>NC_042521.1:0-300000 GCF_900963305.1 Echeneis naucrates
CCTAACCCTAACCCTAACCCTAACCCTAACCCTAACCCTAACCCTAACCCGACCCTAACCCTAACCCTAACCCTAACCCTAACCCTAACCCTAACCCTAACCCTAACCCTAACCCTAACCCTAACCCTAACCCTAACCCTAACCCTAACCCTAACCCCTAAACCCCTAACCCTAACCCTAACCCTAACCCTAACCCTAACCCTACCAACCCTAACCCTAACCCTAACCCTAACCCTAAACCCTAACCCTAACCATAACCCTACCCTAACCCTAACCCTAACCCCTAACCTAACCCTAACCCCTAACCCTAACCAACCCTAACCCTAACCCTAACCCTAACCCTCTGGTTCCCAAACCAAGCATCGTTCCCAACACCAATTGAATATTCTAAATTATCCCCAACTAAAAAATTGATAAACCAATTATGGACTAAGACTAAAACCCAATTTGGACCCTAACCTTAACCTAAGTAAAACCTAATCTGGACCCTAACCTTAACCTAATTGACCTAAGACTAAAATTAAAACCCAATTTGGACTTAAAAACTAAACTAATTAGACACAACCCTAACCCTAACCCTAACCCTAGTGACTTCTGGCACTTACCTGAAGCCTAACCCTAACCCTAACCCTAACCCTAACCCTAGAGTTTGCAACCCTAACCCTAACCCTAATTTGGAGACCCGCTAGTTAGGAAACTCAAAATGATAATTATGCTCCGGGAAGAGAAAATACCCCGTCGAAGCCAATAGAAGCCGAAATAAAGACAAAGACAAATAGAAAGAAGAACTAACTAGTGCCGAGGCTAAGAAGAAGGAAGGATAGGAGTTAAAAGCAAAAGGCAAGGAGGTTGGAGTAGGAAAAGGAAAAGGAGGATGGAAGTAGCCAAGAGGAATTGGAGGGAAGGAAGGATAGGAGAAGGACAAAAGGAGGTAACTTGGTGAACAGATACTCACCCGGGGACTTACCTAAAAAAAGTTAAGACAAACAAACAGAAAAACAAATACTTACCTGTGGATTAAAAATAAAATCATAAATACTTACCTGAAGAAACAGAAATACTTACCTGAAAAAGCAGAAATACTTACCTGAAAAAGCAGAAATACTTACCTGAAAAATTAAAAATAAATACCTGTGGAGATAAAAAAATACAAATACTTACCTTAAAATATAAATAAATACAAGAGACATGAAAAGGGTTTAAAAATAATTTAATAACAACAAATATACAATGGAAATACATTCAACTTAATTAAAAATACATGAAAACCAAAGACGGTAAAGAAAAAACAAAAAGAACTAACTAAAAACTAAAGAACAACATTGACGAAAACTAAAAACTTTCTCAGAAAAGCCAAGTAGGCGGTCCTAAAGAAAACTATAAATACCAGAGAGGAGCAGCTTCTCCCTCATTTTATTTTCGTTTTTTGGGGGGTACACATGCACCTTAGCCTGAAGAAGATCCAATCTGATCGAAACGTCGCGAGCAGGTGCATGATGAAAAGGCCTAATATATTTTTATGGGGAATAAGTTAATTTAATATAATTTCATTTAAGTTACTATTTTATTTAATTTAAAAACAAATAAAAAAATAGTAAAACTAAAATAATTACATGCTTGGTGAGGTGACCAGGGGGCCCCCCGGTAATGGCGAGTGCACCCTTGGCCGCCTCCTCACGGGGGCGACCGTTTCAAACCCAAAAACCTAACCCTAACCCTAACCCTAACCCTAACCCCTAACCCTAACCCTAACCCTAACCCTAACCCTAACCCCTAACCCTAACCCTAACCCTAACCCTTTTTTTTTTTTTTTTTTTTTTTTTTTTTTTTTTTTTTTTTTTTTCTCTCAACTATTGCAGATTATGAAAAATTCTTTTTGGTAGGCCCGTGCAACTTAAATCATACTATGATTTACAAACCCAAACCCTAACCCAACCCTAACCCTAACTCCTAACCCTAACCCTAACCCTAACCCCTAACCCTAACCCTAACCCTAACCCTAACCCTAACCCGAGATATGACCTTGTCGTAACGGGAAGTGACGTATATCCCGAACGGAAGCTCCTACGGACTCGGGGGTGGTACCGTTGGAAAGGGCGTACCCGAATTAGTGGGGATAGAGCTTGGTTTCGTGTCTCTATCACCTTCCTATCAAAAGTTATTCAAGAATGTCTAATCCTCAAATGTCTAATCGTGGTAATCGTCCCTATTCCTAACCCTAACCCTAACCCTAACCCTAACCCTAACCCTAACCCCAACCCTAACCCTAACCCTAACCCTAACCCTAACCCCTAACCCTAACCCTAACCCTAACCCTTTCCATTTCCCTTACCCTAACCTTAACCCCTTTATCCTTACCTAATCCTAACCCTAACCCCATTTCCTAACCCTAACCCCTCCCATCTCCCTTCCCTAAACCTAACCCTTACCCTTATCTTTTACCTAACCCTAATCACTCCCACCCCCTAACCCTAACCTTAACCCCCTATCCTTATCCCTATCTATCCTAACCTTAACCCTCCCTAATTTCCTTACCCTAACCCTAACCCCTTTCTCCTTTCCTAATCCTAACCAACCCCATTTCCTAACCCTAACCCCTCCTATTTCCCTTACCCTAAACCTAACCCTCCCTTTACCTAACCCTAACACTATAAATATTTAATTTAATAACTTATTTATATACAAAAAATTATTTTGAATAACTTAATGTAAAGATTATAATTTAAAATAAATATAATATAAATATTAAAAAAATATATTATTTATACACATTATTAAACATATAAAGGGTTTCTAAATAATTAAATTAATGAAAAATAACAGAGGGAGGAGTCAAAACTAAAAAATCTTAAGTGAAAACTAAAAATCTTTAAAAACAAACTTAACCGATTGGGAAGAAAGCATATAAATACAAGCGCACTTGGAATTCATTCACCTTCACTTAGGCGATCGCAGGAGGAACATCTCCATAGCCCAAGCCACAATTCTTTTTTCTTTTCTTTTTTTGTGTGCCACAGGCCTGAGGAAGACCCATAAAGGGTCGAAACGTTGCCGGAGGCACACACTCACATACATAAACACATTCATACAAATAAATACATTCATATATATATACATAAACACACACATTATTCATTAAAAAAAATTAAAAAATAATAAATAAATATTTTTTTTCATTTTTCATTTTTTATTTACATTTGATCATTTTTTTATACATTTTTTCCTTTCCTAAATTTTTGGAAAGAGTTTTTAGTTGTTTAAAAAGTTAAAAAATTACAAAATCTAAAAAGATATAAAAAAAACACAAAAAAAACATAAAAAACATTAAAAAAGATAAAAAAGACAAAAAATTACTTTAAAATGGGCGACGCCCAATTAAAATGGACGGAGGTCCGCTATGGGAGGCATAAGCCCCGCCCCCCTGGCGGTCCATCTCTTCTGGGGCAAGGGATACAGAGAATGTGGGGGATGGACCGAGCAATTCCGGTTCCTCCGAGGAGGATACCGGTTCCAAACCCCATACCTAACCCTAAACCCTAACCCTAAACCCTAACCCTAACCCTAACCCCTAACCCTAACCCTAACCCTAACCCTAACCCTAACCCTAACCCTAACCCCTAACCCTAACCCTAACCCTAACCCTAACCCTAACCATGAAGACCAAAAAAACCATAGAAACTGTAGCCCAGATTCACCACCCTACCACTCAGTCCCCCAACTCATGGACATTACAACCCATCAACCCCATCACCCACTCGAACGTTTCAGTACAACTATCTGACAATATCTCTCCCATTCCCACACAGGTTGATGTTGCTGGTGCCGAGGAGGACCAGGCAAGGCAGTGGACCCCCCACGATTCAATGGCACTCATGATGAAAGGGTCAAATAAAGTCAACCATGACATAACCCTAACCCAATCTGAGCCATCGCCACGACCAGCCAGTCGCCACCAGGGGGCCTCACTGCCAAGCCCAAGCCCCCAAAGCACCGGCACATCCTTAGCTATAACTCACCAACAACTTCTTGCACCCGTTTCTCCCTTCCCCATATTCTCTACATATCCCCAACGAGACATCCAGGACTCATCTCTCCACTTATACTCATCTGACCCTACGTGCTCCACTGAGGGACATCCTGCTGCAACCTTAACCCTGGACTCGGATCAACCTACCCAGCTAGACTCCTCCCCTCCCCAAGAAACCCACAATCAATCATCATTCACCACCACCAGTCCTTCAGCCTCAGCCCCCACTACTTATCCTCCCACCTACAAACCAGTACATCACATCGCCCGTCCCAGTAGAAAAATCCAAGACTGGCAATTCAGATGTAGAAAACCAATAGCCATCTTGGGAGACTCCAACATAAACCGCATCCCTGGACACAACAACCCCATGCTACAAATGGACAGCTACCCCGGAGCCAACGCCTATCATTTTTGGAAAATCTGTGAGAAGACCATCCCTCAACCTACGGTAAAAACTCTCATTTTTTCCATTGGCATTAACAATAGGGATCAGGACCCCAGACAGACCACCCTTAAGCAGTTGAAGGCCCTTTTCCGACAAGCTAAGTCGACCTTCCCCAACGCTGACATTTACTTTCCATTACTCAACTACTCATCCCATCTCACCCCGACTCAACAAAACAACCTCAAGTTAATTAACAACACCATGGCTACTTACTTTCCATTTCTCACAGAAATTCCCCACGACACTTTTAGGACTGAAAAGGACAACATACATTGGACAACAGACACTGCTAAGGCTATCTTTTCCAACTGGTGCCAGCTATTAAATTTACAATAAACAACACAAACAACCTGGACGACTTACTAGCACAACCAACCTGTACCTTCTATGGACTTCCTAACTCCTATCCCCCCCTTTTTTTTCAAAAAAACAAAAAAACCCCCTCCCCTTTCCTCACCTTAACCTCACCCCTTCCTTCCAATTCTAACCTTAACCCCCTCCCTTCTCCCAATCCTAACCCTAACCCCTCCCTTCTCCCTAATCCTAACCTTAACCCCCCTCCCTTCTCCCAATCCTAACCCTAACCTTCCCCTTTTCCCTAATCCTAACCTTAACCCCCCTCCCTTCTCCCAATTCTAACCCTAACCTTTCCCTTTTCCCTAATTCTAACCTTAACCCCCCTCCCCCTTTCTTTATTCTTTCCTCTTCTTTCTCCAAAAGCAAAACCCAAAACCCTCTTTTTCTCAGGACTTTGGAGCAGAGCAGGAGAGTGAAGACATTGATTCCACAGGCCTGGGCCCACCGTGCCGGGAGACCCTTTAAGATAACTCTATCCCCTCCTCCCTACACGGTCTTCTCAAGCTTGTGCCTGTACTTTTCCCATCGCACGGATCCCCCACAAAACCTCGGACCCACTAATAGCTCACCAGCTAAAACCCATGCTCTGCCCTTGGCAGACCAGGGTTCGATTCCTCATGAGGACAAATAAATTCTTATCAACTCACAGGAGACTCATTTCATTTTTTACTAATCTTTTGCATGTTCGTTATTTTCTTTATATTATAGCACTTATTTGCATGTTTTTTATATATTTTATATCCTTTTATATCTTTTATGATTGTTGGGAACTCCCTGTTTTATAGCACTTAATTTTATGGTTTGTTTGTTTGTATTTTTAAGCACTTATATTTTAGCACTTTACTAACAATTTTAGCACTTACACCCAATAGTTTATTTTACATCTCCTGTCTTAAGTTAAAATAGAATATTATTTAAATATAATCCTAATCTCCTCACTAGGATCCGTGCGATGAAGACTGGGATGTTATCCACCTACCTTAACTTCACTCAGGACCCATCCCAGTAAACTTGCTAAACTTCTCCCGACAGGTTCCTCTTCTTGCTCTGCTGACTTGCTCTGTCTGGGGTTCGAACCCGGGTCTCTCGAGTGGAGGTCAGCTCCCCTTCCCGCTCCACCACCTTTCCGCAGGTCAGTAGGCCAGTGCACCTTAGTTTAATCAAAACACTTAACCCTAACCCAACCCCAACCCTAACCCCTAACCCTAACCCTAACCCTAACCCTAACCCTTTTTTTTTTTTTTTTTTTTTTTTTTTTTTTTTTTTTTTTTTTTTTTTCTCTCAACTATTGCAGATTATGAAAAATTCTTTTTGGTAGGCCCGTGCAACTTAAATCATACTATGATTTACAAACCCAAACCCTAACCCAACCCTAACCCTAACTCCTAACCCTAACCCTAACCCTAACCCTAACCCCTAACCCTAACCCTAACCCTAACCCTAACCCTAACCCCCCCCTAACCCTAACCCTAACCCGAGATATGACCTTGTCGTAACGGGAAGTGACGTATATCCCGAACGGAAGCTCCTACGGACTCGGGGGTGGTACCGTTGGAAAGGGCGTACCCGAATTAGTGGGGATAGAGCTTGGTTTCGTGTCTCTATCACCTTCCTATCAAAAGTTATTCAAGAATGTCTAATCCTCAAATGTCTAATCGTGGTAATCGTCCCTATTCCTAACCCTAACCCTAACCCTAACCCTACCCTAACCCTAACCCTAACCCTAAACCCTAACCCTAACCCTAACCCTAACCCCTAACCCTAACCCTAACCCTAACCCGAGATATGACCTTGTCGTAACGGGAAGTGACGTATATCCCGAACGGAAGCTCCTACGGACTCGGGGGTGGTACCGTTGGAAAGGGCGTACCCGAATTAGTGGGGATAGAGCTTGGTTTCGTGTCTCTATCACCTTCCTATCAAAAGTTATTCAAGAATGTCTAATCCTCAAATGTCTAATCGTGGTAATCATCCCTATTCCTAACCCTAACCCTAACCCTAACCCCTAACCCCTAACCCTAACCCTAACCCTAACCCTTTTTTTTTTTTTTTTTTTTTTTTTTTTTTTTTTTTTTTTTTTTTTCTCTCAACTATTGCAGATTATGAAAAATTCTTTTTGGTAGGCCCGTGCAACTTAAATCATACTATGATTTACAAACCCAAACCCTAACCCAACCCTAACCCTAACTCCTAACCCTAACCCTAACCCTAACCCTAACCCCTAACCCTAACCCTAACCCTAACCCTAACCCTAACCCGAGATATGACCTTGTCGTAACGGGAAGTGACGTATATCCCGAACGGAAGCTCCTACGGACTCGGGGGTGGTACCGTTGGAAAGGGCGTACCCGAATTAGTGGGGATAGAGCTTGGTTTCGTGTCTCTATCACCTTCCTATCAAAAGTTATTCAAGAATGTCTAATCCTCAAATGTCTAATCGTGGTAATCGTCCCTATTCCTAACCCTAACCCTACCCTAACCCTAACCCTAACCCTAACCCTAAACCCTAACCCTAACCCTAACCCTAACCCCTAACCCTAACCCTAACCCTAACCCTAACCCGAGATATGACCTTGTCGTAACGGGAAGTGACGTATATCCCGAACGGAAGCTCCTACGGACTCGGGGGTGGTACCGTTGGAAAGGGCGTACCCGAATTAGTGGGGATAGAGCTTGGTTTCGTGTCTCTATCACCTTCCTATCAAAAGTTATTCAAGAATGTCTAATCCTCAAATGTCTAATCGTGGTAATCATCCCTATTCCTAACCCTAACCCCTAACCCTAACCCTAACCCTAACCCTAACCCCTGCTCCCCAACCTAACCCTAAACCCTAACCCTAACCCTAACCCCTAACCCTAATCCTAACCAACCCCATTTCCTAACCCTAACCCCTCCTATTTCCCTTACCCTAAACCTAACCCTCCCTCTACCTAACCCTAACACTATAAATATTTAATTTAATAACTTATTTATATACTAAAAATTATTTTGAATAACTTAATATAAAGATTATAATTTAAAATAAATATAATATAAATATTAAAAAAAATATATTATTTATACACATTATTAAACATATAAAGGGTTTCTAAATAATTAAATTAATGAAAAATAACAGAGGGAGGAGTCAAAACTAAAAAATCTTAAGTGAAAACTAAAAATCTTTAAAAACAAACTTAACCGATTGGGAAGAAAGCATATAAATACAAGCGCACTTGGAATTCATTCACCTTCACTTAGGCGATCACAGGAGGAACATCTCCATAGCCCAAGCCACAATACTTTTTTTGTGTGCCACAGGCCTGAGGAAGACCCATAAAGGGTCGAAACGTTGCCAAGGCACACACATACATTTATTTACACATACATACAAATAAATACATTCATATATACACGCACACACACACTTATTAAAAAATAAAAAAATATAATAAATAAATAAATTTTTTTTCATTTTTTTATTTACATTAGATCATTTTTTATATACTTTTTCCTTTCCTAAATTTTTGGAAAGTGTTTTTAGTTGTTTAAAAAGTTTAAAAAGATTAAAAAACATAAAAAAAACATTAAAAAAGATAAAAAACACAAACAATTACTTTAAAATGGGCGACGCCCAATTAAAATGGACAGAGGTCCGCTATGGGAGGCACAAGCCCCGCCCCCTTGGCGGTCCATCTTTTCTGGGGCAAGGGAGACAGGGAATGTGGGGGATGGACCGTGCGCTTCCGGTTCCTCCTAGGAGGATACCGGTTCCAAATCCCCTACCTACCCTAACCCTAACCCTAACCCTAAACAACAAGGGGAGGAGTTAAAATTAAAAAATCTTAAGTAAAAACTAAAAATCTTTAAAAATAAACTTAACCGATAAAGACGAAAACGCATAAATACAAGCAGAAAAGGTAATGTTGATGTAGAAAGCGACAGCCTTAGTTCTGGGTTTCTTTCCCTACTAGACTCAATTGGCTTTTCCCAGCATGTGAATGAACCCACTCACTGCTACAATCATATCCTTGATCTTGTTCTAACTTATGGCATTGAAATTGACAAGCTAACAATTCTTCCCCAAAATTATCTCCTGTCTGACCATTACCTTATTACATTTGAGTTTACTTTAATGGGCTCCACAGCATTGAAGAATAAATTCAGCTATAGAAGATGTTTATCTGAAGCTGCTGTGGCTAAATTTAAAGAGAACATTTGGCCATAATTCCCAACAATGCCATATCTAAATTTAAATGAGGATTTCTCCCATACGCAGGTTGATGACCTTGTGACTAGCACTATGGCCACACTGCGTTCGAATCTTGATGATGCCGCCCCTCTCAAAAAGAAAGTATTCAATCTGAGGAGGATGGCTCCCTGGTATTGTTACCAAATCCGTACCTTGAAGCAGACATCAAGGAAATTAGAAAGAAACTGGCGTTCCAGTAAGTCAGAAGAGTCTCACAGAGCCTGGAAAGACAGCCTAAAAACGTATAAAAAAGCTCTCCGCAGTACTAGAAGTTCATATTACTCAGCACTCATAGAAGAAAACAAGAACAACCCCAGGTTTCTCTTCAGCACTGTAGCCAGGCTGACAGAGAGCCATAGCTAAGTTGAACCAGTGATCCCCTTAGCTCTAAGCAGTAATGATTTTATTAGTTTTTTTTTTTTCAGACAAAATTCTCACGATCAGAGAAAGAATTTATCAGCTCTTGCCTACGTTAGATAAAAATCCCCTTCTGAAGACGGCAACTGCTGAATCAGCTGCGGCGCCTCTTTTACATCTGGAATCATTCTCACCTCTAAATCTCTCAGAGCTAGCTTCTATAGTTTCATCATCCAGACCGTCAACCTGTCTATTAGACCCAGTACCAACTAGCCTCTTTAAAGAGATCTTTTATGTAATTGAGCCGTTCATTCTAGATTTGGTTAATCTGACTTTATTTCTGGGTTATGTACCTCAGGCACTTAAGACTGCGTTCATCAAACCCCAGCTTAAAAAGCCTAATCTTGATCCAGATGTTTTGGCAAACTATAGACCCATATCGAATCTTCCATTTATTTCTTAAATCATTGAGAAAGCTGTAGCAAAACAACTACACGAGCATCTGGATGGGAACAGTTTGTTTGAAGAGTTTCAGTCAGGATTTAGAGCCCATCATAGCACAGAAACAGCGCTGGTTAAAGTCTCCAATGACATTCTAATGGCCTCAGACAATGGATCAGCCTCCATACTTCTCCTTCTAGATCTTAGTGCTGCATTCGACACCATAGATCATAATATTTTACTACAGAGACTGGAACATGAAATTGGAATTAAAGGAACTGCACTAAAGTGGTTCAAATCCTACTTATCAGATAGAAATCAGTTTGTTCATGTAAACAACAGCTCCTCCTCATGTACTGTAGTCAGTCATGGAGTCCCGCAGGGTTCGGTACTTGGACCAATCCTCTTTACGCTTTATCTGCTTCCTCTAGGCAACATTATCAGGAAGCACAGCATCAATTTCCACTGCTACGCAGACGATACTCAGCTGTACCTATCAATGAAGCCAAATGAAGTCAGTCAGATAGTCAGACTGCAGGCATGTCTTGAAGACATAAAAGTCTGGATGACTGGAAATTTTTTACTTCTCAACTCTGACAAAACACAAGTTATTGTACTCGGTCCTAAGCACCTCAGAAAAATACTATCTAATCATCTCATCAGTCTGGACGGCATCACTTTGGCTTCCAGCTCAACTGTAAGAAACCTTGGAGTAACCTTTGACCAGGACATGTCCTTTGTCCCTCACATAAAACAAGTTAGTCGGGCAGCTTTCTTCCACCTGAGAAACATTAGGAAAATCAGAAACATCCTTTCTCAGGATGATGCAGAAAAACTAGTCCATGCATTTGTAACTTCTAGGCTGGACTACTGTAACTCATTACTATCTGGATGTCCAAACAAATCTCTAAAAGGCCTTCAGTTGATTCAGAACGCTGCTGCACGAATATTAACAGGAACTAGGAAAAGAGATCACATCTCTCCCGTGTTAGCTGCTCTTCATTGGCTGCCAGTAAAATATAGAGTAGAATTCAAAATCCTTCTTTTAACGTATAAAGCTCTTAATGGCCAAGCTCCATCGTATCTCAGAGAGCTCATAGTTCCTTACTGTCCTAGCAGGCCACTCCGCTCTCTAGATGGAGGTTTACTTGTGGTTCCTAGAGTCTCCAAGAGTAAATCTGGAGGCAGATGGTTCAGTTATCAGGCTCCTCTTCTATGGAACCAACTCCCAGCATCGGTCCGGGGGGCGGACTCTTTAGTAACTTTCAAGACCAGGCTTAAAACTTTCCTGTATGACAGAGCGTACAGTTAAAAAGTCCTCTACTCTTTAGGTATGCTGCTATAGGCCTAGGCTGCTGGGGGAAGGACTGAGGTTCTCTCTCTCTCTCTCTCTGTCTCTCCCTGTCACCCTCTCTCCCTCTTTCTCCCTCCTTGCATGCGCTGATAAAAACCATCCTTCTTTAAAAAAAAAAAAATAAAATAAAAAAACAGTTTCACCCAGTTCTAAGCATTTATACTGCATTTAATAACCATGTTCTGCCAAAGTCTCTGTCTCTCCCAGTTCCTCTCCTCATCCTGCAGGTGGTGACTCATCTCCATCCCATGTTCCTGCAACACCTGCTGGTCCCATATAGCATGAATTCTGTATTACAGCTCAACTCCATGAACTTCATGCAACAACATGTTCCTGCCTACACCCCCCCCCTCCAATGCCTGCCTGCCTGTCTCTCTCTCTCTCTCTCTCTCTCTCTCTCTCTCTCTCTCTCTCTCAACCCAACCGGTCGAGGCAGATGGCCACCCCCCCTGAGCCTGGTTCTGCTCGAGGTTTCTGCCTCTTAAAGGAAGTTTTTCCTGCTCATCGGGGGATCTGTTGGGTCTCTTTAAATAAATTTATAAAGAGTTTGGTCTAGACCTGCTCTATATGTAAAGTGCCTTGATGTAACTTTGTTATGATTTGGCGCTATACAAATAAATCTGATTTGATTTGATTTGATTTAAATGGGATGGAAGGGAAGGAGTAGGAAAGAAAGAAGGAAGGAATAAGAAACAATTCATAAATTCATCCTAGGTTAAACATTCTAATTTGATTAAGAAATACTCAAATACTTACCTTTGGAAGTTAAAAAAAAAAAAAAGTACTTACATTTGGATTAAAAAGGGTAGCAGGGAGTTGGTTAACTGCACTTACGAGAACAAAGACACCAACAAGAGCCAACTCTTCAAATTTTGTTTAATTCATGTCAGCATACTCAAGCAGTATATTTAAAAAAATGGATCTAAAAGGAAAACATGTAAACACTGTACAAACACGAGACAGACAAAAGGTGAGCTGATGAGTAGCTTGATCAAGAGACTGTTGGATCAGGACATCTTCTGAAAGACAAACACCAGGTAGATACCTGGACAGAGCAAAGAAGACAAGACATTTTCAGTTAAGTTATTCAGTATTTTTAATATCACCTCCTCACTGATCTACCCTACTGTGATTAAAAGGATTCTGCTTTGAACCCCTAAATTTCTCTGTCAGTCTCAAAACAAATTTTCTCATAATTGCTCATCTTTATCACAGGAGAGTGAGTACGACCATGCTGACATCACGCTGGAACTTTAAAACATTAAGCAAGATGCGTGTTATGTGTTTGACGTTAAACTTACTGGCTGCTTCCCACTCAGATCTGCTCAGAGTGCCCTACGCAAACAAAAAACAAACACTGTTAGAACAAAATCTACATTAAACCAATTAAAACTAAGATGTGATATTCAGCTCACCAGCGGTAGTTTGATTCCAGCTCTGCTGCAGTGCTCTTTAGCATGGCAGTACTCCCCTCTGCTGTCTGAGGCCTGCCGACCTCCATCCTCACAGGGAAACGGCTAAAATGAACAATTCAACACAACTTTTACAGTCCATGTTGAGTTTCAAAACCTGAACTTCAAATCTAAAAATGGACATCAGTGATGAAGGGTTATGTATTATTATTATTATTATTATTATTATTATTATCATTGTTATTTTAGGTGTCAGCTTGGCTTGAACTTGGCTACCCACAACACAAAACAATACCAATGATTTGGAGTGTTTTTCATTGTGAGGTTACCATAGCAAGTAACCATGGTAACCTAAGAGTTGGGTTAGGGATTCCCCACACATCAGCTACAGTTAAACCCACTTTCTGCAGTAAAGAGCAAAACACTTACTGAGGGAAAGATAAATTTTTACTCCACCGCAGCCAATTATTTTTAACTGATTGTTGATTAATACCTCCAGAGCCATCATCTTCATCATGAGACTGCGATGATGCTCCTGCTTCATTTTTTCCTCAGAGAACTCACAGAATCTCTGCTTCAACACCAGACGCATGTTATAGCGCTTCGCCATGCTGCCACAAATACAAAGTTATTAAACAAGTCGTAGTGTAATGAATGTTAGTTTTACTGTACAGTCTACAAAATCGTTCAACAGTACACGGTCTTACATTTATCATCATTTCTTCTTTTTTATAACTAGTCAAACTTCTTCTGCACTGCAAATATAATCTTACTGTTCAAAAAGAGGAAAGTAGACAAGGAACTCTGGAACATTGACCACATCCTCCAGGCTGAAGTGATACTGACATCCAAACAGAGAATATGAACCTTTCGACTGAAAGGAAACTTTAAAAACCTCATTACCAAACGACAGGGAGTCTGACGCCTCCAGACGTTTACTGTAAAGAAAAAAGGAGGGGTGTTGACATTATTTAGTAGGCGAAAGTACTTACTGTATATAAAGACTGTAAGTAAAGTCAGCTCATTATTCCACATACTGTTGACAACACTCACGCAGTAACACTGTAAGTGTACAAGTATGTGTGTATCATTCCTTCTATACAAAAAGCATTAGAATTCTTTCTTACACAAGTTCAAAGGCATCTGGCGTCGTCCCAATAAAGTAACCTCCAGGTTTCAGTCGATCACAAGCATTTCTGAGCATCATATCCGCCTTCTGTTCACTCTCAAATGAATAATGATAAACAAACTGACAACTGCAGATGTCAAACATCAGATCAGGGCGATCCAGCTTCTCAGACAGAACCTCCTGTATGAAGGAATTGAGCACATTTACAGTGACAGAGTAGTCACACCCAGTCATCAATAAGAAATGTTCCTCATCTTTGTTCCAATAATGAACAAACAATTCCCTTGAGGTCATAACACATCATTTTGTTGTTTGTCATATTATTTCTGTGAGTGTGCAAGTTAAAGTGTGTTAATCTGGTCTAATGATTGGTCCAGAAACTGCATGGTTCAACCAGTTATTGAGATTTATGTTCACTGACTCCACCCACTCTGTGACTGAAGATTGTGATAAATTAGTATATAGAATTAACATTATTAGTATCTGCCAGATATTAGCTTTAGCAGATCGTGACTGAGATGAAGACCAGAGCAGATTCTGAGTAGTTCATGAAGAAAACGCGTCATTCAGAAAGTTGACATGATTTTTCTGACCACAGTATATTTCCACAACAAAGACAATACAAAGTGAAACATAATGATGGAGAGAGGGAGTGTGTGGAGGTTTGCCGAGATGAAGTGATCTATATATTGCAGTTCTACCTTGGAGCAGTCTGCAGTGATAAACTGAGCGCTGAACATTTTCTCATTAGCGTGGCCTCGTTTCATCTCTTCATAGCGACTCTGACACTGTTCCACCGAGACCGCTGCCATATCTGCAAACAAATGTGGATCACTAATAGTTATGTATACCCATCTGTCTTAGATGATGCACGGAGGGGGCTTAGGATTAGGGTTT
Organism: Echeneis naucrates; assembly: GCF_900963305.1. NCBI lineage: Eukaryota > Metazoa > Chordata > Actinopteri > Carangiformes > Echeneidae > Echeneis > Echeneis naucrates. The sequence continues at coordinate 14,655 of NC_042521.1, forward strand.
AATCAATCAATCAAAACCAGATAAAAATCCATCATATAGAATTACATACAACACAAACACAAGTTTAGCACAAAGAGACAAATGTAACAATGTCTTCACTGACAGGATATATAATATGTACTACCAAAATCTTATGTTTGATAAACCAAAGATGATTCTATCTTCAGAGTTATAAGCCAGCACATAAATGTATATATGAGATTTGTTGGAAAGAGTTTTAGAAGTTTCTAAAGTATTGACTTTAGCAGCAAAAAACATTTCACTAACACTACACTATTCAAGTCTCTTCAGTAAAATTCTCACTGCATCACTGTAAGCTAGTTGAAAGATTTGTAAACTTGCTTTGTTAAATTTGACCACAAATGTGCATTATAAAGTGATGTGTATTCTCTGAACAGACATCCTCGGTCCATCTGTATACACAATAAACTTGCTGCTTCCTTGTGCATACATCACGCAGCATGGCCAAGAAATATCATCTATCATTTGTTTTCTAATAAAAACGTACAATATATTTTACCTTTTTACAGCCATTAAGATTATTATCAGGCAATTTAAAGTCAGGAAATTTTAGACATTTGTATTTGATATCATCTTCTACAACATATCAAATCAGATTTATTTGTATAGCGCCAAATCATAACAAAGTTACATCAAGGCACTTTACATATAGAGCAGGTCTAGACCAAACTCTTTAAGAAATTATTTAAAGAGATCCAACAGATCCCCCGATGAGCAAGCACTTGGCGACAGTGGCAAGGAAAAACTTCCTTTAAGAGGCAAAAACCCCGAGCAGAACCAGGCTGGCGGGGGGTGGGGGGGGGGGGGGGGGGGGGGGCATCTACCTCGACCGGTATATGAAAGCACATAATGTTGGACGAGGACCACAAGCTTATCTGCAAACATGATATGATTCACTAGAGTATTGCCACTCATGCACCCAGTATTACAGACTTAACTGCTTGGACAGATAATCAGTGGGGTCAGAGACAACTTGGACAGATCCAAGCCCTGTGAGAAAACATGGTAGACTTTGTGCACAAGATACAGGCACATCACACTTTGCACAAGGTCCAAATCTGGCGTCTAATTGCGGACGCTTTGGGGTTTTATTTAAATTTTTTATTTTTTTGGAGGGGGGCAGTATTGCACATGAAGAATCTCCAGCAGCTGCTGCTTGACACTGTAAACATTTCACACCCCATCACACAATAATGTCATGGTTACTAGCACTACTGTGATAATTTATTTATTAACTTAAAGAAGTACAAGCTCAGTGTGGAAACATGCAGATATGTAATGTCAATATGACATCAGGAAGATCTTAGAGTCCTGAAGCAGCAGAACAAGAACAAACACTTGTAAAAGCATCTGACAACATCTGATCAGGGGAATGGTCATATTAATGAATAATAATAATAATAATAATAATAATAATAATAATTTAATTACCTGCACAGACAAGGTAACTGATCCCACCCTTCCTCCACTTCAGGAGGTCTCCTCCTTTCCCACAGCCGAGGTCCAACACAGATATCTGCTGAGAACCTGCCTCTCGTACCTGCTCCAGGATCTCACCTGTCAGTCAAATAGCCGATTGATGGAAAGGAGTTTAAAGTACATCAGGTGTTTTTCTTCTGTATAAAACAATTTACTAAGAGCTACAGTCAACGACTTTCTCCTGGTTAAGAAAAAAAAAAAAAATAACTGTCTAAGCCACTGCAGTTTCCAGAAGGCAGTTCCAGCAAGGTGGGGGTGTACTGATCGGAAATATCTGGTCATCATAACTTCTGAACATTGAGGACTGAAAAAAAATATGTTTAGTACTGAAGACTAATCTGTTACCAATCAAAACACTCTTCAACCAGTTGTTAAAGTTCCGCATGAAGAAGATTCTGCTTCGACTTCGAGCAGCCAGACCGACTTCCTGCAAACTGTTGTAGTGACTGGCCACCTTCACACTGTGATCGATAACCTAACGGACAATTAAAAATCACCATTTACCATCATTTCCAAATTAAAACTTAACCAGAAACAATTTATTAGTTATTGTCAGTAAGTGTACCTGCTTCTTTTTTGGGGAGGTCTCCTCTTTATCCTCCTCTTCATGTCTCCTCTTCATTCCCATCTTCTTTCCTCCCCCCCCCCCCAGTCTGTCCGCATCCTCTCCTCCTTCCTCCACTGTTTCTGTCCTGAGAGACTGATACTCCATTTTTCTTTTTGAAAACATACAATCACAGAAAAACAAAAGTTTCACACAACAAAAATCCTAAACAGAGGGTATGAACAGCATCTGCTCATCTATTGACAGTGTATCCTCCACTATTACTGTGAGTTCTTCTAAAGCACATGCATTTAAACCACCTCTATCAACTAAAGCTGCCTTTGTCCAGGAAAACCCTGAAGAAACGGTAGACATTAGTACAAAACACCAGTTATTGTCACAAGTTTTAATTCATCCATTTTGGAAGCTATACCTTTATTCAAGCTTTCTTAAAAATGGACGGCGAAGGAGGTCAAGTGGTAATTGACCATGTAATTGCAGCATCGTGGGTTCGGACTTGTCCAAGCAAGCAATGCTGCAGGTCATTCCACTCTCTCTACCCCCATTTCCTGTCAGCCTTACAGCCAATTACTAACTGACATAGGAAGCCAAAGGAAATAAATTTAAAAAGGTTTCTTAACAATATTTACTGACCAACTATTCCTATAGTCTTCTGAAGATTCAGATCATATTGTTCATTTATACAATAATATAACTGCGGGAGCTCATACCATAGATTCCTATATTATTTACCTTGAACCAACATCTGTTCCCAAAGAAGATGCAGTAATTGCTCTTTTCTGAAGTGATGTTTAACAACATAAGACGCTGTGACACTGAGCAGACAATTCAGCATACCAAGTTAAACAATTTGTGACGCTGCTGTTAAAATAAAATTTGACTTCTACTGTAGCTTATCTCTAAAAAGAGAAAAGCAATATCAACTTAAATTTACACTTTTAATCCCAAACAAGAGTCAGGAGGACATTCCCATAACAAATACCAATCCGCACCCCCCTTCAGACTCGACCAGCCCTGTCTGTCTACTTTCGCCCATCTAACGACCACTGACACCTCAACATCCTGCAGGACTGTTGTCTTATTCTGCTTCAGGGGGAAAGGGATGGGGTTAGGGGGTAAAAATTTCAAGGTCTGAGTCATCATGGCTTCATTCGCTCCAACTTCTGCATGGAAGATGAAATTCAACAGTCTTTATCCCAGAAGGGTTTTCTGTTTTAAATCAAATCAAATTTCTTTATATGGCGTCCCAACCCCCCCAAAATAAGAGTCCAATCAAGGCTCTTCACACACAGAGCAGGTCCAGACTAAAGTCTTTATGCAGCTGTGAAAGACACACAAGAAGGCGGGAGATTTAACTTTATGGTCACACAAACTTTTTCGCTAAATTTGTAACGTCAAGGGTTTAACAGACGATTCTTTTTAATCACAGCTTGTAATGCGACAGGAAAACACATGTCTAAATGAGTAAGCTGGTGATGAGGATCCGTCAGATTCCTGTCTTCGACACAAATAAACAGGATGTGTATGGCCATGTGTAGCTGCCTGGGACGGACACCAGTTTGACTGGACTGGTGTTTGTGGGTTTCTGAGTTTATTAAAGAAACGTCACAGCTTCACTGGCTGATAGCAGCAGTTTAACTCGCGTTAGCGGTTAGCATGCTAACAATACGACGGTCAAAGGAAACTCCGGTTTTTGTCAATGAAAATAAAAACGGATCGGACGGAAACACGGAGCGGATTAAAGGCGACACACAAACGACCGATTAAAGTTCACAACATTTCATAAATAAAAAAGGAATGAACTCACTTGGTGTCCAGGAGGGACGCATACGCTCCGATAACTTCCGGTCGTAACACGTCACACTTCTGCGTCGCACTCGAGAAGCGGCGCTATAAATAGAAAAAATAAAATAAACGGCATCAAATCAAAATAAAGGCATTTTTAGTTTTCCACCAATGTAAAAAGAAACGCGTGAAAGATGTTTCATGACGACTCAGAGAAGGAAACCCTTTCTTTGCTTGATGAAACAGGAATGTTTCTAAAAACTTAATATTTCAATTGTGACAGAAATAAACGTCCAGATACCCATAACCATGAACTCACTCTACGTTCACACTGATAATCCACATTGATGGATTGGAGCTCACGTTGTCAAAATCAACTTACATCTAATCATATTTATTTAAGAATCGCCAAATCACAACAAATTTACATCAAGGCACTTTACACAAATAGCAGGTCTGGACCAAAGTCTTTATGAAACGACCCCAGATGAGCAGGGTTAGGGTGAACCCCCCCATCAGATGACGAGTTCCAGTTTTGCTCTGTTTATTGTTTGTACATTTATACGCGTTTCTGAAATCAGACACATCTCCTTCTTTACACAAACACCTTTAACTGATCTGACAATGATCCCTGTTGTGTTGTTGTACGTTATCACAGTATTGATGTCGTAGTTGTAATACATTGTAGTGACAGGAAACATTCAGCAGGTGGAGCTGCGACGATCAGTGACAAAATAGACGAGCATCATCATCCTCTCATGCTGAAAGGAACTACAGAACTCACGAATGGACTTTCTGGGTTTTAGTTTTAATTGTTCTCTCTTTGTTGTCACGCATTTGATCAAACTGTAATTCTAAATCTTTGTTTTTCTCTGTAGATCAATATTAAACTGAATTATTCAAATAATTGGAAAACTAAACAGCAAAAACAAAATACAGACAAACAGTTTGATCAAAACTGAGTTAAGAGAAATTACTGTATATACTTTATAGATAAAGTTATATACAGTGACAGAATCACACATAATCTCGGCTGTTCAATTAATTCAAACGTATTTATACTGAACTGAACTAATTCCTCACATGAATGATAGAGTGATGTATTAGATAGCTTTCATTCATCTGTTTCAACCCAGAAGTAGAATACAGACTCAGGTTTATAGTGAGTAAGTGGTTTCTTTATTAAAAAGAAGGGGACATGCCAACGAGGTGAAGAGAAGGGACCCTAAGACAGAGGGACAGGTCTGGACTGAAGCTGTGGGGGAAATAGGCAGAAATGAAGAAAACACAGAGACATAAAGCACAGCGGAAAAATCAACATACAAATTCCCAGACACAAAGAATCAAAAGTCAGCCATGAGAAAAGGCTAGAAGAGGAGAGAGGCAGAGACAGGACACATAAGGGAGGGAGAACAAAAGGAAAATACCCACAGCTGAGGCCAACACATCACCATTTTCTCAAGTTAGTTCAAATCTGCAGTCACAACTGGCAAATAAATCAGAAACATTGCTATGATACTTTTATAGGATGTTCAGAAAGCCTATAAGATGTTTTGAGTTCAGGGAGTTTGACAGAATCCTGTGAAATCGTTTCACCAAGTTTTAACTCAACAGAAAATAAAAGCTAAAATCAGCACCTATCAGACAATTGTTTATCTTACAGTAAAGTGAACGTTACCTCACTTTAAACTGAAGATACACCGGCACCCAGAGGGCCTAAATGTACCCGTGGCACCTTCAGACTGACTGTGTATGAACTCAGGCCAAGTGAGCATTTGGGTCAATGTTGGTGTTTTGGACTTGGCTGTATTCAGACTGGATGGATTGATGCAGAAAGACAAGCTCCAGTTACATATTAGCTGATCCTTTCATACAATGATCCTATCTGGTATGTCTGTAATTCCCCCTGCTAATGGGCATCTGAGAGATGAGCCTCATTACTCTGCTGGTAGACGCTTTGGCTCACCACCATCCAGCTGGACCTTCACAGGCAAAACTTAAAGATCACTTCACCTCAGAGAGATTGAGACAACTGATAACAGATGTTATCGACTGACAAGGAAACTTCTTGGAGGCTTTGACCTTGTGAGGTCATTTGTCTGTTCATATGACACATCCAGCACAACCTTAATACAGTTTGACCTTAAATTTTTTTTTTTTTAAAAAGGACACCTGATAGATATCAGAGAAAGTGTTTATGGCTCTTCAGGTCTACTGCTTCCTGTATCCACCTCTCAGTTCAACTTCTTTAATCTGTTGAACCTACTTTCTGTCTCTACTGCATCTATTTCCTGTGTGTCTTTTATACACCCTGACTGACAAACCATGTCACAGTGTTTTTTGTTTTATAAAGCTAATTTCAGAGATGTTTTCTGGAACAATGTGGTCCTCTGTTTGAGGTTTGTCCCCCCTCAGACAGACGATGGATGGACTGATTCATGGATGGAAGCTTTATAAACATGTAAATCTGACCTTACCGTGTTTCACAGTGGCAGCAACGGCTCAATGAAGTAGCGCTGTTTTAAAAGCTTCTTCAGCCGTTCAGTCCACTCTCCATTTACACAACGACGTTTTCAGACAGAAGACGCTTTGATACTGAAATACCACACAACCCCCCAAATGTCCCCCCTCTCCCCCAACTGTCCCCCTCACCACGCCATGAGCACAGTGGCTGAGTGGTTTTATGTGGGCGGAGAAGTGGAAGTTTCCTCTGAGGACAGATGCCATTCTACCTGCTCTCAATATAACAGTGTCTTAGACCCAGCTGTACACACCTGGTACCTTTCAGACACTGATGTAATGACAAGTCTCCACAAACCGAAGTGCCAGTGGATTAAAACACACACTTCGTCCAGATTCTGCCTCAGTAACTGAAGTGTTTGATGATCAGCTGTTTGTTTGCTGAACTTCATGCATTAGCAGAGTGATGGACATAACATGAGCTCTAGCTCAGCCCAGGGCTGGATCTGATATGTACAATGGAGAAGTTCAGGTCTTTGGTGGTTGGGGTCTGTCCCCTTTAGGCCTACGGTGAAGTTGGTTCCAGGAAAAGCACCACTGTTCCGCTCTGATTGCTCTACAAGTTCTATCATGTGGATCTGGGTCTGTAAAACCTGAGCTGCTGCTAATGTTCAGAGTATTTATTGGAGGGGGATTCCCTGAAGTGTGAGAACATCATAAAAACAACACAGTTTGTGTTTTTTATGAGTGATTCTCAAAACAACAAATATTCAACTCACAAAGTTTAACTCTGATGTATTTCTATAAATTGTGGCACCATTTAGTTCAAGACAAACATCATCCTTTAGCACAGGATCCTCATATGTTCATCTTATATTTAAAGGACAGAGACATGTCTGTAACTTAAGGGCGTTTCTATAATGTTGAGGCTTCTCTATACATGTAAAGGCAAATATAGGACAAAGGCATATCTAAATAATAAAATGTAGATGATGTAAAGAAATTTAGCAATGTGAAGATTTTGTTTTATAAATTAAATAGTAGCACATACACAAAGTAACACACACACATAGTAGCACACACTGTAATACACAGTAACCCCCCCCACACACACAAACTGCCGTCCTCTGGGCTTCAGGTCGATATATAAACGGCTGTCAGAAACTCAGAGCCAGAAGATCCAGCAGCAACAGTGAAGACCTGAGCGATCACCTGCCCTGTTCACCTGTTTTGATTACTGATCTGCTGATTTCTTTGGCAGTTGCCTGACGTCACAGCATCATGTTCACCAGGTACGTCTCTGCTAAATTCTTTCATTCAATGACCATTAACCACGGCAGTTATCCCACAATGCAATGCGCCACAGACAACAGTGAGAACAATGTTAATGTGTTATGTTACTGTGTTAATGTATGTTTCTGTGTGTTCACAAGTTAACATGTAAAACACAATTTGTGCTAATTGGCCCCACGGTGCCGCCTTCAGGAGAAATTTCAAACTGAACATTCCCTCTTCTTTTTCTCCCGAGGGGGGTAACTTTACTGTAAGGGTATGGTGGCTTTCCGGGGACAGTGAGTTTCTCAGACTGAACATTGTTTTTGTGTTGCAGGAATGTTGTCTTTGTGTTCTTTTTCTTCATCCTACTGGTGGAAGGAGACCTCGACCCAAATGGTTAGATTTGAAATTTTCTGATCAATATCTGTTGTGACTCTCAATCCAGTGCCTAAAAATCCCCCCCCGAATAACCTGACAGAGCTGGATCAGTTTAACAAAAAATGGAGTCAAAGAGTCAAAGATCTGCAGCCTGATTGAGATTGAGTACTGTGACTGTGACCAAATCTATATCTGCTAAATACTGACTTGAAGGGGGTGAATATTTATTAATCACATATTTTACATGATGTACTTATTGGGGTTACTTTATAGAAATATCTTTCCAGTTTAACATTGAAGAGTCATTTGTAAATTATTTTGAAAAAAAGCCAAATTATATTGGCCATGATTGAATGTATAAAAGCCACAAAAGGGGAAATATCAAAAGAGGTGAAAGCTTGTAATAGAAACTGTTTCTGATCTGGACTTGATTTGAATCCTCATCGTAGATCAAACTTTTTTAATTATAATTCTGTGTTTTCAGATGCTGGAATTCAAGTAATATCATCAGGTAAATGACTTGTCTCACTGATTTACTGGACCTGTCTGTCCACCCTCCTGTCTCTCTCTCATCTGTCTTTCTCTCTCTCCCGTCTCTGTCAGATAACGATATAACCACTGATGAAACTCTTACAGGTCAGTCACAAACCATCACACTGTGGATGATGATAATTTACTCATGAACCATTTTTGCTTCCTGTCTTTTCTCTAAAAGAACAATAGCTGAATTTAAATTTACTAAATATCTTTTAATATCTGATCATTTTCACTTTCTGAAGTAAAAATCTGCTGATCAGTTATTACTAATATCTTACATTAATGTTAGAGTTGTTGTTCTGAATGAACGATGTGTTGTTGTTTCAGAGACTATGATTGGTGTTTCTCCTGATCAGCCCAGTAAGAATTCAGCTCGTAAACATTTGTAATGAGTATAAAACTAAGTCATGTTAAACTGAAGAAAATAACTGAACCCACAAGGCAGAAACTGAGGCAGAAAGCAGTTTGAAGGTTTTAATAAATGGAGTTAAAATAACTGGTAGAATTTGGAGCTGAGTGCACTATGGAGGCTTCAACCGGCAGGACACGAGGCAGGGCTGGATGGACAGCGCAGGAAGAAAGGCTGGCTAGAACAGACAAGAACAGGTGTGAGGCAGGCGATCCAAAAAGTTCCAAAAAGTCCTCCAAGCAGAGTTTTTAGGAGCCTAAGAGTGTCCACTTGAGGGTCAACAACAAACTGGGAAGGTTGAATAAATGAACCAACCTTTGAAACTTTGCATGACGGAGGAGTGGATGGATTGAATTAGGTGGGTGAAGTTGTAAGAGGAGCCGAAAGTAGGTTGGCCCCGCCCACTCTGAGGCTAATGGTAGGAGGGGTATAGAGACATAGACAACAAGCAGCAACCATCAACTGACCCATTCACCTGTCTACTCACTAGTTACTTTATCAATCCAGTCATTCATATATTCCTTTTCATCCATTCATTCAGCAATCAGTCATTTGATTTTACCATTATTATTTGCAGCCACAGCAGCCAATCAGGAGAGAGCACTTGGTACGTCCTGAGTTCTTCCTTCTGTCCCTAAAAATCACTTTTTCTTGACTGATTGATTGATTGGTTGATTGATTGATTTCAGAACCTGCTGCAGCAGCTGTGAACAGTGTGGAGGAAGAAGATGGTGAGACAAAAGCTTAATTTAACTGGAAATTATAAAATCACAGCCTGTTAGTCACGCAGAAACTCCATCAGTCAGAAAAAGGCTGCACTGTCTCTTTAAATCTATGATCAAATAAAGGTTAATTAGATTAGATTGATTGATTTAATTTACTTCTTCTCTGGTTAAATAAAATCTTACCTTCAAGTTTGCAACTTATTCTTTTCACTGCTTCCATAGAAGAAATAAATATTATATTCAATAACATCTGAGTGTCAAGTCTAAAGTTAGGCTCATCTCTTTAAACACATGAGCGCAATGAATCCTGGTGTCGTCATCTTCCTCCTTCCTAGTCAAAGCCACAAGTTCTACAGTTGATTTTTTAGAATTTGACCACCAACAGGTATTAAAAATTCATTGGACAGTTTCAGCAGTTGAACCCAGTTTTTGCAGTTGTTGTTAGTTGTTGGTTTTTTGTTTATTATTTGTTGATACAGGCCAATAATTTTATCCCTTTGAAATGTAAATCACTTTCTATGTGGATGTTTAGAAACCAAGGTCAAGGTGAAGGTCAAGGTATACTTTATTTTATTATGCTCTTATTGCTCTTATTGTGGTCATTGCAAACTCCCTTTTAAAACAGTAAAAACATAATACAAAACATAAGAAGACAATGCTAAGACAGAGTAGACAAAAAACTATTAAAAAACATTCAAAAACAATTAAAAAACATTCCAGAAGCTGCTCACTGCATCAGGTTGGGTTCAATAACTTGTTAGCAGCTGGAACATATTAATCAGGGCAGTTATTATTCTATCTGTTCAGCAAAATCCAGACGGTGACTGTTTCAGCCCAGCAGGGTTCAGAACTGTAGTTGATGGTTAGGGTGTAGTTTTCCACTCAGCTGATCAGGCTTTAGGATGTTACAGTTTGGTTCCGTTCAAACCTCTTCTCGTCTCATGTGAGTTTATTTCAAACATTTTTTCCAGCAGAAGACAAGAGTTCTGACTCAAAGGAAGAAGGGAAGAAGAAGTTGAGCTCTCGCTCAGCCAAACCTCAGATCTTTGTCCAGTTGCAACAATTTCACCACATTCGGCAGCGTACCACCCCTCCTCCAATTAGCTCTGCCCATGTCATCCAACGCCCCACCCTCCAGCTTCAACCAATCGTCCCTCAGCCAAAAGCTCAGGTTAGGAGTCGACCATCCAAAAGAAGATCCAGGAACAACCGCCGCCAGATATGAGAACACTGACAAGTGTACTCTCACACAAAGTAAAACAAATGTATGTAGACCGTGTAGTCTAAGTGACTCATGTGAAGAAGCAAACCATTTGCCCGCACATGATTACAATGATTGGTTGATCTGTCCAGATGCTTGACGAGAACAGAGCAGAAGAAATCTGTTTGAGATCAACATTGTTTCCTTTGTATCTGAAACAATTTTTTGGCTGGACTTAAAACTAAAAAACTAAAATTCTGTGAAACCTTTGATTATTTCCAGTTTCTCCTTAGTTTGTGAGTCACAGGCTTTTCACAAGGTGGTCCCTGGACTGCTGAGGACCTCAGAGTATTAAAGATGCTTGTGTTGTTCTTTATTTCTGTCATGTGTTCAAATGTCCTTCTTTCTGAATATCTTAATATGTTACCTTTCTTGTATTTTAATAAAAATTAAACTCAATATAAAACCGCACTGGTCACAACTTGGTGATCAATGACCTGATAACAGTCAATGAAAGACAACTGGAATGTGATCATAACAGACAATAATAAGTTATTATAGGTCATTGCATGGAAGAGATAACAGGTCATCATAGGAGATTTACAGGTAACAGATCAAAGGACATATCAAGCTGTAAAAGGCCATAACAAATAAAAACCAAAACACAGAAATCATTTACATTTCATAGGAAACAGCTGGAAGAGCTACTTCAGAGGCATCATGGTGGTTGCTCTTCAGGTTGAGGCTCAGGAGGATTTTCCACGATGATACTGATGCTGCATGATCGATGAATTTTAAATTGTATTGCACAGTCAAATGTGTGATGGTTGCTCCCAGATGAATGGATTTCCTTTAAGACTCTTCCTGACTGGCTGGTAAATCTGACACAGTTAATAATGTGTTTATTATTAGTAGTAGTAGTATTAAATATATTATGAAAGCCATCAATAAGCTGCTTAAAGCATGTAGGGTTTCCCACTTAGGTCTGCAGGGACCCAGCAGGGGTCACTCAAGTTACATTCACCAAGCACACAAAGTGATGGGAAATAAATCCATCCATAGTTTGCTGGAGTGCCAGTCCTATTGCTCCTGACCTTTATTTTCTCCACTACAAATGTGGAAGTTCATGTGCTGTGACTTTAAGGTTAAATCTCCTAAACTTTTGATGACCTCATCGTCTTTTTCTTCATTCAACTTTCAGAACACAGCAGTCTTCAGATCCCAGACTGGAATTTATAGCTGCTGTCTTCTGGATGTCCTGGACTCCCTCTGTTGTTGTCTGGACGTTTGTCCTCACAATGTCCTTTCACTGGAATGAATGTCTGCAGTTCTTTGTGAACACACAACTCCGGAGACAAAACGTTTTCTTTATTAAATAAAACCAGGTGGTTGTTATTTTTACAGGATGTCATTGACCATCCTGTTAGTAAAGCTTATTTAAATTTTTCTTGAACAGGCAGAGACAGTTTAGCATTAAACTAAGAAGTTCTCTTGTTGTTGAACTGATTCATCACACTATGAATACACAACCCTCATTAAAGGCTGTTAGCATGCTAATGCACACAGACACACACAGCAACACTGACAGATTTATCCAGTGTCTTTGTTTCCTGTTTGTTCTGTCCTCAGGCAACCTCCAACTCAGATTGATCTGAACCAGACCACCGAGTCCTGAACCACCTGTAACGTCTGTCAAAGAAAGACTACAATCCGTTCATCTGCGTTTCAGTCATAACATATTCTGGCAGAGCTGAGGGATGAACATCTGTCCTGTTGAGAATAAAGATTCAGTCATTCAATTTTTAAAATATAAAATTAGCAGTCAGAATGAAATGAAGTGATGCTGCAGGACTTTCCTCATGATGTCACACACGTTCTGAGATCACATGTTCAGGTGTTCCGACTGAAGAGCCAGTAGTACGAACACTTCAGAGGCTTGAGCCATCAGACTGGATTCACAGCAGACTCTTTCCCATCAGCTGTGACACACGCACAGACACACTCACACTAGATCTATATGAGTCATAGTGATCTGGCTTACCGGACTATTATCAGATCTGGTCACTTTAGGATCACTTCTAGTCCTCAGCAGCAGGAAAAACACCTTTCACATTTCCTGAACATATGTTAATTTTAAATGAATTGATATTCTTCACCTGCTGTCCAAAATTTCACCTATAACAACATGCATTTATGTCTCTGTGGGATTGATAGAGTTCTTTCGCTGTAGGATGAATGCATGGACTTGTTTATTCACTTTGAATCTAATAGTTTTTTTCTGTTGACTTTACGCCAGTGATAATCCAGATTGGATTTGATTTAAATCTGGTTTTAATTTAGTTCTTGATCTGGATTCAGAGTAAATTTTGTCTGCATTCAGTTTAAATTCACTAAAAATTGATTGGATCAGTTAAACTGATCAAACAGTGTTTGTGATTGAGCTTGGACAGATGGGTGATTAGAGGGGGAGGAGGAAAGGGTGGAGGAGGAGGAGGAGGAGGAGGAGGAGGAGGAGGAGGAGGAGGAAGAGTATAAAAGCTGCTGCTCCCTTTGGTCGACATCAGAAACTCAACTAAGTGAAGTTTTATCACATCAGGTGTGTTTTCTGCTTCTTTCCTACTGAACATCAACATGCTCCAACGGTGAGTTCAGTTTCAATCTGTTAAGTTTGGGGTTTGGGGTCATATTGTCTTAACACTATGATGGAATCCAGTAAAAAGCGTTTTGGCTGAAGAAGAGATTAGAGATTCTCTAGTGTGGTGACTGGGTTAAAGCTGTTGTTGTGTTCTTCTCAGCGCCGGTTTCTGGGTCTGGTCTGGATAAACGTTGCAGGACTCCAATGTTTGAACAGAACCTGATAGTGGACTCTTTATGAACTATGAAGGTTTTTTGTGTCTGAGGACAGGAGCCTTCCCTCTTTCAGTTTCCTGCTATGTATATGTTGGAAAAGAAGAGACGCTTTGTTTGTTTTTTTGTTTTTTTCTGTGGCGGAAACAAAGAGCCATTTAACCCTTCAGAGTGATACCTGGTTAAACACAGCTGACTGATTTTAATCTTTTCTTAATCTTTATGAATCATATCATTATATTATATTCTTTACATCACATTGTTTAAGTAATTTCCTTGATGTTGTATTTTTCAGATTAGCAGATTTTGTTTACATAATTCCTTGCATAATCGTTTGCATAACTCCAAAATTGTTTACATAATATATGGAATAGAATATATTGTATTAGCTCTTTGCTTCTGATGATCTATTTACATTTTAAGGTTGAGAAGTTCTGTCCTTGGTCGTAGCCATCCAGCAAACAAATTGCAGTCAAATAAATCCATTCACTTTGAATTTTGTGTGTTACAGGAGTGCTGTGCTGCTGCTTTTTGCTCTTGTTGCTGTTTCTCTGGCAGCTCCTGTTCCAGGTGAGCAGCATCACACATCAATAATGTGACTAATAATAATTAATAGAGCAGCATGTGAAGGTGAACACAGTTCATGTTTTTCTGTCTCCATCTACCTGTCTGTCTGTCTGATATGTTTTCTTGTGTTACAGCAGGACCAACAAATGAAGGTAAATATAAATGTTTACATTTCATCAATGATTGTTGGATGAGTGTTAGCCAATGAAAGACCAGCAGAGTAATGATGTCAGAGCGTCCTCTACAGACTGCAGTGTCATTACAGTTGATGTACAGAAATAATGTGACACTGATTTGTTTCCTGTTGTGATTCAGACAGAAGTGCACCATTGCTGGCTCACCTTAACGGTAACACACACTTGAATCAACATTACACAAAGTAAACAAACACGCACGTGCATGATAGTAACAGATCAGGGAACACAACCAGTCCCCCAGATGGTGGCACTGTAATTGTGATACTACATCCATCGTCATGGTGATACAGGTGTGTGGAAGCGGAGATGCCTAACCAAGACCCGATATTTGTTTTTGCTGTTGTTGTAGGAGGAGCTACAGGTCAACCTGTGACAGCTCAGCCAGGTAAGAAGACCACACACTGTACACAAACTGTACGCATGTTATACACACAACACAACATGTTCGTGTGTGTACATATATTCTGCTGACAGTCTCAGATTGAAGATAAACATTTGTCTGGTAATTTTTCTGTCTTTGTGCTTCCCCGTCTGTCTGTTACCTGTCTGCTGACCAACCTGTCTCTGTACTCCGGGTCCTTCAGACTCAAGTGAGACCACTGAATCACCAGGTCAGTGTCTGATCTGGTTTACATGTGAATGATAAAGGAATACACCATAAAATGGACAAATCCAGATTCTTGCTTCTGTCTCTCAGCTTAATATTTTTACACAATTGTTAATGCATTTGTGTGTTTTTGTGTCAGGCTCAGATGATAGTGATGGAGAAGATGCCACAATTGAGGAGGCACACAAGAGTGATGGTGAGAGTCACATGTCAATCTCTGGAGTCGAGTCCAGACCCAGACCAGGGCCCGACAAGTCCAAGAGACAGAAATACCTCCACAGAGAGATCACTGCTCTTATTTATATCAGCGTGTATACAGGACGAGGAAACTGGTTCCTGATCCTGCTGGATTGATGTGGACTTAAACAAAGGGAACAGAGTGAGGTCCTGATTCATTCAGGTCTCACTTACCGTGGGTCCCTTTCTGTAAAAAAACTGCAGTAAAACTCTGGTACAGTCTTAACACAGTAATAATACAATACTAATATTACACAGTGACAATATAAAAATGTAATAATATAATACAGTGATAATATTAAGACGCATAATAAGATAATAACACATTATAGTAATGATGCAATAAGACTGAGACAAACTGGAACAGAGAAATAACTCATGGAAAAAAGGTTTCGGCTTCTGTTTTAGTTCCTCTAAATTCAGCTGAACCAACCGACAGTGTGTGTCTGCCCTTTTAAAGTTGACACCAACCTCCTGAACTGAGCTCCAGATAAATAACGTCCCTCTCAATCTGAACCGCATTCAATTCAGTCTTTTTTTTTTTTTCATATTACTTCTTCATATAAAGTCAAATCAGTCTTTGTTCTCAAGAGATTCAACTGACGGTTTTCAGGTCTGAAATAGTTGAGGGTAAACTAACATACTAATATATCTAACACACAGATACTGAGGCCACTGCAGCTGAAGAAGAGGCTGATAACAGCACCGGAGACAACAATGACGTCTCCACTGAAAACCCTGACACTGATACTGAGGAGATCAAAGCTGATGATCACGACAGCCAGAGCACTGATGAAATCACAACTAAGGAGGAAGAGGAGGATGAGGAGGGGGATGAAACAGGAAACTCTGATGTCTCTGAGGAAGAAGAAGCAGTAGAGAGAGAACTGGCAGGAGATGACAACAAAGTGGTTGATGAGGGCAAGAGTGATGAGAACACTGATACTGTGAGCAAAGCTGAAGGTGATGATGGAAACAGCAATGAGAGCAGTGAGGTAGACAACACTGACACTGAGAGAACTGATGGAGACAGTGACACCCAGAGTGACGCTGACACTGATGACAACAGTGACAACAGCGACAATAATGACAGCAGTGATGTAGACAACAGTGACAATAGTGAAGACAGCGACAACAGTGACAATAGTGACAATAGTGACGACAGCGACAACAGTGACAATAGTGATGTAGACCACAGTGACAATAGTGACAGTAGTGATGTAGACAACAGTGACAATAGTGACGACAGCGACAACAGTGACAATAGTGACAGTAGTGATGTAGACAACAGTGACAGTAAAGATGAGTCCGACAGTCAGAGTAATGATGACATGTTGGACTCTGAAGTGACCGAGGAGGAAGAGGCGGAGGATGAGATGGAGGGAGAGGAGATTCAAGACAGTTCTGCAAAGTCAGATGCTGAAGACCTTGAAGAGCAGAGTCTAGAAACTGGGGACTCCACTGAAGGTAAAGTATGACTGAGGGACAGTTTTTATGAAGAATGTATTTATACTCCTAACTTCAATTTTGAGATTAATATATTAAGGACTTTTAGGTAAAGAATAACAGAATAAATATGTAGACAGCCAAGAGGTTTATAAACGTATGAAAATTTATATTATATAATTGTGGAATGCCAAGGTCCAGGTTTAAGAAATCAGTAGTCCAGATGAAGAACACCAGTGAGAAGGACAAAACTATGAACTGAGGTATCATGAGTACCATGACTAAAGAAAAAGAAGTCATGAACTAAAAAAATTAAAGGAAACAATTTGGTGGTCAAGAATAAAAATCAGAGGTCAAGATGAAGAAGTTAAAACAGAGATGCTCCGGTACCTCCCCTGGTCAGATGTTTAACATATAAGGCTTCTGTCTGTTTGTCCCTCATGTTCCTGTCCCGTTAAAGACAAAATAGGTCTTAAAATGTGAAACAGAAGTTGAAACATTCGAACGAGAGAGAATTCTAAAGGTGAAGAAAAATAAAAGTCAAAATGAAGGAAAGTTTATCTAAACCCATCAGGTCACAGACAGCAGCTTCTGTCTTTATGTTGATGGTGTTCCTGTTTCTTGTTGCAGCTACTCCTGCTGACCAAGTGGACCAGGCTGAGGACTCTAGCCCTGCCACCACAGAGGGTAAAGGTCGCAGCCGACCATGATGTCAGAAGACTTGACTTTAGTTCTTTGTCAGTAGGGAGTGCTGGTCAATGAGCTGGACCGGATTCAGTATTCCATCTGAATGTGTCCTCTTTCATGGACCTCAATAACAGTCTGTTTCCTCCTTTCAGCTTCAGGTTAGACGCTCCACGTCAGTACAACTCCAGGTATCATCACACGCTGTCACTGCTGACGGAAACACACCTTTTAATTTCAATATTCATTTCTATGTAGATGATACAATTTTGTACGCACTGGTACACACTCAAAGTCATCTTTACTTTTCCAACCATCCCCTCTTCATTTTAGACGGAACACACACCTCTGTCTATCTGATGAAACATTTTACTGGGATCCAGATCAGCCTTTTGCATTTGTCAAGTTTACAGCTTCAGCTCATCACAGATACTGAGCTCAGTCTTTCTGCCTTTTCTCTAACCAGAGCAAGCCCACTGTGCTGTCATCGCCATGACGACAACAACAACAATAACAACAAGCTAAACTGCAACTAAACTGCAGCCATTAAACTCCTTTTATCTTTTTCCTTAGCTCATTCCTGATTGGTTGTTTTTGTTTTCAGATTCTGGTCTTCTTAGTGATCAATGAATAGGAAATGGGGGTGTGCTATCCTTTAAACTGTCTCATTCTCTCCCTGTTTGTCTTCAGTCTATTGCATAAACATTAAAAAGGTGCTGATCTCAGCTGAGTGTGAACCGACAGTCACAAACATGAATTACTGTTTCAAAACAAAGATGATAATCTGTACGCTGAGGAACTGTTAATAAAGTTTGAACTTTCAGAAACTCAATCTTTATCATAAAGTTGAACATGCTACATGATACATGATACAGCAACGTGATATTGATATGTAATTATGAACCAGCTGTAAAATATATTGAATTCTTCAGAGAAGTTGCTGAAGCTGAACTAAGGTGGATGATAATAAACTGGTGTTTGTGGTTAAACTCTGTAGAGAGGGAAGATGTCTGGTTCTTCTGCAGAATACTGGAGAACATTTAGCTCAATAATCAGGACTCTGTCAATCACTGCCAGTATGTATACACTTACATATACACACAGTATGGGTTAGAGTGTACTACATCAACTGAATAGCACAAACAAACAGGAAACAATGCCACGCACCCAGCATGTGACATAAATGTGTTTATGTTATGTTATTCTGTGATGTTGGGATAAGTTTTGATATGGACGAGAGCAGCAAGAGACGAGATGGAAACAGGAACAGTCTTCTGGTATTTAATAGTCAATCAGTTCACAATAACAAAAACACCAGCCACTCAAGGATAAGAAAAACAAAAACCAGAGGGCAACAGTAGAAGGCAGGCTGGCCACAGGAACGTCGAGGAACGAAAAAAAATTCAGGCACGAGGCACACCACACTACATAAAAAAAACAAAATTAAAATTTCCAAAAAGGAACAAAAATCATGCAGGCACTGACTAAGTTCATTAGTGCAAGAGCTGAAAGTGCATGCAGCCACTATACGAACAAGCTGAACTCTCTGGCAGCACAGTGGGAGTTGAACCAGTCTTTTATGGAGCGCTTAATGAATGTGAAATGGGGAACAGGTGTGCCTCGTGGAAGCCCGGGAAGGTGGAAATTGGTCAGCCATGCCTCTGGCTACACGCCCTGCAAAACTAACACAAAGGGAGGGGGAGAACAGAGCACAGGAAAAAACAATACAAATACAAAAAAAACAGACCATGACATAGATACTCTTATTAAATTTTGTTAATGTTGTCAGCAGATATCAGTAGGTTGGGTTTGCTCACAAGAGGAAGCATCATAAAGGGTTAGGGTTAGGACGAACATAAGTCCAGTTACCCATAAGTATGTTGCTATGTAAAGGCATCAGGAAACACCACAGATTAATTTTAATTGTTATATCCATGAAAGCACCCATGAGCATTCAGGCACAGTGGGGTTCGGGGCTGCAGAGTGCAACTGTACCTGGAAGTTAGAGTTTTAATGGAGCCACTTCCTTTTACTGGAAACCACAGAGGACTGGTCAGACCAGATTCCGCAAAGTTCAGGCGTTCCAGCCAATCCACATTCCCCTGCTCCGACAAGTCACATTATGCTCACAACTGCTGTTTGTTCAAGGTTTTAGAATATGATTTACAAGAATGTTTACCACAATGTCTGTATCCTGGTTTGAAACTGTGTTTTTACCACATTCTTCATGATTTAGTCTAAATACTGTTTAGAAGAATGTTCACCCCAAAAGTTAACTACACAGTTTACCACAGTGTTCATATTGATAGTCACCACAATGTTAACAAACGCTCTGAAAAATGCTCTGCTCTTTTGGGTCTCTTCTTTATGGGCCATGTCTTTACCTGTTGGTAAAGGTCTGGTAGTTTATCCATCTGATGGACTGTCAGGCCTGTGGATCAGGACTCTCATGGTTTTGGGGCTCGCTCGCAGCTGATGACAGGTGAGCTGTTGGGAGGAGTCAAGTTACCTGCTGTTGCAGGTTGCTGGTGTGGAAGACTGAGTCCAAAGATGGGCCCAATGAAGTTTCTATGACATGATGAATGAAAACTGACCTGTAGGTCCTCAGAGGTTAACTGACTCACACTCACACACATACACCAACACAGAAGAAACAGATACAGGGGGAGGGGGGGGGTTTCTTCCTGACAGATAAAAAGTCTTTGTTTCAGAAAGACTCCTTATTGGTTAACAGGGTCTTGACTGGGGCCAATGGAGGGGGATCACTTGAGCCTGAGACACAACGGTGAGTGTGTGTGATGAAAACGAAAACTCCCCTCAGGTAAGTTTCTCATGGAGGCTACTATTAGGGCAATATCTGTGAGAAAAGGTTTCATTTTTCCTGAGACACACACCTTGACACGGTTCAGAGGCAGCAGGTGAAATAAATTTATCCTTAAAGGATATGGGCTCAATCGCGTCAACTCTTTCCTCTTGTTTTGTTTTGCCCTGACAGAAATCAGATTACTCTGAACTGAGTCCAACAAGTTAATACAGACATAAAACTGGTTCATGAATCTGTTGCATAGAAAGATATATAGAAAGAAAAATACAGCAAAAAATACAATCAACAAATCTGCAGTTAATAAAACTGCAATCAGAAAAATGTCTGTCCGTGGCCTTCAGTCCTGTTGGTGGCCCTCCGCTGTCTCTGACTCGGTTCACTTGTCCTGGACGTCCCACAGCTCTCAGTTACAGTCCACATCAGGATCAAAAGGTCTAGGTCGGCTCCACTCATTCAAAACCTGGTTGGACCAGACTAAATCTTTAAGTGCCCTTAATTCTTCTTCTGGACCTGATCCCAGAGACCAGTTTTGCTCCAGCTGGGTTCTGGTTTCAGGAAGTCCGGCTTCAGATGGATTCAACCTCATGTTCTGCCCTGGTTCCCACAGGAAGCAGGAACTAAGGCGAAGCCAAGACATGCAGTACTTGTACCGACCACTAGAGTCCAGCAGTCAGTCAATCCCACAGATTCTCATCTTCAGACTGCAGCTGGGCGTTTTGGAGAATCTTGAAAATTTAATTAAATATCATTTAACTGTGATTTGAATGTGAAGTTAAATCTGCAGCTCCTCTGTTCTTTGTCCACCAGGAGCAGAAGTTCACACTATTTATTCAGAAACAGATTTTCATCAGATACAGATTAAATTATTAATGAGGTCAAATATCAACATCCTGGAAGTACAGGAGGAGGAAGAGGAGGTCATGGATGTAGTTCAGAGGAATGTCAGCAGCTTTCTCCCTCTCTTCCTTGTCTCTGTCTTTCTGGATTAAATCTCTCTGACTCCATGGTCAAACAGTGAAACTGAAGAAACAAACTTTTCTTTGTCTTCATGAAACTAAATCAACTTGGTTTCAGGAGGGGGAGGAGACAGTTATTATCCATCCATCTATCCATTATCTATTTCACTTATCTATTGGGTTCCCGGGGGTGGAGCCAACTTCATCTGACATTGGGTGAGGGTAGAGGTCCCTTCCCTGGACAGGTCATCATACCTTCACAGGGAGAAAAACAACCTGTAGAACTCTCAGATCTTCAGGAGATCCAGTCAGCTCCTACTGATGATGTCAGCAGGTCAAGCATGGATTTAACATGTGATTTCTATGAGTAAGAAAAGATAAAAGTCTATTAATCCCAAAGTATACATGGTCTCCACATGTGGTTTTTCTATGCGCTATTTAAATGTTTAAATATTTGATGGTTCCATGTGTTGTTTATGTCTACATGCGCTGTCACAGCTCACCTGCCCAGGTAGTCACTACCTTTCCCCCAGTGACTGCTGGGTGCTCAGGATGAGTCCTGCAGAGCGATGGGTGGAAGTTACAATTACACAAACAAAGTCGTAGTTTCTTTGGCGTTGGATGTAGAAGCAGATAAGATGCTGTAATATGATAAATATTTGCAGTAATATGTGCAGTAATATTTGCAGTATGTTGAACAGTAGTATGAGCAGCCCCTCCCCCTCCTACTGTGTATAACTATGAGTGTTTGAAGGAGGAGCGGCCGTTTTTCACTGTTTCTCTTGAGTTCAACAGGAGGACTGAGACCCTAACCCACCATGATGCTGCGGTGAGTACTGCTACTACACTACTGCAACATTAGCAGTATAGCACTAGTCCTTAAAAATTAATATAGTAGTTCTGTAGTAATAAATTAGATAGTAGTAATATAGAAGTACTGTAGTAGTCCTGTGGTAATACCTTTTGTATTGAAGTAGTCGTGTAATAGTATTGTTTTAGTACTATAGTTGTTCTTTAGTAGTCCTGTCCTGATCCTGGTCCTGTCCTGGCTCTGTAAGGGTCCTGTCCTGGTCCTGTAGAGACACTGTTTCTCCTCTTGTGTCCCTCTTCTCAGTCTGACTGTAGATTCTCTCTTCAATTTGCTGATCGGAACTTTATGTTGATCATACTGATTGATTGGTACATTGATCTTTATTGATTGATCAGTACTGTGCACTGCTGACTATGGTATCAAAGTGTTCTCGTTATTATTGACAGATATTTGGTGGGAGTTGTTGTTATTGGGTTGAGTGGAAGGCCATTAATATTGACTGGTATAAATTATTGAGGATTATTGATGGATATTGATCAACAGCAGTGATCTGCTCTGTCAAAACAGAAACCTGTTGATTGTGTCGATGGTGGTTTTTCTGACAACTGTAACTACAGCTCCTGTGGAAGGTAAAAAATAGTTACATTATTTTATCTACCAGGCAATCACACATACACACACACACACACACACACATTGAGCAGGAAAGTGTTGATTTAGTGTGTTTCATTTTGTGTTTCCAGAGAAGGAGGAGGTGGAGCCTACCGAGGAGGGAGAGGGGGAGTTGTCAGAGGAGGAGGAGGGTAAGTATACATGTGGGTAAAAAAGTGGCCTTTTTTGAAAAGGCACAGTGAGATTCTCTCTTTATTCATAACAAGAAAACTGATTTTATGAAAAATGGTTTTGACATAAATTCTTCTGTCCAGGAAAAAGTGGTACCTTTGTCCTTTTGTCTTCCTGTCAAAGATGGACAAGGAAGCATCACAACGTTAAATGCTCCTTTAAAACTCCCTCAGTACTGTTTGACTCTTTGGGCTTACCATAGCTGAAGGTGCTTCCAGCTGAGGACTTAGGAATCATCTCAACTTTATGAGACACTCTTTACAGGACTGGACCAAACCTCACAGGACTTAAATGGGCTTACATCACCAATCAGCCAACTGTATTTAGGTTGCAGATTGTGTGTTTGTGATGATGTCGTTGATCTGGTCATGTGATGAAGGATTGTTGTTGTGAGTCATTTGACTCTGAAACTAAGTTTCTTAAGAAGAGCTGACCATGAATGAATGTCTGTGGTCTAAGTTGTTGAAACGTCATGTCAGTTCTGGTCTTTCAGATTAAGTGTGTTTGTTGGTCCAGCTTTAGTTTTTGCAAAAATGACTTTGACTGAATAATCTGACTGAGACGGACTCATCAGGAGCAACTTTAAACCTTTGAGGACTCTCGTGGACTTCAGTGGACTCCAGTGGACCTATTAGCACTACTCCTGATGTCTTGAAACTCATCCTGGTTCACGTGGGGTGGGATTCAAAAACTACTGAGTCCAGAGAAGAATCTGGTTCTCTTTTATTTTATTTTATTTTTTATGTGATTCAAAATTTGGATCCAGTTGAATTTTTAGTTGAGTGAACGCAGCCATTTTACATTAAATTATTTCCCTCATTAACTCAAAAATCAGACATTATAATGGTCGTTTATACTTCTAGAGGAAAGATTTTGGTGCAATGAGATGAAACATCAGTAGCCTAATGGAAAAAAGAGAACAGACAAGGTTTTGTCTTCATGTTCTTCCATAATGACTTTGACAACTGCTCAACTAAAAAGAATAAAAAGAATAAAAACAAAGATGATGAGAGAAGAAGGACAGAAATGAGGAAGAGAAGAAATTTAAATTGTTATTAAAAACATCTTAATTAGAAAAAATAAATGCTGGATGTTTTTTCTTTCCAGATGATGATGACTCCAAGAGTCAAGATAAGATTGAGGGTGAGAGGCTGAAACACACTGTGACCTTTAACCTTCCAACATAAACCTACATAAATACAGAGAGACTAACTGAGGGCTGATCAGAGTCAGATGTACTTCTGTTTCCAGCAACTGATGATGAAAACAAGAGTTTTATTCATTTACCCCCCCCCCCTCCACACAGGCATTCCTGGGGTGCAGCAGACCACCACAGTGGCAGCAGCCGGAGGTTCAGGTGAGCTGATCCTGATCAGGATTCTCTTTGGTCTCAGGTTTAATCCTGATTAACTGTGTGGTATCCGGACCTGGATTAACCTGATCTAGTCTGACCCACATGATGCTGCAAATCAAAGGTTACATCGCCACCTGCTGAGGCTGAACACTTTAAGTAGATCAAAAAAATCAATTTGAATCATTAGAAGTTATTAATATTTTTTTCCAGGAGGGGGGAGGGTTGATGGAAAGGCAAGAGGCTCTGCATTTAAAAAGAAGCTGATAAACATTCATGGTTATGTCTGTGCCAAGTGTCTGTTTATTAACTGATCACTGAATATTTTATCATATATTTTGAAGGTTCTAGAGTTTCTGAACCAGCAGTTCAATCCTCCAGCATCTCTACCAGTCCAACTCATGCTGCAGGTAAAAAGCTACTTTGATACAAGCCATAATGATGAAACATGGCGTGACTTGACTGGGGTCAGATGAAGGGATGTGATGTGACATGGCCTGATATTAGCATGGTATGAGATGGCATGACGTGTAATATATCGCATATATGGTGTGATGTCATGTAGTGCATTGTGTCCCCAGTGTGTTGTGATATGTAACTTCATGTCATGTGGTGTAACAGCATTTAACGTAACTTGCATTGAGACTGAATGTAGTGTGGCGTGGTGCAGGTAACAAACAGCGATGTGCTGATCAGGTGGAAATGAATGAATAATGATAGTTTGTCTTTATGTTTAAACTATCAATCGTCAAAAACATTCTTCAGATATGAGATGTTTTTGTTGCAGGTGCCAGCAGAACTGACACAGAGTATAACGGTAAATATCTGTCAATGACTGTCAATATCTGATGATAAATAATTGTCACTGTCACTGTCACACTGTCACTTACAGAACACACTACACAATGATCGATTATTGTGATGGTTGTGTTCAGGACAGAAGCTGCTGAATGGAGGAAGAGGAGGAGGGGGAGGAATGGACAGTCAGACAGGTGAGCTGTAGGGGGAGGAGCTACATGAAGACTGACAGGTGAGACAGGCTGTAAACTGTAAAGACAAATTCCGTCTGTTTACATGTCTCTCTGTCTCTCAGGTCTGTTGGGTTCACCTGAGGGGGCGTCTCACCTGGATCATACAGGTGAGTGTCAAGGTGAGGTCTAATTATTAAATGTTGTACATTGATTAAACAGACCCAGAATATGAGATCTGGATCCGAGATCTACTGGTGAATTCCCAAACTGACTCTACGGCAGTCCACCTGTTGACCTCACTGTAATTTGACCTTCACAGGGTTAGGGTCAGGCACTCCCTCCTAACCTGAGACCAACTGAGACTGACAGATGACTGAAACTGACTGGGTCCACCTGGGACAGACTAAATACTAAATGGGACTGACTACAATTAGCTGAAACAAACTGAGAAGGACCAGGACAACTGGGACCTCCAGGGAGTGCTTCAGTCTCTCTTGAGGTTTCAATCTGATGAGGTGAACAGAACAAAGCCACTATGGTTGTAACCTTAAACCTCACTGAGACCTTGACTGTACCTCAGGCTTTAGATGAAACCAGAAACATAATCTGTGACAAAAACAGTAACAGCTTCAGTCCTTGTACACTCCAACTCCTGCTGAAGTCAAAGACTCAGTTCCCACTCTGATGAAGGACTCATGGTAATGGTCCTGGTTGCCCAGACTCTCATTGCACGGCCTTCAGGATACCTCACGGACAAGTCTATAAAATACAAGTTGACTGGATCCCTTCAGGACGCCTGAAAGCAGCAACAGCTAGCTCATTGATCCAGGACAGAACCTACCATTCCCTAATCTGTGTCTGAAGAAAGCAGAATGTTGAAACTGGAATCAAGAAGAATCAGGATATTTTTTTAATCTGTTTACACCTTCTGCAGGAATTGTCCACCCGTCAGCTCACGATTTCCTGCTTGGCCTGATGGGTAAGTTCATCTCAGAACAGACAGACTGAAAATGGGTTAGGGTTAGGGAAATATTTCATTCACAAACAAGTTTCAATAAAAAACATTTATCCTTTATTAAAACCAACTTGAATCACAGCGATCTGTTACACCAGTGACATCATCAGTGACATAATCAATGACTTCAATGTTTGATGTGTTTGCAGGTGCAGGTCCATTCATTTCAGATGTTCACGTGACTGTCCCAGGTCATACAGCTGTTTTTACCGCTCTCTTTCAGTAATAATGCAGTTAAATGTTTTCATATTAGAAAGACACAGGATGAGGATTTAAAAATGATTTGGCAGCTCTGTTCTCCAATCAGACTATATCTCTTTTGTCAGGATTTAAAAAAGATCACCATGTGAAATGATTACAATACACAACAAAAGCTTTCATGTGTCATCAGTTCAGGTGTAGTTAATATAGATCTTCTTCCTCTTCACCAGTTGTATTACTAATAAATTGATGGTTTGTGTTTGTGTGTCAGTGATCAATTCAGATGTGACAGCACCTCCGCCTGTAGATCAGAAAGGCAGCTCCAGTCTGGACTCACCTGCAGGTATTGACCACACCCCCAAAGGTGGGAGGGATCAGGGTTATCTTTGTTTCTGTCTCTCTCAGTAAAGCTTCCTGTTCTGATGTCATCCTGATGAAGATAGTGTTCATCAGTCTGACATCAGCATTGACCAATCAGGACAAAGCCACATATCTTTGACCTCAGGCCCTGACCAATCACTGTCCAGCTCGCTCTCTGGCTCCTCCGACTCTCATTCTGCAGCTCAAGAAGGTTGGTTGACAACACTTTACACAAAACCACAAAGGCCTTCAACTCTGACTGCTGATGTTTATTCTATTTCTTCATCATCTCCATCAGCTTCATCACACAGTGAAGATCAGAGAGAACAGACAGGTAAACACATGCAGACGCACACAGACACACACACAGATGCGTCTCTGATGGACTGTGTTTTTCAGGGAATGGTCGTCAGAATCTTTTGATCAACAATGGAGGTACATTTTTTTCTCTGATGCTTCATGTGGATCAGATGTGCATCAGATCTCAATTCAAATGCGTAGCTTCTTCTCTTGTCTCAGCAGTAACCAATCAACAGCTTCCCCTTAGTGAGCGATGGACTGATGTCACAGGTACAGTTTGATTATTGATCGTTTCACAAAGAAATGTTGATTGATTAGACAAACTGTTGTGATGAAACAATCAGTGATCTGATAAGTAACGATGTCATCAGATGGAGCAGAGGCAGTGACCAATTACAACCGCCTGACAGGTGAGTGGAAGTCAGCACGTCAAATCAATACTCCAATCAACAGTATTGATTACCGACTCTTTATTCTGATTGCTCCCCATTTCTATTTTACTATTGCAACCAAAATGAATGTTATTACTTTACTGATAAAAGCTACATTCAGTCCAGTACTGAGTCCGATCCAGTCCAGACCACTGAGCCGGTTTAGTCTCCCCCAGATTAGTTTTTTGTTAGTCAGGCTTTCATCTAACTCTCTGTTACAGAGACCCCTCCCCTCGTTTTCCATACTGACTCTGTGGACACACCCACAATGACCTCAGGTACACCTGTCTTTCTGACACACTAAAAAAACACCTGTCTGTCTGTTTGCCTGTCAATCATGTTGTTCTGTCTCTGGTGCTTCTCTCTAGCACCAGATGTTTCCTCCCACACAGACCTAGTAGCCATGACAACTGGCTTCCCGGGTGAGACAGGTGAGCCCCCCCTCACACACAGAGTCATACTGAAGAAAGGTTAAAGGTCACACCTGTTCACCATACTGTGTGTTGCACTTTCAGTGACAGGAACTCCCCCTGACTCCAGTGAGTGCCTTTTATTAACATGTACAAAGTAGTCAGGTTAAGTGCATGTCTGTGTTTGTGTGATTACACTGTGTGTTATTTTAGGTCATCTGACTGCAATGGATCACACACAGACGGCTGGTAAGTTTCACAGACATTTAGCGTTCACCACACAGGCTAACAGACCAGGTTTGACGGTCCAGTCCAAATTGTTGGTGTTGAGAGTTCTAGCACTGTGAACCAGTCTTGAGGCTCAGACTAAGTGGTCTTGTCCAGGTGCTGAACATTCTTCTTTCTCTTTTTTTGGTTCTGCTTGTTCTCTGCAGGTCCAGTCACTGAACAGTACAACCCATCTGGTCAGGGTCCTGAAGGTTCGTTCTAATACCCACTGACCTCCACAAACCTGATTCTTGTTCACCCAGGGTAGTTCCGGGTCAAAGATGGTCCAGGTTCTAGACTCAGCAGTCCACCACGCAGACTGTGATGAGTGTTCTCTGGAGAACTTTCATGAAGGCTGAGCAGGTTGTCAGGCCTGAGCTCTGCCCTTTACATCATTTGACCAATGGAGAAGAGATTATTTATTGAGAACAGCAGAATTATCTCCTGTTGGGGTGTAAAACAGCAAATATGATAGACGAATACTTCACATATCAATACTATTGATGGTTTGTCCAGCTGTCAGTACCAGACTCAACTGTTCTATTTTTCTGTCTAAGGTGCAGAAAATGTGGAACTGGAGGATACCTGCTGACTTCCACATCAAACCACAAGTTCGATTCCTGCGCTACAGATTCCAATGTACTGACCAATCAGAGTGGCCCACTAAATATGACCCCTCCTACTAGCTGTAGGCTCAACCCACAAACAGGGCTCATTGGTGTTTTTGAAATATTTAAAATATACTGTTTATAGACATTTATTTTGTGTTAGAGTCAAAATAAATAAAGTTTCAGACAAATCTTGCCTGCTTGATGATTCTGGTTGACATCGTACAGGATGTGAAATTATCTTACTGGAAAGACTGCAAAGATACAATAAATGTTATTGTCTATGTTGAACATTAAACTGAGTCCCTTATCAGTTCTTTACGAATATTAATCTCAGGACATCATCAACATCAGCCACGTCATTTTGAGCATCTTTCACATTAAAGGGCTTTTTCAAGCATTTTGCAGTGAAGATGTCAAGGTGTTGCATCTGTTGTTCACACTATATGTGACCTTTGACTGTATGTACGACTGAACAGAAGTAGGGGTGCTCTGGTGGGGTTGTTTCCTTGGTCCTGAGGAATCAGACCACTGATTCCAGCTGCCTTAGACTTGAGTACATTGACCAAACTAGACCTGACGTTCACAAACTGAAGATCAGGATCCTCAGACGAACAGATAGACAAACTGTGTTTAATGTAGATCAATAACATCATTGGCTGATACTTGAATGATCACAGCCCAAACTGATCCTACACATCAGAGCAATGTATCTCCTTCTGGTCATTATCTCTATGGCAGCAGAGGTCACATGGGGGCATTTTTCATTCTTAATAAACTTTTCCAAAAATATTTCTTTTCATTTACACATGAAAACAAAGACACGCATCAGTTTGATGTTGTCGTGAGGAACAACTAACCTGCCCATACCCTCACACCTACACGCTGACATCATCTCACTAATCTCAGAGCTGGCTCTCATTGGACCAGCATGAAAAGGTGATTTTTTTTTTTCCCTCTCTTTTTTCCTTCCCCAGAAAGTGTCAAACATTTAAATGAAAGCAGCAACAACCAAAGCTAAAATAAAAGAGTAGAAGAAGAGGACAAAGGTATAGAAAGGTTAATATCATCAACAACATCTGCAGTCTAAAAACATGACCTACTGATTGATCTACTGCTGATCAATTGATTTCATCATTGTGTATTGCTGCCAATGAGTGAGCACTCAGACTGTCCTGCTGCTATGGTTGCTAACAAGTCAACACATTTCTAATGAGGTCAGAGGTCAGAGTCTAGCTGTGCCTGGCTCAGCAGGGCAGTGGCCGAGTCATCAGCAGATGGGTCTGGCGTGAAGTAAGGCTCCGTCTCCAGCTCCAACAGGGACGGCAAATCTGAACCCCCCTCCCCAAGACTGACTGGTTCAGGTAGCAGAGCAGGCGTGGTTGAGTACTGGACCAGCTGCTTCCCTGAACCAATAAGAGATCAGCAGAGAGTCACCATGACAATGGTTAACATCAAGTGAGTGTGAGTGTGCGCGCACATTGTTACCTGTGTTCCTAGTGTTGCTGCTTTCATCACTACCTTTAAGAGCTCCTTCAGACAGCAGCTAAAAGCAATCAGTCAGACAGCTGTGTCATTAACAACAAAGCAACACAAACCCACACAACTCAAACCTGAACACAATGGTATTTTTACAAACAGGAAGTATAGAAAAGAACTCACAGTGTCCAAACTGTCGAGGTCAAAGTCTCCAGAGGAACAAGGAGAACTGAAAAACTGAGACAGAAATGTTCAGTTCAAACATTTGCAGTAACACATTCATAGAGTTTGCATTTTGTTTGTCTGCTGCCGCAATAGTTATTAGTTATTTCTATAGTTATTTTTACTGTTGTTACTAATCACCACTAGTACCACTTCCTGTTATTTTGACAGGCTACTGATTTTCACTGATCCCCTTTCAGTAGCAGTCATTAATCCTCCATACTTGAACAGTTTGCTCATAAATATTTGTGTTCCTTTTCCTCCTGCTCTTGTTTCTCACATTAAATTTGTTCACACAGATTTACCTCAATGAGGGGGGATGTGTCAAAGGCAAAGGTTTGTGTGTTCAGGATGTTCTGCAGGTTTTCTAAACTGTTGTCCATACTGTCAACATGATCAGAGAGCTCAGACCTGAAAGAGAGAGACAGACAGGTAGGAGAGAGAGACATACATGTTGTGTTATTTCTGCATTTTCCTTCTTGTCATTAAACTATTAAATTGCTTCAGTTTTAACAAGGACAAAAGGTAAGGGAATGGGGTCAAAGGTCAGGGATTAGAGTATTCATGTTATCATTGCTGTGTGGCTGCGAAACAATCTGACAAATTGAATACTGTACATGACTGACAGGAAACAGCAGGACTCTAAACAGTTGACTTCCTGTTTATGGCTCTTAGCACATTAACCCTTCCAAACACCTGACATCTTCTTTTGGACAGGTGCACAGCCGCACTAACCCCAATCTGAGCCAATCAGGACTCTCATTATGGTTATTATGGACCATTCTGAATACAATCAGGTTGACCCTAATATTCTGAAAAAGGCTCTGTAATTTACCACCTGGCTGGACTGGGTTCTATTTTCAGCAGTGGATTAATCCACTCTTATTCCACAATCCACAACTCCACAGTCAGGCTCAGGAAACACACACAACTTTGGATTCACTCAGTGTTGGAGAGACAAGAAGGAAAATACAGAATATCAGCAGGTTTCATTTAAATGACTAATAGTTCAAATGTTGATAGAAATCAGTCACTTGTCAGCTGGTGTTGATACGAAGCGCCAAACATCAGGTGATGGTTCATGTTCACAGACAGATGGGGGGAGTCTGAGAGAAACATGGGGATTTGAATGACATGTGACCTTCAACACTAAACACCTACAATATAGGTACAATTACACTGTGCACAACAACGACCACAACACCCAAAACAACAGCCCCTATAACCACAACACACAACCCGCCTCAACACAAAAACAGCTACGCCCACAACAACACCCAGGAGAGATCGGTGGTAGACAAGGAGGGCTAGCTTGAGGACAAAGTCATTGCATATATTGGGCAAGTTCTTGGGGCAAAAAGGGGTACATTTGTTGGTGCAGATAGTGACACAGTTGTGAAGGCAGGTGTTGGGGCAGTTGTTGAGGGTGGGTAGTTGACAACAAGAAACCTGAAGGCCTGGACTGATGTGAAGGTGTGACAGACTTACCTGTCAATACAGGCAATGGTCTGACATTTCTGTGGAGATATGGTAGGGCTGGAAATTGTGGTGGCATTGGAGCCATGTGATTGGCTGCTTGGGCCGAGTGGAAGAGGCCCAGTAGAGGCAGGGCTCATCACAACAATTGCTATAATAGAGACAGAGACAGGGGAGCTGTTATCAGCACTGACTGGCAATCAAACACCAAACCTCCATATGATCCTACAACCATAGCTCTGTCCAGTGGTACCTGGTGCAGGACTGGCAGTGGAACTGTTGGGACCTGCCTGAGTCTCATTGTCCTGTAGGATGGAATTGATGAAGGTTGTGGGAGAGAGGGGCGTGTCTACATGTGTGGCCCCACCCTCCAGAACAGGGCACACCTCAACATCCGGACTGGACGGCTCCTCTTTGACGTTTACTGATTGGCTCTCTCTTGTTGTCAACACAGGAAATAGTCAAGTAAGGCAAATTGACCACACAAATAATGACTACCCTTGTAATTGGTCCTCACCCTGTATCGATCCAATCGCCGACTTCAACCCCTGTAGTGGGTGTGTTCACCTCTGTTATGTCAGATATGATTGGTCCAGAAGTTACTGAAGAGTCAGCTTGGAACAAATTGGCTGCAGCCTGAAGATGAACCATACAAGATCCTTTATGAGAACCAGTCATTAACCGGAACTCGACTGGATCCTTGCTCTGTGAGGATGAATTGGCTGAAACATGTGACCTGAGAGGGGTAAGTCAGTACCACTGTACCTGCATATGTTCCAGTGAGAACTGCCGGCTGTATTTAGGCATGGAGTGGGCAGAGCTGGAGTCATTCAGCATCAGAGGGCTGCAGAGACATTCAGATAAGATTACAACTTAAAAACCAAGCCAATCATTCTGTTGATCACAGTTCATTATTATTCCACTGACTCAGAATAAAATGGCCTGTTTCAAGTGAATTCAGCCCTTTTCACCATACATAATGATTGAATCAGTGGAACAACACTGCAGAAATCACAGTATTGTGTATTTGTTTTTGTAGCGGTGTAGTAAACTTGCATTTTCCTCTTGACACCCAAGATCCTGTTGGTTTGGACGAGAGACACCAGAAACTGAATCAACTGCAGAGAGAGACAGACTGCTTGTTAGCTCGGGTGGAAACTAAACTAACACGGCTTTGTTAAGATTAAGCAGACGGTGCACTGATGAGCCCTCTGCTGACATCACGACCCGGATGTCAGCACATCCTGCTTCCTGTCCTGTCTTTCTTAGTTTCAAGATGTTATTCAACAATCATTCAACAACTAGAACAAGAGTTCTAGTTCTAGTCTTGGACTCATACTGTTCACCTGGATCTGCTACTCTGAGTAAACATTTTCAGGAAGCAGTGGAGTAAGTCTGTGTGGGTTCATTTTGCCACCAAAATAGTCCTGACTTTTGAGTCCTCTGAAGTTGAGCT
Source organism: Echeneis naucrates (assembly GCF_900963305.1). Classification (NCBI taxonomy): domain Eukaryota; kingdom Metazoa; phylum Chordata; class Actinopteri; order Carangiformes; family Echeneidae; genus Echeneis; species Echeneis naucrates. Next base: position 48,056 of record NC_042521.1, read on the forward strand.
ATGGGATCAGGACCAAGATGTTAGCAGCAGATCCTTCAAGCCCTGGGTTAGAGTTAGGGAGACCTGTTGCTTCAGCTCACCCCAATGCTGAAACTCTAACTCTCAAGAGAATGTACATTTACATCATTCTGCTTCCTGTCCTGGCCTCTCTCCTGTGTTGAGGATCCTCTAAAGACTGAATATGGCTTTGTACCTTGTTGACGACTTTCTGTTGTTGAGCATGTTTCTGTCTCAGACTGGCCACCTCCCTCCAGAGAGCCTCATTCTCACTGGAACACAGATGCACACAGATATGTAGTGTAAGCACACACACCCACTGGTGATTTTATTGGGAACATGAGGAATTTCCTAATAAAGTTTATCACAGTGTCTAGCCTCCCTTCAGCCTGAGACCATTGGGCTCCATCACATGGAGCATGATTCACAGGAGGCAGTTTTAGAAACACTCCAGACCAGAATCCATTAGAGACTCAGAGTCCCAGTTTGACTCAATGACTGAAGGTGAACCTAGATCTACTACTGGTATATGATTGGCTGGCTGGATCCCACCTGTGAGGAGTTGTACAGTTTTTCTGAGTAAAGTAGTGTAATCAATAATTTCTGGGCCTGGTCCGGACCTGGTTGTGGTCTTACTGTTTCATGGCAATGATCCTGGAGTCGATAGTTTCCTGTTTTCCCTTCATCAATTGGACGTCATTCAGGATTTTGTTCACTTCATCTGCAGAGAGCTTCACTTCTTCCTGACGGACAGCAGAAACCTGAACCAATCACATACAAGTCACCATGGTAACCAGGAAAGAATGGCCTAAGCTATTTATGTGTGTACAGGAGTATATACAGGAGTGTAGGTGGGCATGTGTGTGTGAGTGTATCCAGGTGCGTACGTTGGTAACTTTGCGCTTGATGTTCTCCAGCAGGTATTCTTGTCCTTTGATGAAGAACGGATGTTGAAACTCTGTGTCGTCTCTCTCTGGTTTCAACAGACCACCCTGTTCAATGTGCACCACCTTACGGAAGCCATCTGTACAGAATTGCAGTCACAAAACAACAAATTTACTTAGCCCATACAAACAGACAGCTAATGCTGTGTGGGCCTTGTGTGTTTAAGATTGTTTTGGATAATTACTCAGTCTCTGAATCATTTAAAATACATTAATGTATTTGTCTTAATTAAAAGTGTGGCTGAAACATCCTAAAATGATATAATATGAAAAGATTATACATGCGGTCTGATCAGATCTGCTTTCTAAGTTTTACTCACACATGTTGAGTTGTCTGATGAAGCTGGCCATGTTGTTGTGCTTGAAGAACTTTGGTAGAACTTCTTTAGAGAACCGGCCTTGATCAAACACATGGAAGCTGGTTCCACTCTGAAACAACAACATCCAACAAAAACATTTGTACTCTGGTCTGCCTGGAAAAGTTCCTGAGGCGAATACGCTCAATGCAAGTCAGGCATTAAGAATTAAGTGCTTAACAATGATGCATTTTTGCCATTTACAGCTTGAACCGGATCTATAAAGTTTGTCATCCCGCTAACAGGTCCAGTAACCAGAGACGGGGAAGTTGTTAGAACTCAGAGGTGAAGGGTAGGAAAGAAAGACATGTCAATTATAGGATCGAAATAACAGAGATCACGGAGATCATGGTGTGAAATAATCAGCTCCCGTTTGGTTGGAAAACTATCGCGTAACTTTATTACACAGGTTTTGACTAGCTATGGCAACGATCTAATTATCTCTGATCTGCTGTTAGCTCGGCTGATGGATGTCCCCTCAAAAGCTAACAGCTGTTAGCCTTAGCTGTCCCACTGCGGCCCCGAAGCTAACGGTGCTCCGAGCCCTCTGACCGCTAACGTTAGCCGTTAACTGCACTGAGATATGCCAGTACCGGACTCCAGCAGATGAGCGTATCGGTATCCGGATCCTCCACCAGAGTCCACAGTTTGGTGAGAAAAGCCGGGACGTTCCCGCCGCCGAGCCCCGCCCCTCCTCCACCGGGATGCTCCATCAGTGAAACTAAATCAACCGACAGCGGATTATTAAATTAAACACTGTAGCTAATCTGGGCTAACGATGCTAAGCATTAGCATGTTGTTAGCACCCCCACCGATCCAACCAATTCATAAACCACGACAGTGATCCGGATTGATCCGCCTCGACCCCGGGGCTGGACTCTGTCGGTCTGTGTCGGTTTACGCGCAGTTTATTCGCGCTTATCTGCACGAGAACTCCGCGCTGTTGAATTTTTCCAAACACCGTCAAACTAATAAGTGCGTAGCGAACATCTTGGCGCCGCTTGATGACGCAATAACGTAACGTAGACGTTTGGTTCGATTGTGACGTAATATTCAAGAAGGAAGACCCGGACGGCAGACTTGATCTTTCAGGTAAGATAGATAGATAGATAGATACTTTATTTATCCCAGACTGGGAAATTGCAGGTGAGAGCGGATTGGAAGACTCAACAAGCAACTATTGAAACAGTAAGACGAATAAATATAATAATAATGAGCAAGTCAACTTGCAGGAATGACCGAAGGGTGGCGCCAACAACACCCTTCCATGACGTGTCACCTTTGACCTTTCAAGCTCCCACGTGGTCGGATGGACGATCGCAGAGGAAACGTGCAGAGCAGCGAGCAAAAAGAAGAGATGAAGAAAGTTCAAGAGAAAACGACAAAAAGGCGAAATAAAGAGAAGGAGGAATTGGGTGACGAGCAGGTGAGATACAAACAGAGGCGGAGGGGTAAAAGTGTGAAGAAGCGGGCGGACGGGGGATAGCAGCTAGCATGCTAACGAGAAAGCTAACCAAAACATGACGCTGTTTAGAGACAAACCCGAATCAAGAGTCAAAGAGACGGAGTCAGTCTAGAACCCAATCAGACCGAGTTGTTCTGATACAGGCTTATTGTTGACCTGAACGTCTCTTGGTGTTCGGTGCTGATTGGCAACAGGTTTTGTGATTTTGAATTTGATCAGAATTTGCAGTGGCTGTTTGAATCCGACTTTGTTCTTCAGATTTTAAACTTAAACAACGAACCTCCTGAGGAAGATGAAGATCTGTCTGACAGTGAGGACAGTGTCTATTCAGGACTGGAGGATTCTGGGAGTGATAGTGAAGAAGATGAGGAGGATGGGTCAGATGGTGATGTGACGGTGGATTCAGAGCAAACTCATCAGGTAGAGTTGAACGTGTAAGGCTGACTGCTGATTGGATAGTTGTACCCCAACTGGGGGGGAAGCTGTCATCAGAGTTCATCTGTATAACGCCTGTGTTCTGTTGTACCTGCAGGCAGAGGAGAAGAAGAACATGACAGAAGTAAAAAGGAAAGATGATGAGTATGAACATGACTCTTCGGATGAGGAGGTGAGAATCTCTGTGTGGTTCAGTTTCCTCCAGCTTCTTCAATGTTCCAGGGGATGTTTTTCATGCTGTCTTGAATCATTATTCAGGGTTCTGTTGGGTTTTCCTCCCAACCAGGTTACCCAGGTTCTTTTCTAAAGACATGCTGATGTGTCCTTTTCTGGTGCTGCAGGACATCAGGAACACTGTGGGAAACATTCCCATGGAGTGGTACAGAGACTTTCCTCACATTGGCTACGACCTGGATGGGAAAAAGATCTACAAACCAATCAGGAACAAGGATGAACTTGACGACTTCCTGGACAAAATGGAGAACCCAGACTACTGGTGAGCTTGTTAGCATGGTGCTTGCCCCCTTATTGTTTTACAGTGGTAATTCTAACCATGGTGAATGACGGTCTGTCTGCAGGAGGACAGTGCATGACAATCAGACAGGAAGTGTTATCGTCCTCTCAGATGAGCAGGTAGAGCTGGTGAACCGTCTGCAGAGAGGACAATTTGGAGACATCAACTTCAACGAGTACCAGGTGTGTTGACCTTCCTCTGGGGAGGCTCCACTTCTGTCTCTCTTGCCCTGTACACACCTTTTTGTGTGTTCTTTTGTCACCTGGACAGGTGTCTGTTGACAAACCTGTGACATCATCAAAGTTAGATATGAGGGTTAAGTATTCAACCCAGAATGGGTGACAATGACGTCTGACTTTTGGCCTTTGACCTCCCACCTCCAGCCCTCAGTTGAGTACTTCAGTTCAGACGTGATGATTCATCCGGTTACAAACAGACCAGAAGACAAACGGAGCTTCATCCCGTCTTTGGTGGAGAAGGAGAAGGTACGCACACACAGAGAAACACACACACGCACATCAACACAAACAAACACACTCTATCGCTCACCTGCCTCTCACCCTCTCTCTCTCACACTAACCCTTCACCTGTTTCAGGTGTCAAAGTTGGTCCATGCCATAAAAATGGGCTGGATCAAGCCCCGGCGTGTGGAAGACAACTCCAGGGGGACCTTCTATGACCTGTGGGCAAGCGAGGACTCGTCAATTCTGTCCAAACACAGGATGCACCTGCCCGCCCCAAAAATCCCTCTACCTGGACACAACGAGTCCTACAATCCCCCCCCAGAGTACCTGTTCACAGATGAGGAGGTATCCTTCCTGCCCACCCCGTCCTCCTCTGTATTCACCTGTCCCCTCATGTTCAAGTTACCTGTTTCACCTGTCATGTTCTTCCACCCACAGCGAGCTCTGTGGGAGCAGCAGGATCCATCAGATAGGAAGTTGCCATACGTTCCCATGAAGTTTTCAAGCCTCCGTCAGGTTCCTGCGTTTCCTCGTTTCATCCATGAGAGGTTTGAGCGCTGCCTAGACCTTTACCTGTGTCCCCGTCAGAGGAAGATGAGGGTAAATACCATCGGTTAGTTCTGTGAACAGCAAGAGGCGCCACAACCTGAACACATGTCTGTTTGTTCGCAGGTGAATGTTAATCCAGAGGACTTGATCCCTAAACTCCCAAAACCCAAAGACCTGCAGCCGTTTCCCACAGTACAGTCTCTGGTATGTCTTCGCTCTGACCAATCTGTGAGGGTGTTGCTGAGATGTCACAATGTTTGAGGAAGTTAGAGTTGTATCCCAAATTTGACATCACAAAGTTGTCAGACATAGGTTAGATTTACCCTCCAAACAGGAATGGACCTCCAAAAAGTCATACTGTATTTACCTGTGTCCAGGTGTACCGGGGTCACAGTAGTCTCATTCGGTCCATCAGTGTGTCTCCATCAGGACAATGGCTCGCTTCAGGTAACTTGCCATATGAAAGCATGCTCTTGGGTCCAAAAACCTTTTTTCTGTCAGCGCCTCGTTGTCTGGGAGTCATCTAGTTGGTCGCAGACATCTTGGATACACTTCATCTGTCACAGTGATGACGAGTCTGAGCTCAACAGAGACCAGCAGTAAGAACTGGTTCCCCCCTAGACTCTGCTTGGGCTTGGTCTCAGAACCACCTCTATGTCACAGCTTCAGAATACTGTTTCTATTATATTAGTCACATGAGTGGACCCCTCAATATGAGGTCCAAGACCACAACCTGGATCACAGTATCTGAGCTGCGTGCTTTGTGTCCACAGGAAGTGATGATGGCACTGTGAGGATCTGGGAGGTGTGTTCATCTCGCTGTATGAAGACAATCCAGGTGGGTGGAGCTGTGAAAACAGTCACCTGGAATCCCAACCCAGCTGTGTGTCTACTGGCTGTCGCCCTGTAAGGTCCCAACTCCCCTGTCTGCCATCAACTGTCTCTTTGTTTCACAACTTGGTGGTGCTGATCCCATCTCTCTCTCTTTTGCAGGAACTCTGTGGTCCTGATCCTGTCTCCTGCTCTGGCAGACAGACAGGTTGTCTCGTCATCAGAGCGACTCCTTTTGGGTGATCAAGAGGCAGAGGCAGCAGAAGACACAGGTGCTGTCTGGAGTGAGGCTGAGGGGGAGGAGCTAAACCAGGGAATCCGCCTCAAAGTACACCACCCCAAAGTGAGAACACTGGTTGATTGACCGATTGATTATAGTTTTTTTTTTATTGAGGGTGTCACTGATCATTATTGATCCCCAGGCAGTTCATCAGGTGGTGTGGCATGCCAAAGGAGACTACCTGGCGTCAGTGATGCCAGATAACTCAAGCCACCTGCAGGTTCTTATCCATCAGCTGAGCCGCCGGCGGAGCCAGAACCCCTTCAGGAGAAACAAGGGTCTGGTCCAGTGTGTATCCTTCCATCCTGTCCGGCCCTATTTCTTTGTGGCCACACAGCGCTCAGTGCGGATCTACAACCTGGTCAAACAGGAAATGACCAAAAAACTGCAGGCCAACTCCAAGTGGATCTCCAGCATGGCTGTCCATCCTGGAGGTAATCCAGATCCTCCAGATAAACCAGATCCTTTAACCAGACATTTTTAACTGCTGAATGGTAAATGAGTATTGCTGCTTTCCAACTGCAAGAAGTTTCCCCAGGAACCAGGAAGCTTTCAAGGAATCATGTGTGTTCTGATGAGCGTAACCATGGTTTAAAAAAAAAAAACCAAAAAGTGTCTGGGCCATTGGTTTACCCCCCCCAAACAGACCCTCCTCAGGATGTGCTACTTTCCAATGGCCCAGGAATTTTGTGGGCGCAGTGATGAGTATTTCTGATTGGTTGAGTAACTACAGTGTTTTATTTCACTTGCTGTGTTTAGTCTGTATGAGTGTTAGGGCCATTCATGTTTTTGAGACTTCAAGGAAAAGTCATAATTTTACGAATGTCAAGTCATAATGTTAGGAAAATAAAGCTGGATTATTATGAGAAATAAAGTCATAATGTTGCAAAATTAAAATTGGACTAAAGGTTCCTGGTCCTCTGGTTGGAAGACAACATTTGGCGTTATCAGGCATGGGCCTTCTGTCTCACTTGCCTTTCCTCCCTCCTCAGGTGATCATGTGATCTGTGGGAGTTACGACTGCAGGTTGAGCTGGTTTGATCTTGACCTCTCAACCAAACCATACAAAATGCTGCGGTACGCACCTATTTATCTGTCTCCATCACTCACCCATCTCAGTTCTACCCTGTCTGTGGGTCTGTCTCTCTTACAGTATTGATTGTATTGATTACTTGCCATCTGATCTGTAGGCATCATAAGAAGGCAGTGAGGGGTGTGGCCTACCACAGAGTTTACCCGCTGTTTGCCTCAGCATCTGACGATGGATCAGTGATCGTTTGTCACGGGACAGTTTACAAGTATGATGCATACAATACATTCACACACAACCAATACACTTAAAAGTAACACACACTAACCCCCACCCCCACCCCACAGTGACCTCCTCCAGAACCCCCTCATCGTCCCAGTGAAAGTCCTCAGGGGTCACGTGATGACTCATGACCTTGGTGTTCTGGATGTGACCTTTCACCCCACGCAGCCCTGGGTCTTCTCCTCTGGAGCTGATAACACCATCCGCCTCTTCACATAGCAATGTGTCTGGCAACCACCCCAGCAACCAAGTAGCTTCTGACATTTTGATGTGGTTGCTAAGATACAGACTGTTTCATCTGTTTGTTCTTTGTTTTTATTAAACTCAAACTGACTGAACTGTTTGCTTATTTGTTTGTTTGTTGGTCTGTGTTGTTACTATAGTGATTTAAAAAAATATTTTGATCAGTTTGGTTATTGATCGTTTAATTATTGATGAGCTCATGTTTGCTTCAGGTAAACTCTGAACAATCTAAGCTGTGCGCTTTCTTATCATTGATCAGTCCATAATGGTTCACAGGTCTTCAGAGCTCTGCTGGAGTATTCAGCTCCAAATCCACTCTGTCTGACGATAGTCCCCACCTCACCTTCTACTCTAAACTGGTATGAAGTCCTGAACTGATTGAGATCATACTCAATATGAATCTGGATGACCTCAGACTGTCTGAATGACTGTCCACACCAAACCAGAGGGATGATTACATCATCAACCCGTTCAGGTGAGTTGTCGGAACAGAAACAAGTTTGAATTTATGCTTTTACTGTGATAGCTTGCTATGAGCCGGAAATTGCGTCAACACATGCTTCCGGCGGAGCGGTTTTGGCGAAACACCAAGATGAAGGGAGAAAGAATCATCCCGTCCCGCGAAAACTGTGTTTACACCAGCTGTTACTGGTAAACACTGAAATAATACTGAGATGTATTACGACGCATTATACTACAGGCACAACTCTGGACTGGTTCCTCTGGTTTCTGAATGTTCTGCGCTTTAACTTCTTGTTCTTACAGTGAAGAAAATGTTTGGAAACTCTGTGAATTTGTCAAAGATCAGAATTCCGCACATCTGGAACATCTGTCCGTGATTTTCATCTCAAATGAAAACAGAATGGTGAGAACGTGACGCTCCTGGAACAACTGAGGTTCTCTCGTGTTTTTTTTTTTAATGCCACGATGTTGAACATCTGTCAGGTTTTGTTAAATGTTTTCCATCAGGTTCCTCTGTGGAGACAGAAGTCTGGACATGGAGACCGACCAGTGATCTGGGTCAGTGATGTCAATGTGTATTTGATAAAATATGTTGATGTTATAAACAGATCATGAAATGTTAGAACAATAACATCATGATGACATCACTCATGATATCATCATCTGTTTTAGGACTACCATGTGATCCTGCTGCAGGCCGGTTTTCATTCTGACTCTCTAGTGTATGATCTGGACTCTGAGCTGTCGTTTCCCTGCAGCCTGAAACTGTATGCCACCGAGGCCCTTCGCTCAGACTGCAACATCAGATCTGAGTACCACAGGTAACACACTAAGTTAGACTGAGATTCAACTTGAAGAGTAGTGCAGCAGAAAATTGAAGAAAAAGATTGATTTTATGAGCTAAGGATGGTGTATAATAGTCATAGACAGATTTTACAAGTTCTAAAAAATTATTGATGTTCAACTAACGTTATGTAGCGAACTTCAATTTAACTGGGGCATTTACGCACCATGATGGGTTAATGTATCCTAACCTTAGTGTAAGGGTATTACTTATGATTGCATTTTCATTATTTTGCCAATAAATTGGTTCAATTGCAAATTTGAATTGGCAGGTAAGTGCCTTTTAATAAACCCCCCCGGCCCCCCAAAAGGCATAAGACACAGGTAACACACATGTAAATGTCTTGCTCTAACAGGAGGTTGCGTGTCATACCTGCTGAAAGCTTCATGTTGAACTTTGCGTCCGACCGATCCCACATGAAGACCTCTGATGGATCATGGCGGATGCCACCCCCACCCTACCCCCCAATACACACCACAGGTCTAATGACGCCTCCTGTACCTTCAGCATGTCTGATAATATATATAAACCATATGACCTCATCATGACATCATGCTGTGATTCGTTCCCTCCTCAGAGAGTCACATGAATCTGGACGACTTCATTAGTATGGACCCTGCGGTTGGCTGGGGGGTCGTCTTCAGTCTAGAACACTTCCTGCTGAGCTACACTGGAGACTCTTCATCAACAACATCATCTTCACCTCTATTGCCATAGCATCAGACAGCACACACCCTAACCCAAACCCCATAACTGTCAAGGAGACACTGCATACAACTCCCTTGGTTCATTTCTACAGTCCTCTTCTCTGTTTGAATTAGTCCACAATACCCACAAGTGGAGGCTCATGGGTAATGTAGATTCAGACTGCTGGTGAAACAATAAAACCTCTTGGTTCAGAGACCAGAACCAGAGAGATCTGGTCTACGGAGAAGAGAGAGAATAATGTGTTCTGTTCCATGTATTTGGTTCTGGTATGATTCATGTCTCTCAGGTACAAAATTATTTCCTGGTTCCAACTCTGGTAAATGATCCACTGTCAGGATCAAGGCCTGGGACAGGGTCAGGATTGGAATCAGGTTCAGGACCAGGATCAGGTTAGGATTGTTTTAGTAGTCTGGAGGAACCATGTTAATCTGTGGAAGATGCTTTCCTTGAATTCACTTTCTCAATTTTGAACTGATAAATAAAGAAACAACCACAGGCACCATCAGCTGCTCAGTTGACAATAAGATTACTGTCCTTGAAGGTCAAAGGTTAAAGCTTCCAGGCTGCAGGAGCAGAGGTCACTGAGCACCTTGACCACCAAGACAGGCAACAATGACACTCAAGGAAACGTGTCTCTAGCTCTGGAAGAGTCTGACATTCTCGCCAGGACATCTTTAAACGTTAAATCCTGACAGATATAAAGGGAATAAATCTTTATTTATAAACCTGGCTCAGACAATCAACATCAAGCAGCTGCACAAATGTTGCTAATGTCGCTTGAAATGCTGCTACAGCAGCAAAGCCCCATGTGTGGTCCAGTCAGAAGAACCAGGTGTTCCTCTCCTGCATGTGACAATATATTGAGTTGTTGGGGCTGGAAGGGGTGGTGGTGGTGGTCAACCCATTTGCTCACAAAGATGGTGTCATTGTGTTTGAGTGTATACAGTCTTTACAACACAGTCTCTTTCCATATAGTGTGACATTTGATCCCAGGGTGACTTTAATCTGGTCACATGATTTCTGTGTGATCACCTGTCCCCACTCTGCGGTCTAATCAACCTCTCACATCCCATCTTCCTTTTCATAGGTCAATTAAAAAACAAAAAAGACAACTCCAACAAAGAGAAGAACAGAGCTGCTGACCAAGTGTCCAAAGTCCTTTTGCTGACAATGTTTCTGCTTGCTGTGGTTCACCTGGCCAATCCCTGCAGTGGGAAGGAGGGTATTAAGGTCATGTGATGTCGCCTGTGGCGGTCTCTACCGAGGCTATAATTACCAACCTAGTCTCAGTCTTAGTCTCTCTCTGCTCCCGGTTCTGTTTGGGTTGTACACATACACACATTAGTCATCCATATATTTCCACAAATCCCCACACTTCATGTTTTTGTAAATAGTTCTGTTGGTTTATTTTAGTTAACCAATTTCAATAGTTCAATAAACACCTATCTGGAATTTAACCTACCTGGTTCTGTTCTTTGTCACACGTGTGGATCCTGTTTATGTCACAGGGTGATCATCTCATTGGTCAGAAGCAAAGTGGTTCCTTTTAGCAACTAGGCTAACAGCTGGCATCATGTCATGTGAACAGCCTTGAGCTGAGTGTCCATTCAGATAAAAGATTGAAAAAGTCAAAACCATTGCTTGATCTCAGTGGGTCCCAATCTCTTATTTTATCACAAATGTTTTATTGTAAGGGTATTGGTAAGGTGTATGTATTATTTTATACATCACTTTTATTGTAATGTAAATAAACATTCACGTTTGCTTTAATGTAGGCCACAAGCCAATTCAAATAATTTTTAAGTTATCAAAATAAATTTTCTTTTGGTCGCCAAATCAACAATCAACAGTGTCTCCATCGTGTTGATTTCTCCTTTTTAAACATTTATCTATCAAAACTAATTGACAAATGATGTTAGTGGCTTGTGACGTCACGCGGGGGCGGTGTCTCCCACACCTACACTCAGTCTGACGCCTGCAGACTGTTGTTGTTCAGATGGAGGCAAAGCTAGCAGCTAACGGCTAACGCTTATTGTGAAGATGTCAGACGGACACACTAAGAGATGCTCGCGCTGCTAGTCGTCCACTTGGTTGTGTAATTTGTCGGGTTAGCTGTCCCCGTCCAGTTTCACGTCCTTGTTGTTATGGAGGACAGTTAGCTCTTCGCTTAGCTCAGCTCTTTTAGCATGTTTCAGCTAATCGTCCAGTGTCACTAATGTTAGCTTCGTTAGCCGGTAGTTAGCTTGTCTTTATGTCATTTTGCTAGCTGCCGGTTGTTGTATTTAGCTGACTCGTTAGCCTGTGTGATGATATATCATTCCGGGTTTATGTCCGTTTCCGTATTCAGACCACAGAGGTTGTTTTTATGATGAAATATGTTTATTTATTGAATGCTTCAGTTCTCTTAGCTGAAATAGTTAACATTAGCTGCTAGCTTGCAAAAGTCAGATGTCTTTGTTTCCATCGGCAGCTGGTGGTCTATGATGTCAGAGCAGGTTATCTTAGTTAGCAGGTAGATTATAGTAGTTAGTCCAGATTGGTCAGTGTATTACGGTGGCACAGAGATAAATCAGACACACAGGCCTCAGATCAGCTATTTCAGGGTTGTATTTCATGCGTGGCTGACATGCATCAGTCAGTCCACTGACCATCAGCACTGAAGGCGACAGCAGGTGGAAACATCAGGGGCATTATGGCCTTCAGATCGGGCTGGAGGCAGAGCTGCTGCGCCTGTGTTGTGTACTGGCTCATACTTTCAGGTGAGTTCACTGACCCCAGATCAGCTAAAAAGGACTAATAACTGTTATGAGTTTATATTGCTGAAAATTAAGGTAAAGGTTTGGGGGGGGCAGCACTGCACATTTCCTGCACACCTCCACTTGTTTGAATGTTGAATGATAATCATGGCTCCTGTGGGTCTGTGGAAGGTGTTTGTGTGTGATGTTGAACAGATCAGTGACTGAGGCTTATGTGAACACAGCCAGTTATTGTGCTGATGTCAGGGAGTCTACTTGTGTTGGTTTAACAGTACAGCTGTACAGACTTATCTGTGACATCATTTGCTGCTGTTTCTTTTCTCTCCAGGATCCATCACCGCGTCTCAGAGGAACGACAATCTCTATGTATCAGGAATCTCGAACGGTAGGATCGCTACAACAAACAACACACAACACAAACTGAACATCTACATCCAGGCACTAAATCTGTCTCTGCAGCTTGTAGTGACGTGGCCGAGCTCCTGCGAGCATCCAGTGGTGTCATCACCAGCCCCGGATGGCCCTTCCAGTACCCAGCCAAACTGAATTGCAGCTGGAACATCAGAGCTCGACCCGGAGACACCATCACCATTAGGTAACACACTACCTTTTCATTCATTAATATTCAGAAGTTACAAGGTTCAGGATGACACGTAGGGTCCAGTAGTCAGAGCTCACAGAGTCTAGAACCAGATGTCAGAAGTCACAAACAGGTTTGTTGATGGTTCTCTCTCCTACCTGGTCCTTCCGCAGCTTCCAAGACTTTGAGCTCCAAGGCTCCCACCGCTGCTCATCAGATTGGATGTCCATCAGCAGCTACAGGAGCCTGGATGGACTGAGGGTCTGTGGCTCATCCCTGCCACCTCCCTACATCTCATCCCAGGATCATGTCTGGATCCACTTCCACTCTGATGACAGTCTGACAGGAAAAGGCTTCAGGTTGTCCTATATCAGCGGTGAGGATCCAAGACTTCCTTTACTGAGTTTGTCTTGGATAGGTGCTGACAGATGGCAGCAATGTGATGATACAAGCCTGATTTAAGGCTGATGTGACCACTCTGATCCCTCAAACCTGATCTGGGAAGGTGGGAAACGGATAAATGTTTTGCTGGACTGTTGCTCGGTTGCAGGTCTAACAGTAATTGATCAATAACTGATGCTGACCTACCTTGTTGTTGTAGGTAAACCGGAGGCATCCAGCTGTGACGTGGACCAGTTTCACTGCTCTAATGGAAAGTGCATCCCAGACTGGTGGCGCTGCAACACCATGGATGAGTGTGGTGACAATTCAGATGAGGAACTTTGTGTGGACTCGCCGTTCTCCTTTCAACCCTGCAGCCTGAACCAATTCCCTTGCCTGTCCCGCTACACTCGCATCTACACCTGCCTGCCCCACAGCCTGCGCTGTGATGGTAGCATTGACTGCCAGGTAACAGGTTCACCACAGCGTCACTGCTATGCACAGGGACAAGGAAACATGTAGTTTGTCAGATTCATGTCTGTGTCAGAAGTAGGCTAAGGGTGATAAATAGGATATCAACTGTATGTCGTGTGCAATAATGCAAGGCACTCACACCTGATGTCCCTTGATGTTTGTGCTTGTACTGTGATGTGAAATAGACGGGGTCATGTGACCGGTAGTATTTGTATTGTGTAGGAGCTGAGTGAGTGATCCTGTGGATCACAGCGTTAGTCCAGAGGTTGGAAAGTTGGAAAGTCTTCCCTCAGCAGGAAAATCCGGTCATGTGGGCAAGTTTTTGATATTGCTAGTCAAATGGTCACATGTTGGTATTTGTTTGGTAGGACCTTGGTGATGAGATTGACTGTGACGTTCCCACATGTGGGGAATGGTTGAGGAACTTCTATGGCTCCTTCAGCTCCCCCAACTACCCCGACTTCTATCCTCCAGGGAGTAACTGCACATGGCTTATTGACACTGGAGATCACAGGAAGGTGACCTCTGACCCTAGAGCATGTGATATTAGCATGTCTCTGCACATTCTCTGATGTCTAATCATTTCCTGTTCCTGCAGGTCATCCTGAGGTTCACGGACTTCAAACTAGATGGGACAGGTTATGGTGATTATGTGAAGGTGTATGATGGTTTGGAGGAGAATCCTCACCGCCTCCTCAGGGTGCTAACCGCTTTTGACTCCAGGGCGCCAGTTGCTGTAGTGTCATCATCTGGTCAGCTGAGGGTTCATTTCTATGCTGACAAGATCAACGCTGCTCGAGGGTTCAATGTCACCTACCAGGTGTGTTAATTTCGTCGACACCAATCCACCTTCATGTTCTTAAGGTCGGCAGGCTGTGGTTAACTTGTCTTCTGTGTTTTTAAGGTGGATGGGTTCTGCCTGCCGTGGGAGGTTCCCTGTGGAGGGAATTGGGGATGTTACACGGAGCAGCAGCGATGTGATGGGTATTGGCACTGCCCCAACGGTCGTGATGAGCTGAACTGCTCATCGTGTCAGGAAGATGAGTTCCCTTGCTCCAGGAACGGAGCTTGTTACCCCCGATCCGATCGCTGCAACTACCAGAATCGCTGCCCCAACGGGTCAGACGAGAAGAACTGCTTTTTCTGCCAGCCGGGGAACTTCCACTGCAAGGTACTAGACTGGGACCAGCTCCACAAGAGAAGACGTTATCAGAATCAGAAATCTAGCCAGGTCCATACTTACACCAAGACTAGATTTATTACCAGGACTGAACTGGGATGTTCTCAGAACCCTGACCTGATTTAGGACCAAGATCAGGGCCAGAACAGAATCAGAATGAGAATCATAACCAGACCAGAACACAGGACTATTCTGGTGTGTATGACTTTGATCTCTGATCTCTGCAGAATAACCGCTGCGTGTTTGAGTCGTGGGTTTGCGATGCTCAAGACGACTGTGGCGACGGCAGTGATGAGGAGAGCTGTCCTGTCATCATTCCCACCAGAGTCATCACGGCCGCCGTCATTGGAAGCCTGATATGTGGCCTCCTGTTGGTCATCGCCCTTGGCTGCACCTGTAAACTCTACTCACTGCGCATGTTTGAACGCAGGTGAGCACAGAGCCACCTTCCCTGTCACCTGACCTGACCTTACAGCTGCTGTGGGGACTCACACTCTCTGATTGGTTATTGCAGGTCATTTGAGACACAGCTGTCCAGAGTGGAGGCAGAGCTGCTAAGACGGGAAGCCCCACCCTCCTATGGGCAGCTCATTGCCCAGGGCCTTATCCCACCTGTAGAGGATTTCCCAGTATGCTCTGGGAGTCAGGTATGTCAGCCCCCTTGTTTCATGGTCATATGCCACCACCTGCTGCTGCGCTGTGTCTTGCATATTATTGATTTTGTCCTTTGTGTTTCTGTCCTCAGGCGTCTGTCCTGGAGAATCTCCGTCTGGCGGTCCGCTCTCAGCTTGGTTTTACCTCCCTCAGACTTCCCTCCTCTAGTCGTCATAGCAACCTCTGGCGCCGACTTTTTACCTTCTCCCGGTCTCGGCGGTCAGGTTCTTTGGCTCTGGTCTCAGCTGACCTGGAGGACAGTGCTGGCACTGGGAGCACTGGGAGTTCTGGTTCTGACCTGCTGTCTCCAGATTCGGACGACACGGACACAGAGGGGGAACGTGCGAGGGAGCGGGGTGTGGGTGCGATGGGGGGGTCAATTTCCCCACTCCCCCAAAAAACCCCGCCCTCTACTATTGTGGAGGCTGTGGCGTCCATGACGACGGCCACAACCTCCATTGCCTCAACACCTGGCCAAGATCGATGCCGTGACCAGCCCCGAGAGGCCCCTCCACCTTCAAGTCCCATCACCATGGCAACATCCAATCCAGAATGCCACGGAGATGTCTCAGAGCTCTTGGCTCCATCCACCTCTGCCCTGCATCGTCTGGCCCAGAACCTGCACCGCCTCGCAAGGAACTTAACTAGAACCGGTCCAAACCAACAGAACCAGGCTTGGATAAATCACAGCCCACTGCGCCAAATGGAGACAGGAAGAACGGGGCACGAAGCTGCAGAGCGACGAGGGAGCAGGGAAGAAGAAGAAGATGTGGAGCTCCTGATTCCCGTGTCAGACTCTGATTCCTCCTCATTGGTCAGTGATGTTCAACAGCCACTGCTGGAGCCACACTCCTCCACCGTCAACCATCCAACCCACCATCACCGAGGACACGGAGGTCGAGGAGGGCGGGATGGCCCATGTGAGCACTGCGGGATGGTCCACACGGCACAGATCCCAGACGCCTGCTTGGAGGCCACGGGCAAGATTGAGAGCAGTGACGATGAGCTACTGCTGCTCTGCTAACAGGCTAACTTGTAGGGCTAACAGGCTAACTGACACACTTGTATGATCAATTCTACCGAGGCACAGTCTGAAGTTAGCTGACAGGCTAATTGACATGGCTGATACTGTCGAGCCTGTTTTGTTCCTACAACTGTAGTCAGATAACATGCTAAATGTCTGGCTAACTATATTACCACCCAAACCTTACAATCCAAATTTTTGTCACTTTATACTTTATGCTGGACAGTGGCTAGCGAACGTGCTAACTCATCAGACCAACAACAGTTAGCCAACATGCTAACACTTCAGAATGGACAACAGCTAGCCATGGTCTAAAACTTGTTAGCATGTTGACCGGACGAAAGGTTAACACTGTTTGTTCCCATTGGTCCATCTGTTATACACACACACACACCACTCCAACTGGTTGGTACAAAGACATACTGGTACGACACTGAACTGAATCCTGACAGAGCAGAGTGAATACTCAGTGCTCATTGATTATTAATTACTGATCTAATTGATGAACCTCATCTACTCTCTAACATCCTGCTTTCTTTTCCTAATCTGATTGTTCATCAGTCACAGGTTTGAAAAAATCATGTTCAAGACGAGTGAACACGAACTTGTCCATCTTTAATGTTCTGTCTCGGGTCAGAATTTATTCTGCAGAGACATTTTGTTTTTTGGCACTGATGTTCCTTAAACTGTCTAATTCTTACTACAGCCACAACATTAATCCTGTTGACCCCTGAAAAAGCAGTTTGAGTATCTTTAGCTTTAGCTGGACGACCTCCTGGTCACGCTTGTGGTAGTGGTCCTGCGGAGTCTTTGGTCCAGGTTCCTGTTTGGCTCCCCCTGATGTTTCATGTTTCTGCTTGTTCATTTCTTTGACTGGTTCTAAAGGGAAAATAAGGCTGTTCTTAAACCTGTTGGTTCTGAAGGTCCGAAAGTTGTATTTGTCTGGCTGATAGGAATCAAGAACGTTTATTAAAAAGAAAAATGCTGAATCAACTGTCTGAAAGGTCAAAGGCCACAACTTGTGTTTACATTTATTGTTTAATAAGAAAGGGTCAACGTTTCAGACTTGTTGGAGAAGATAGGATGGAGCATCAGAAATAGGTCCAGTCTGGACCTGTCTGTATCTGATCTTTGTTCCATGTTCTGGTTCTCAGATCTGACCCCCCGTGTGACTGTGTATATTTATTATGATTAATATGACTGTGTTGTTCTTTTGCTATTGTGTAGTTGTTTTCTGAGCTGCATGGTTCCAGTTCTCTGTTAGTTTTTCTTTGAATCTGTAAAGTTAAAATCTGTTAAACTGCACTAAAGATTAAACGTTCACATGAAATATGTTGACTGATTGTTTTTGTTTGAACTTTGACTTCAGTCCTCAGTTAATAGTTTATGAAATATTTAAGTATTTTACATAATATGTGTAATATGGGTCATTTATTCAGCAGTAAATAAAGAAGCCAGATGTACAGGTGTAATGTTGAATATTATAATTACACAAAATTTGTTGTTGCCTGACATGCTTAGAAACTCCATGGTTATGTCGTTATACTCAGCTTGAGTACCCCTCCTATATAGGGAATGTCTCCCACCTTACCTCTCCCCTTTTGCTGTTGCACTCCATGGGAGAGCTTTCAAAAATAAACAGACTGCCTCCAAAGATATCCATGGTTTGGGCCTTTCCATCACAACACAACGCAGACAGCAGTCCAATGGTTACATATGCTTCTATCTGGTGGTACCAACCAGAATGGATCAAGTTACAGATAAAGTCCAGAGCCTCCAAGGGTCACATGACTATAATACATATAAAGTCGTTTGTTTAGCTCCTAAGGATTACAGCTCAGTTAAATCTGCTGTCAAGTCCCATCAATTTAAAATGACCACAGAAACATTTTGTCAAACTGAAATTAAGATAAAATTCAGCACATTTCTAAATTATTCTTGATGTTGAAAACACATGATTTAAAAAACCGAAGAGAGGAGATGTCTTTGCAGGAGGAGCAGAAGCAAGAGAACCTCATAGTACCCATTCATGTCGGTATAACCGGCCTCCCTAATAGAACTAGATCCATCAGCTAGTAGAACCCTAATGAACTCCAGTTATTTTGTAGCACTGGTAGAACCTTACAGAACTTGCTGTGTAAAAGATAAAAATGGAATGTGTTATATGAAAAATAGCCTGATAGAACACTATAGAAAGGTAGATGTTCCCAATAGATCCTTTTAGGAACAATGTTATATCTGTGATATTGGTAGAACCTGAAAGAATTGACATATCAGCCTAACCAATAAAATCCGATTTAGAGTCATAACAGTGACACAAGTAGAACCAGAGCTGAGCTCCAGGAGAATCAGTTCTTCAGAGTATTCTAAGATTTACAGTTTTTTATTTTCTCTTGTTCTTAAAATGTTCACAGTTGATTTTTGGCTCTAATCACTTTCCATGCAAAAACATAAAGAACCAGGCCTCTGTGTTCCTGTGTCTTCATGGAAACTCATGCTTTTGTCATATGATTTCAGAGGAGCTGCTGTGATTGGCCGCCTCCTGAAGGTCACATAGCCTCACCTGTCTTGTCTTTTCCCAGGATCCTCTCCTGTGGGGGGCCCCCCCTCACTGGGAGGGAACTAGTTCGTGTCACCATTATGGGGTGGCGTCTCCCGCCTCCTCTCAATGACATCATAACACTGTGGCATCAGTGCTATGATGTCATCATGCAGCATGCAACAGCACAGGAGGAACGTGGAACTGTTTTAAAATCTGCCTGGCAGCAACAAGTTCCGTCTCCTTTTCCTGTTACTGTGATGGTGAAGTCAGTCCCACCTCCTGATGCTACGACTTGTTGATCTCTGTTTCCTTATTTGTCAGAGGTGCCAAGGCAGGGTCCACCAATGAGGTGGCAGGAAACAGTTTAAACCAGCCAATCACCATATTGGATAGGTCTAGATCATCCAGTAAAATCTGTGCAGCACCCATGAAAGATTTATGGTCCATCCGGCCGTAGTCCCCCCACACAATTATCTGGAGACAGGTGGAGGGATAGAGGGACAGAAAGGTGGAGGGTTGGACAGACAGATAAAAAGGTTAGAACTCGTTCCACACTGGAACAACATGGCACAAGACAAGTAAATCCACATCTCCATTGGCTCCATTGGCTGATGAAGGTCATTTGTTAAACGGTACAGGATAGGCAGCCTCTGACACCTCCAACCTCCTGACCGCCCCCCAGACCCCGCTGCACTCACCTGCAGAACCTTCCCCTCTGGATTCTCCTCAAACTGCAGCTGCTGTTGATAAAGAGGGTCCAGGGTTTTTCTGGCCAAACGAGTTCGTCTCTTCAGGACACACTTCCCATTGTCCATCAGGTAGACCTTCACATAGGGAGCTACACACAAATGGAGACAATGGCACACAAAAACACACAATTAGACTCAGAGCCAAACAGGCAGAGATGTGACACAGAAGAACAGTGTCAACATGGTGGTCCTGAATCAGTGTGTGCACGATTTTGCTTCATCTTCTACCTCTTCCTTTTTCCCTTTTATGGTCACAGTCAGAAATTATGTCATGTTGTGACTGTCTGTTCACCTGGCGTATTCTTGTTGCCTTGTTTACCCACAAGTCCCCGGGCTCGGATAACCTCCACATCCAGACGCTCCTTCCTGTACACCATCCCAATCTGGATATCACCTGATCCACAAACAGCCAATGACAGGAGCTGCTGTCAGGTGATGTGACATTTCATACTTCACAGAAATAATAAAATTGCATCACTCATGACTCGTGAAAAATAATGTCGACAAAGATTTAAGGTAAAGTTTTGATTGGGCATTACCCATGGGAGGCGTGGCTAGAGTCTGTCGTCCAGCCAGCTGGGCGGGGCCTAAACCATCAAGGAAACCAGTAAACTGTTGGTCTGATGCCAATTTGACTCCTGGAAAAATCAGACTGAGGAGATGGAGAGAATAAATATATATGAGTGAGGAAATGCCATCAAATATGAATCTTCATAAAATAAAAAGAAATGACAGATTGAAGAGGAGTGGCCTCTCCTACGCTCCAGGCTTCGGCTCTTCTGCATCAGGATCTCGACTTGGTTGTCGAGTGAAACGAGATTTAAACTCAATAGCCAGACCCGTCTCCACGCTCCTCTGGACAGGAAGTCTCACCACCTTCTTCTTCTTCTCCTCCTCTGCACGGTGTGATGGATGAAGGAGTAACGGACGGACGGACAGACAGACAGACAGACAGAAGATGATGAACACTCAATCACTTCCTGTCTGTTTGTCGCCCCAACTGGTCACACTGAGACTGACCCTCGGGGTTGAGCTGGGAGGCGCTCTGACTCTTCTTCCCCAATCCGACCATTCCCATCATCCTCGCTCCAAAACTGGAGCGTCTCTTCTTATCATCGTCGTCATCGTCGTTCCTCCCCAGTGAACAGATTTCTCCACCAACACTTGAGGACTTTGTGAGAGGAGCTCCAGCCGCCGGCGTCAGCCTGCAGAAGGAAGAGGGAACAAACAAAGCTGCCAATAAGCCAATGGGGGCGGGGCAAAGACAGACCTGAGAGAAGAGACAACAACACCTGTCGATCAGTTAAGGGGGTGGGACATCGTAGGGGAGTAGATCAAGGTTAGGGTACTGTTGCCCGGACCACTGGTTGGTCTCTTACTTTGGAGGCTCGGGTTCTTCCACCTCCTCGCCTTCCTCCACCGACTCAGACTTCTGCAATGAGCCACCACCTTCTGCCACAACTTCCTGTGTTCCTGCCCCCAGCTCCAATGATTGGCCCCCGAGAGCCTCCCCCTGGCTGTCTCCACCAATGAGAGAACAGGCGCAAGCAGGCAGAAACACAGAGAGAGACTGATGAAGAGTGAGCCATGCTAATTTAAAGAAACGTGCTAATGTGACTAGCATGCTGAGCTAACATGCTAATTTAAAAATAAAGAAGACATCAAATCCAAAATGAACATAAACCATCCTCAATGTAAACAATGTGGATGAAGAGACCATAAATCTACCCCTCCAGGGATGGAATAATGGTGCTGTGTACCCTGGGCCCTTGAACCCCTTCAGGCTTTATGTGGATGGTTTAATATGAAGTGTATCTGTGCAGCAGAAATGATGATTGTCCAACTATGGGAAACATGAACCTGGGAGACACTCTGTCTCAGTTTAGGCGACTAAATGTCCTATAACACGCTCTCCTTGGTGTCTCCTTCTTGCCTCACTTCCTTCATCATGTTCACATCAAAGTTGGTGGCATGTCTTCTTTGTTACTCTTATTATTGCAGCAATTTTTACGAATCAGAGCTCACAGGAAGTGAGGTCACTTACATTGTCAATGGAGTTTTGTTTGTTTGGTAGCATTAGCAGCTCTGCTGAATGAAGTTGACCAATCATCCCATAATAGGAAGCTGCCCTGTTATTGGCTGCTGCTCTCACCTGATTCTGTGGACCGGCCGAGTGTCAGAGGTGCTCGACATGGCTGACACATCGCTGACATCACTGTCTGATGATTTGAAGGACAGACTGTCCCTCATCTGGACACACAGAGGACAGGTGAGCAGGTTTGTGACATCATCTGTGATTTCAGTATTGTGTCATATGATGATGATGTCTTGTTCACCTTTGACGGATCCTTCATCACAGCTGCAGACAGAAGAACAGAATCAGGTTCAGGTTTCAGGTCAGTCATGCCACTGTGTTTGACAAGGATGTCACAAAAGTGACAACACATTGGCTCACTGACATCATGACTTTATGTATGTGATATCACAGTGAGTTGTGACCATACAGGAAGTTCAGAAATTTAATCATCTTTACTTTTACTGAAACATCTGAGAACATAGACTTAAAGTCTACCTTCTCCATGGGGCAGCACCTCTCCTTCATATGAAGAGGATGAGGATGATGAGGATTATGATGAAAAATAAATAGGAAATTCCACCAATTAAGAAATGACTGACAAACAATTCTAATCACTCAGAACAGAAGAGATTGACCGGTCCGGGCCTTAAAGTCTCTGGGGTCTTTATGGGGTCTCTAAGGTGTTTAAGACTAATCCTGACCCTGTCTCTCAGGTGGGTGTGGCTAACAGGTGGTACATTACCATTGGCAGTTTTTTTCTGCTGGTCCTCCCACGTGACCTCTACATCAGGGCAGACAGACAGATGTGAGTGGTCAGACCACTCTGTTCATCTGACATCAAACCAGTTGTCAAAACCAGTATGAGGATCACCTGAGCCACCTGAGACTGACCTTTTCTGGTCCCTCCAGGTGTCGCTGACCGTCTATCTGGCTCTGACATGGACATGTGTGATGACATCAGCATAGTGTAACCAAGATGAACACATGAATGAGTGAAGAGTGAGACAGAGGTGAGTCTCAGCTACTTGTCTGAACTAGGCATGCTGTTTCAACACAACCTAGTCCACATGACAATCATGATGTACCTGGAGTTTGTGGGGGTGGGCCTGGCGAAGAGGCAGGTGATGGGGCAGGAGTAGGTGTGGATACGGGGGTAGGCGCAGGTGCAGGAGGTGGGGCTGGTTGAGAAGGGAGCTCTGATTTAACTACAGGATCTGGGGGTGGGACTTTGACCGGTACTGGAGGTGGAGGGGGGGGGGCTACAGTTTCAGCAGCAGATGCAGTGGCAGGAGCAGGGGCAGGGGGAGAAGTAGCAGTAGGCGCGGGAGCGGGAGCAGGAGCAGGGGCAGGGGCAGGGGCAGGGGCAGGGGCAGGGGCAGGGGCAGGGGAATGAGCAGATGGGGCTTGGATTCGTATAAGAGGAGGCATTTGATGATTGATAGGGGAATGGGCCTGCTTGTTGTTAGGGGGAAGGGCTACAGTTGCAGTCGGTGCTCCTGTGGTGGGCGTGGCCAAAACTGATGGACAGCAAAACATAGAAAATGAAAAAGAAAAGATGAAAGACGAATGAAATGGACATGTTGGTGCAGATAACTACCTGAAATATTTCAACTAACCAATCATATTGCTAGTTTTAGTTCTACCGGCATCAGGGATCAGGGGGTCAGATGTCTAAACACCAATCCTCCACCTGACACCCTTGAAGTTCACCTCACCTCGACAGCAAACCACTGTTGTTCTTTGTTGGTCTTCTGGAGGGCACTACGCATAAGTATCCTGGTCTCTCTGGTCTGCTGCCCAGATCATTCCAAAGTTTCTACTTTCTTATGGTTTTGGACTCTCAGCTAACAACTTGTCTTGAAAGTTTGCCCAACTAGCAATGACACCAAAATTTTGAGGGTCATGGAACTACTCAAACCTGTCTGCCATGCTAAGGTAGCGATTGATATTGGATCCACCAGAGAGCTGGAAGATCTTGTGAAGGAACAAGGTACATGTGCTTCCATAACCAGCTAACTGCCAGTTACCTGGCTAAGAATCTGGCTTTCTGGCTCCTTATGGTGGATCCCAGGGTATTTTCAGACCAGATGGCATTTGTAGTCCCTCCAGTGAGTTGGAACTAGGAGTGATTCTTAGACTTCAATGAATGAAGTGGCATGAAAGCTTTTCATCCAGGGTCATGTCATGGGGTCAGACCTGGGAGAGTTGCTGAGGGCCTGCACCTTGAAACATAGTGCCTAGATGGGCTCAGTACAAAAGACCCACGTGGACCCATCATCCTTTGGTCTCACCACCCACAGGGATAGACTTTGGGGTCAGGTGTGTTATAGACCAGGTGGTAGATGACCTAGGCCTGCTGAGTTCTGGCATCACAAACTAGTTCAAGTAAATTTTTCCATACAAAATGCCCAACCTTTTCTCTGGTAAAAACAAATCAACCATTCCTGCCACTTGAAAGTTCCAAGTCCAACATCTCCCATACAACAGCTGTGCTAGTGCAAAGATGAAGGACTGAACTGTTCACTAAACACAGATCACAGTTGTATCTGTTTACATGTCAGAGGGTTCTACTCTATCTGAAAGACACAACCAACCATTAAACCACTAAAACCATCTTTATTCAGGTGACTCAGTCTTAGTCTGAAACAAAAAGTCATCAGACAGACCACTTCATAACCCTGCAACCGTCTGAGGTCATCAAAATGTAAGAGGACCAACCCTGAAAAGCCTGCCTGACGAACCCAAACTGTGACCTCACTCAGTGTAAAGTTGTTAGCAGCTTATTGGTTGGATGGAGGCATCACCTTACAGGAAATTAACCTCTCTAACAATCATACATCTGTCTGGAGCGCCTTTCAGTGGGACAATGGGCAGCTGGCGACCTTTGCGGCTGCAGTCGGGTGTTCCTGAAGGACTGGTCTGGGTCGAACCACCTCGAGGGTCTGCCCTGTTGAGAAAGTCAGATATCAAACTACCAACCTTAAGGGAAGGAACTGAGGTCAAACATCAGACGTGTGCTGTTGTCATGTGTGTTAGATCATGGCTAACATTCTCCAAGAAGTGCCAAGAAGGCCCCAGTGATCTTCCTTTAATCAACACACTGATCACTGGTTACATGACTGATTGCAGCCATACACCACAATTACCAACACAACACAACAGTAAATGCATAACAAATGAACAACAGCAACATGCAGTCAAAAAGGTCGTTCAGAAAGACCAACCCTAACCCAAAAAAAGGTGGCAATGAGCAAAAAGAAATAAAAGATTAATTCAACAACAGAAATCATGTAACCATGAATCAAAGACAACAAGTGGTTTGATGTCACACTGATCTCGCTATAAGCCGATCAGCAAGCAGGGCGGGGTGTAAAGACATTATTGGTGCAGCCAATCCTCAGGCAGACCCCATGTCTCTCTGTGGATAAAACCTGCCTTCAAAGCAGCAACAATGGAGACGGAGACTGTTTTTCTTTGCTCAGTTGTCGGTCACCTGGAGAGGGCAGGTGAGGAGGGGGCGGAGCCTCTGGGATTCATGGGAACAGAGGTGGCCTGGTCCATGGAGAGTGATTGTGTGTAGATGGGTCGGTCCACCACCGCTCGCTGGTCAGCTGACCGGGAGCGACTATAGTAATCCTGGCGGTCCATTCCCCGACAGTACCTGTACATTAGCATGATATCCATCACCTACTGACACCTTATCAGCCAGCGTGCCTGCAGGACGCGTTTATGACAATGCTGGCAGGATCAGATGGCTATACTGTGTGGATGCAGCGAGGCAGGTCACCAGGAACTGTGATTCACTGAGTGCTTCAAATCAAAATCCAAAGAACATTTTCCATCATCTAGGGGCAGCATCCCAGGGTACATCATCGGCCTTGACTGGATGTTTTTATGACTAAATAGTTAATTACAGCATGCAATCACATTTCAGACCACGACTACCAACTGCTGCAGCTGTCAAATATACAGGGGACCACATTCCCGATGGACAAGGACTTGATTCCTTCTAAAAGATCCTGCAGGTCAACCTCTGAACTGAATTACAAAGTCCAGGAAAGCTGGAGGTAGAATTCAGGTCTCTGGGTTGGAAAAAGACTTGAACCAAAGAAACCAGAGGGGATCCTCAGGGGATCCTCAGGGGATCCACAATGGAACCACAGAAGAACCAGATCTAAGCCTGAGGACTGTCAGTTTACCTCAGCAGTTCTTCGTCGAAGACATCAGGTTCGTAGGGGAAGTCTGGAATGAAGTCCTGACTGAAGAACAGAAAGACGTCACAACCCTGGAACATAGTATTTTAAAGTCCACTTCATCTTCTACACCAAAATACCCATAAACCCCAGTGCTCACCTATAGTCCTCACAGTTCCCATTCATCATGTTGTTTGTCCAGGAAGAGTTACAATATCTTTCACACAGAAGAATATGATGAGAATAAGGCAACAACTACTGCAGCTAATTGTACTTAAGGTTCTACCATTAAAGCTAACTTCATCCAGTAGTTGCAGTACCTTTCATGGGAATCAAGAGAGTTGGCGACAGATATTCTCCTCAGTGATCTCCTGCACAGAGACAGACACATCTGTAACGTCTGTACTGCAACCAATTATAGAAACTGTACTAAAACTATGTGTACAGTTTGCATAATATATATTTGCTTTGAATAGACTCTTGATTTAAACCAGCACTATGACTAGAACTACAAGATCTGGTCCTGACCTGGGTACTGGTTCTAACCTGTTATTCCAGTCTTTCCTGGGTCAAGCATGAACCAGGTGGTGTAGTTTAACTTCAACTTTTAACTTTCAAATTTTAACTTTAACTGGAGTTTATCTTGCAAGACAAACTTATCAGACTGTGGTCGGCAGATGTCCAGGTGACCCAGGTCAGGTTGTTCTGTGTGTTGCCATGGTTACCTATTCAAGCTGCTGTAATGGCTAGCATCAGAGTATGCTTGGCTCAGTTTCGAGCCTCGCAACAACCGCACAGCATCTTCCCGGTACAACGGATACAGGGAGTTACTGCTGGTGACCACAGGCCAGTGTTCAGCAAAAGTAAAAAGAGATCAGAGGTCACAGAAGGTCACAGTGGTCAGTCTTGCTTGATTGTTGTCCAAATTGTGTCCAGTTGTTGTCTGATTTTAATCTATTTTTTCGCTGGTTTTATCTGATCTCATCAGTTTTCACCTCATCTTATTTTATATATTATCACGTATGACGCGGGTGGAACGGTGAAGTTGTGGTTAACTCCATTTTCTGGGTTCAATTCCTAGACCTTTCAGTGTGGTCCTCTCTAGGTACTCCAGCTTCCTCCCCAGTCCAGACCTGCACCGTTTCATTACCTTGTGACTGTAATTGGCCAGTAGGTTTGTCTGTGAATGGTTGATTTTCTGTAAATGTCCTCCTATGATGAATGGCGATCTGTTCAGCCCCTGCAACCCTGACTTACAATCAATGGATGATGTGCTCCTCCTCCTAATCTCATGCCTAATCACACTGATTTCATTATGCCAGTCCAATGTAATCTAAATTCCTTTTATATATCAGTTATGATTATATGTACACTACCAGTCAAAAGTTTGGACATGGGACATTAAATGTGAATAGGTGAGTGTGTCCAAACTTTTGACTGGTAGTGTATTTTATAGATAATCTCATCTCCTGTGACACTATTTCATTTTTTCTAATCTCCTTGAACCAGATATCTATTATTTTATCTGTTCAAAATTATTTCATTTGATTTGATCTCATTTACTTTCATCTTATCCAATTTGTTTAATTTGATTTAACCTCCTCTGAGCTTTTCATCCAATCCTGCATCTACTCATGTGTTATCTTTTTATTCCTCGTCCTTTTTGGCCTCTTTGTCTAAATGTTCTCAAGTTAAAATTTACAACTGTGGATTTGTCGGGTGTTGACTTAATCTAACAAATCAATTCATTTCTGGTAATGCAGGATATGCATATATGTCATCTGCTCTGGTGATTAGGAGTTGCATTTCTGTTTGTTTTATGTTCTGAGCTTCCTGGTGGAGGCGATTTTATCATATCCAGTCCTAGCATGAACTCCACAGACTAAATGATTTATCTCCTGTCATGAGAATTATCTTGAATTATCTCAGATATTTCATCACATCCACTCTCATCTCAGTTCATTGTCAGCAGATCATTACCTGTGAGGAGGCGGTTGGCTTGGTGACCGAGACCTCATCCTGACCACGTCAGATCCTGAGCAATGATTGGATGCCATCACCTGCTCTGGCACTGAGAGGGTGGAACTGTGGAAATCCCGCCCATTCTGCCTACAGTCTGGAAAGAAACAGGTAGAATTTAGCCATCAACCCGAATAAAAGTCTCTGGACAGTGCAGGATGGGAAATGTAATTCACCTGATATCACCCCGATGCCATCTTCACAGTCATAATCTGAAAACTCACTGTCACTGATCCTCTGAGACCCTGGGGGGACAATGGGGACAAGCAGGAAAGGGGTGATAGGAAGTGTTAGCTGATAACCCTCCGCTGGAAGATGTCACAGAGACAGGAAATGACATCACACATCAACACTAATGTAACCCCCTTCTAGAAGGTTGAATCTGTTCCATTACAGTTAGGGTTCATCCTCAGACCCTCACTCAAAGCCCTGAACCTCCGCTAGAACATTCAGGAATGACTGGAGCTACTTAAAGGTTGGTGAAAAGGCAACAAGTTCCTTCAGGACCTGACCAAGATTTGTGGATATTCAACCGCTGATACCCTTTAAATTCCTCTGTGACCTGATCTACCTCTCAGAGATCAGGAAGGTCTTCAAGAAACATGCATCCAAGCTGATGAATCTTAAAACCTTCTTGCAGATTATTTTAGACTATAATGGGGAAATATCATTAACATTAGCATCAGCAGCCTTAACAGAAATTAATACGCAAAACTTTTATTACCTGCATTAAAGTAAGGACTTTTGTCTTGCAAAGCATGATGGGAGGAAAGCAAAACAAAATCCACAAACAAATGAGGGGAAAAAATAAGGTGATGAAAAAATACACAAACAACTTTTTAGTCAGAGATGTAATGAAAATTTCATCAGGTCTCACTCTGAAGTCTCCTGCTGGGCTGACTGTGCTCTGGCTGCAGGCGCCGCCTCTGCAGGTAGGGGGAGGCGCTAGGCAGAGGCAGAGAGGAAACATCATGAAGCTGCAGTTTGTACCAGTGAGGCTGATCGTCCAGTAGTGCTGACTCAAGCTCGATCAGGACCTGGGGAACACAGACACTCTGAGGGTCTTCACTAGAGATCACTTCATCTGCTCTCAATGTGCTCTCAAGGTTCTGTCTGTGTTGTAACCTCTCCCAGGAACTGGCTCTCCTCTTCGCGGACCCGGGCCTGATCCCAGACAGTCAGCTCCAACATCCGCTCTTTGAAGTCCCGCCGGTGTACCGGAAAGTACATGAAAGTCTGGTTCCACCGAGGTTCCACTGACTTCTTCACTGTCTTTGTCCGCCGCCTGCTCTTATCACTGAAATGAGAGGATGGGGTGATAAACAGCCAATGAAGAACCAGACCGAAGGTTCTACATGTTATATGATCAGAACCAGAGAACACTGGGCCCCTGTTAAACATCTCTTAAACCTGAATCAGCTAATATGACCTGGTCTATAAATATCAAGGTTCTGATCAGTTAATTTTTTACCTTCTGTCTGGAAGAAAGTAAATCTTGACATAGGGGTTTCTGGGTCGGCCGTCATCTTGGACAGGAAGTTCTTTGGCTCCAAGAACCGTGACAATCAGCTGATGTCCGACTTTATCATACCAAAGCTTCACCTGTACAAACAGATTTTAAATAAAGGCACAATTAAACAGGGTTGTAGAGGAACCCTGGAGACTAACAGAGGAAGTGAACCTCATAGAACAGGAGGGAGCTCATTGCAGTTGAGGGAACCCACAAAACCCACAGGACCCTGTAGAAGTGAAAACGGAAGGAAACCAACAAAACAAAACAGGAGGTGAACTGCAGATTAAGAGACAGCGGAAGGACCCCCACTACTAAGAATATTGGGTTCCCCTGCAGAAAACCTGTTAAACCCCCAAAATAATTCTACTCCAAAATCTGTAGAGCCCGATAACAATGGAAATGATGCTGAACAACTGCAAATGATCCCGAATGAAAAGCTGACAGGAACTGGCAGAATCATTCAGGACCATAAAGAACCATGTAGAACACGAGTCCTAACATTTGAACAGATGCTGAATTTAATGACACAGCAGAGACTGAAGTAAAACCACAAAGAACAGAACTGAAAATACAGTATGAAACAAATAAACGGAACATTTAGATTAAAACAAAGCGCGAATTACCCTCATCGGAAACTACAAATCAAAAGAGGAACCACAAAGAACAAAGAACCGAAAGAGTAACAAACAGCTGGGAACAATAGTTATGTCTAATTAGACTGGCAGTTATGGGGGCAGGACAGAATAAAAACAATTTGAAAAAAGACAGAACCCCTTGAGACAGCAAAGGAACCCTATAGAAAAGAATTAAACTCCCAGCAGAACAGTAGATGGAACACAAACAGAACTGTCATTTACAGAACATTTTGTTCCTTTGCATTAATACTAAAGCAACCAGCTGGGAGGCGGGGCTATGACACAACTAACACTACTCAAAAATGAAGAAATCTAGAAAAACTGAGTCACTCAACTACAACAGAAAGAGCTCTGGGTTCTAAAGTGTACCTGGATGCGAGGAACCAGTGGACGCCTGTTCACAGTCTGAAACAAACACACGACACCATGGAGACAGACCTTCACTGACTTGAACTTTGTGACAATGCAGTGCATGATGGGTAAACTTACAGAGATTTGCCCAGACAAAACACTGGGGCTCATTGGAGACGTGACTGAGATGGATGGTCCAACTTTCTGAGAGTCGAAGGAACTCGAGCCTGAAGGGACAGAAGAACCTTCTGAGTTTGTAAAAGACCCGGTTCAGTTCTCACAGAGAAAGACCTGATTTTCAAGGTTCTGTAGCTTTGAGTTGAATGAACTCACTTGAGTCCAGCTGGGCTTGGGGGCTCTCTGTTGCCTTAGAAACATCTCTGGGGAACAAAAACCAACACGTTAAAGTAACGTTCTAAACTCTAACTGGACAACCAACCTAAAAGGCTTTCATCAGTGAAAGTTAATGTGGCCCCTTACACGACCTTTGACCCACCGTATGAGCCGTGACACGACCAGCTCCACCTGTGGCTCTGGTTTGGACTCTAGGATAATGTTATATACTTCATTAAAGGTGGCACCCTGAAGAACCCGACCATTCCACTCCAGAACCTGATCACCTGGACCACAGACACAGTCATCTGGTCACAGGACTGAAGCCGCTTTCTGTTGCCATGGTGAAAGTTACAGTACAGTCAGGTGTTTACCTGGTCTCAGGTGTCCCACAGTGTCAGCCAGACTTCCTCTCTTCACCTTAGTGATGAAGGCACAGAGACGACCGGACTCTGTCATCTTGCCCCCGACAACCTGAAAACACAACGGCAATCAGCAAGGAAGAGGAAGGGGAAGGGGGGGGGCTGAGGGGTGAGGGCTGCTGATCACCTTCAGTCCCAGTAGTGCTCCTGTATCTGTAGGAACTGTCCCATCCTTCATCCTCTTGTTAAGCAGAATTCGACCAATCAGACGCTCTCCGTCTTTAGATGGTTGCCATGTGACTGGTTGCTGTGGAATCACAGGTATACAACTGGTGGGTGTGTCTGTCAAAAATCTAATCAAATGCATTTTTATGTCATCAAATACGAACAGAGTTCCTTCTAGGTGTTCAGCTTGACTAGAAACTGTGTATAGAATTATTTAGAGTCTGTTTTGTGTCCCTATTTCTGAGGGGTGGGTGTCCTACCATAGACACGAGTGCAGGCTCTGGTTGCCGGGAACCATGATCCCACCACTGACTGTCCATGTCTCCTAGTAATAACACATCAGGGGAAAGGTCAGAGGTCAAACATGGTAGAAGAAAAAAAAAAAAAAAACATTTTTAAATGGTCCAAGATGAAGTGACATTACACATCTACATGTGGTGTTAGGGTTAGGGTTAGGGTTAGACATATCCCACAATCTCACACACAGGCATGAAGGAGATGGTTCTAGATGAGGCTCTTGGTTGGGGGTCTAAGGATCCACAATCCGTCTTTACTCAGATCAGTCAAAGCTGCTTTAGACTTTGAAGGAGGAGCAGGAGCTTCAGTAGAGGAAGAGGAGGAGGTGAAATTCCTTTCTCCTCATCCTCCATGTGTCTGTGGTTGTTGATGCCTTGAGCACTGCCTGCAGGTAGTACTGCACTTCATACCTGAGTAATGAGATTAACAGAGTTGCTCCATCTTTGATCTGTAGTTCTCAGTTAGCTTGCAGAGCTAATGTCCCTTCACAGCAGCCGATGTAACAGAGTTAGCCTGATGTTAGCCTGGTGGTGTTAGCTTGGTAAGAGCCAGAGCTGCAGCCTGGTGAGAAGTTAATTTGCATGTCTGACAGCAATCTGGTCAGTGAAGTCCACAGGTTGGGTCAACATTGCGCATTCCCCCACTGCTGAAATCCACTCAGTCACAAAGAAATCCAGATCACCAAGATATTTTAACCACAAAGAAATCCACATTGTAAAGAAATCCAGATCACCAAGATATTTTAACCACAAAGAAATCCACATTGTAAAGAAATCCAGACCACAAAGCAATTAGATCACAGAGAAATCCAACAGATTACAAGAGACCCAGCGGTTGTTGACACGTTGATCAGGGCACTGAAATGTTGTCTGGTTGGTGAACTCACATTGTGCAGTCTGTGCTATTTGTGTATCCAAAGTGAATCCTGGGGCCGGTAATCCACACTCTCTTCTTCTAATCCAATTGAACACAAGTGGAGACAGTGATTCTCTGCTAGACCCACGAGTTCCTCTCTAATCTGGATCAGTCATCAGACCAGTTCTCCAGGATCTCCTGATGCTCTGAGCCTAGACTATTCAGGTCTGAGAGTCCATCGAAGGCTCTCCTGATTCCTTTTTGGGACCTGGTGTGTTCAAATCAGCAACCACAGAAACTCTGAGCTGCTCTGTCCCCTCCAAACCTGTGAGGAGGAGCCAGAATGGTCTGAGCCAATCAGAGTTCATTATCTCTGACCAGGTGACTTCTGGTCCAATGAGAAAGAGGCAGCAGATTAACTCTGTTGCCTGATTTCCCGAGAGACAACCTGAGGCAACTGCAATAGCAAGCAGCTTTAACTGAAGCCATGACAATGACAGAACCCTGAAACAATTCCAGAGAACCTCCAGGCACCTTGGTGAGAACAGTTACAGAACGTACAGAACCTCCAAACGTAGAACCTTAGACTGCATCACACAAATGTCCATGATCATACATTTCTTTACTTTTGTTGTTTGATCAGGCTTTGAGACCAATAACTGAAGAAGACTTGAAAACACTGAGACAGGACAATTTCCTGCCTCAGGCCTCAAACCCTGTTCTGTGTTTCTGTGGTCTGTCTGGTCTAGCAGGAACCCCCTGGTGTCCAGTGAAGGAGGAGCAGGTGATTCTGCTCAAACTGTGGAGGTGAACACGGAGTTAGCTGTAAGAGGATTATCACACTGAGCTAATTACTGTCCGAAAGAGACCGCACACAAACGTGGTCTCTCTCTGTCACTCTCTTCTTCTTATTTCCATTTAACTACTCTGATAAACATGGCCCTGCGATGGACTGGTGACCTGTCCAGGGTGACCCTGCCCTCGCCCAATGTGAGCTGGGATTGGCTCCAGCACCCTGTGACCCGGAAATGGATAAAGCGGTTAAAGATGAATGAATTATAAACAACTTTCTTTCCACCTTAAAAACCTTTCACAGAAGACTCAACCCTCCTTAAAGCTGAGATGGTCATTCGGTCACAATTGGGTGGAGTAGCTGACTGACCTGGCCTGACCTAGCTTCATTTAGCTAGCGGTTCACCTTCAGCTATCTATCTTGAACGGAGGCATGAAGTCATGAGGCCTGTTCTACACTCTACTGGACAGTTAGCATGAAGCCATTTAGCTGCATTAATGTCGAAGTTAGCATGTTAGCGGTTAGCTTCAGGTCACTCACTGTCATCGTCACAGCTGGTGTATTCTGGTGTCGTCACCAGATCCTCCTCTGAACTGCTGAAGCTGCCAATCACATGCATCTTCCCCATCCTCTGCGCCCTCTGTGCTGGGCTCTCATTGGCTGGCTTGCTCTTGTGAGCAGAACTCGGGTCCAGGTGCTGAAATAATGGGCTGTGGTTGGGAGAGGTGGGGCTGATGTGATTGATGGCACGGTCCATAGAGAATGACCTTTGACCTGCAGATTCAACCAATCCCTGAGGTCGATTCTGTCGCAGAGCTGAAAGAAGAAACAGTTTGTGATTGATGAAGCAAGGCAGCAATAGGTTGATGGTTCTAGTCCTACCTCTGTGTCTCAGGGACACATGTTCAGACTCAGCTGTTGCGAGGGAGACATCGCTGTGGCGGCGTTGGTGGTGGACCTGGCCAACTTGAGTGAGCATCCTCATGGTCTCCTCACTTGGCAGCGGCTTAACTGGGTAACAAGCAAGGTTTGGGTCACTACAGTAACGGGCCTGAAACTCCTCCTGCCGCAACTGCAGCATCTCACGCTCATCTAGAATCTGATCCAGAGGTTGGTCCTAGTCCAAGAAAGGAGACAAAGTATCACCATTATTCCGATGACGATTGCTCATTGAGACTTCAGATTTAAACATTTAAATTAAATTACATTAACATTAAACATAATAAGATATTTAACAAAAACGAAGACAGTCACTTCAAACACCTGTGAGTGCCAGCGCCCTCGACCGTCTCTGATTGGTCGCCTACAACCCCATAAAGCCTCTTCTCCATTTCCATGGTAGCTGTGCAGTGAGTGCGCCCGGCGTTCCACACCAAAGTCAGGGTCATGATTATATGACTCTGAGGGGCTCCGCCTCCTGGCAATCACATGACCTAGTTTCAGAGCGTGAAATGTGTTCTTCCTGTTTTGACTGGGATATTATTAATGAGGAGGCAGGAAGAAGAAAACACGGTGATGCATAAACACATGAAGAAGACAGTTTCTTACAATTTGTCGTTCAGCTGTCGGCGGTCTGAAGCTTGGTACTGATGCAACATACGAAACATTCAAGCACTGTGTGCGCACACACTCAGGTTTTATAGCTGATATCTGGATCATAACTTAAGCCCTGCCCACTTTATGATAAACCGCTCCTTGTCCTTCCCTCCTGCTCTCTTTGTATAGCTCCACTCACACTGTGGGTGTGGTGTTAGCCTGCTGTGGTTAGCAACTGTAAACAGGATTATTAATCTGTTAATATGATTACATGTGTGTGTCTGTTGTGTGTTTGTTGTATTGTCACACAAACCTCTCAGCAGCCCCCAATGGCCCCCACATCAATGGGTGAGAAACCACGTGTGAGGTTTGTTCCACTGACTGAGTGAGAATTTCTTGTTTCCTCCTGCAGATGTTACAGACCCACATCACCTGGGACAGAGAGACAGAGAGAGAGAGAAAGAGACAGACAGACAGACAGACAGTGAGAGAGATAGAGAGAGAGAGAAAGAGACAGACAGACAGACAGACAGTGAGAGAGAGAGAGAGAGAGAGAGGTAAATGGCAAAGAAAAATTGAGCTCAGCATCTCAGTCAACCTGCCATTCAGACCCTCAGTGCCCACCTCACCTTATTGGCTCTCAGAGGGACACGCCCCCCACAGCGGGCACAGAAGCGACTCTGACAGTAGCAGCACGCATGGCCACAGCCATCAGCAAACTTCGTTTTGCGACAGATGCCGCACGTTGGAGACTCCGCCCTCACCATCTGAGCAGCATCAGGCTCCACCCCCAGCTTCTTCACCTGGTCCTTATACAGCTCAAACTGCTGATGTAACTTCCTGTGGGGGTGGTGAACAAGGCTGGTGGTCCATGCGCTGCCACACTCTGGACCAGGAATGGTCATATGACCAACAAAATTACCATGGACCAATGAGAGACTGACATGATTCAGCTGGTGACCTGTCTGTCTTACTGTCTCACTGTCTCTCTGTCGTTGTCCACCTGACTGTCAGTCTGTCCGTCAGTTTTTAATGGTCATGACTATCTCCAGGGAATCCAGGGACTATCTCGGTCCCTGGATTCAAGTCCTCCACAGACTTTTTTGGTTTGTGTGAATAGTCCCAGACCAGGACCAGGTTCAGTCCCTGTCTAAGCAGAACCAGGGTTTGGTCCAGACCTGCTCAGTCTGGTTTTACTCACGTTGTTGACCCGCCATCAGTTGGACTTTTGACCTGCAGCACCTCAGACACATTGGCAGCAACATCGCTGACCAACTGACTGAACCCCGACAACAGGCCCCACCTGTCCAGGTAACAAAGATAGTCAGCTGACTGGAGGCAGCGGGAAGTCAGTCAATGAGGTTTGGGGAAGAGGCGTGGCCGGGACAGGCACACTCTGGGAGATGAAGATCAGAATAAGGTACTTACGAGGATGATGGAGGTTTGACTTCCTCCTGATCCCTGTACGCACATGATGATGGTGATGGTGATGAAGATGAAGATTAAATCAAATAAAACTTGTCAAAACAAGAACAAATAGAAAACTGATACATTGAAAAGACATGAAGTGTGTGTGTGGGAGTGTGCATCAAACAGAAAAATCCATCTGAGCTTTTAAAATTCTCTTGTAGTTGTAAAATCTTCAGTGCCGTTGCCATGACGCTCCAATGGCATCAAACATTTTCAACTTTATTTCAGATGGTCAGACTCGGCCAAGATAGTGATGGCAGCAGCTTCAGAAAACTGTGATGATGTCACTGAGGTGGTGTCTCTCTGTGTACAGTCTGCACACTTGGCCACACCCCCAGCCAGTGATGTCGTTACAGGTGTTTTCATTGCAGAGTTGGTGGTTCATTTCCCAGGGTTGATTGGTAATGACAGACACTTCCTCTCAGCTCATTCACCAGCTGTTCAGATGTGCCTCCACTACCCACAATGCAACTCCATTCTGACCACTGGGGGTAGATCTGGGGCCATTTGGGCTGTTCGCCAGTTAAGGAGGGAACCTGATGACTACATGTTAACGTCAGCACTAGATGGTGATCACACCGTGGCTCCATGAAGAGTGATGATGAACTTCAGCCTCTTACTTGAGTTTGCTCTGCTCCTTCTGCTGCCGCTCCACCTCCATCAGGTGGCTCAGGTCCAGCAGCTGCGGGTCTAGTCTGACCGCGGTGGGCGGTGCAGGGCCGGTCGGGCCAGACATCCTAAAAGAGGAAGACGTGGTCAGTCATGTGACCAGAGCCCGCCAGTTTCGTGACAGTAATCATAAATGATGATGATGAAGCTGTCGAGGACTTTCAGTGTTATTTAGTCCACCTTCAGGTGGATTCAGCGGATCTCGGTCCGAATCCACCTGTTCCTCCATCATCTTCATCATCATAAACATCATCATCACCCACAGATCGTCCTCTTCACTCCGCGGTCATGTCGCCTTCTCCGGGGCTCCAGTCTCTCTTGCCGGTCTACGGTTCTCTTCCTCGGCTCATCCAGAGCCTGCTGCCCGGCGGTCCGAGGCTCTGCCGCAGCTCTTCCGGTCTCGATGATGATAATGGAGGAGGAGACCGAGAGGAAATAAATAAATCCACCATCGGCTGAGCAGGAAGGGGCGGAGCCACAGCGTGACGGCATTACGCCCAACAAAGATCAGCTAGCCACGAGGTGTGTGTGTGTGTGTGTGTGTCGGGGTGGGAGGGTCTGATGGAGGAGCCAAATTTAGACCTGCAGCCAAAAATAAATCCACGACCCGATTAACTAATCCATAATCCCTTCGATACTCTCATCGATGAGGTCCACCAGACTGGCATAGCTAGCCACGAGGTGTGTGTGTGTGTGTGTGTGTCGGGGTGACCTGAAATTCATCGATGAACGTTCAATGTGGTGACAGATGAACCCGCCCGGATCTGGCCCATCTGACACAGAAGAGAGGAACTGAGCATGCGTAGTGCGATGCCATCACTCAAGTTTCCGATTGGAATAATAAAAGTCGGAATAATAACTGTTCAATAAAAACCTCTAACATCAGGATCACACACACAATTTTCAAAAGAAAGCCATGTAAGTTATTTAAAATCTTTACGAGTCAAAAGTCAAAGTGACATTCTGGTTAAATCAATCAATCACAGACAGATCTCTGGAGCTTCATCCTTGAACCCCAGAAACCTCCAAACAGACTGTGTGTCAAACTAGAACGTCGTAAATTTTTAGGACTTTCATAGTTTCATATACTACACAATTAAGAATTAACCAAAAATAAAAAAATATTTGTTGATACTGTGATTATTTTTGACCTTTGACCTGTGAATGGACCTTGATGTAGTTCTGGGTCAGTCCCCCTCCATCCAGCAGGTGAGGGAGACTTCCACAGGAAATACCTAGCTTAGCACAGACAGTGGGAATAGGAAGAGGAGGGTTAGTTGTCACGGTGCAAAATAAACAAATTAAATAAACAAAAATAAACAAATAAAACCCTAAAATTTGTTGGGTCTACAACTCCATACAGACTTTGGCTTGGACCTGTTCTGTGTAAAGGACCTTGATGGTACACCTTAAAATAAATCTGATCGGATTTAGATTTGATTTGATGAAACTTTAATGACCAATAATTGTTAATGACAGACATGAACATTTCAACTGACATGTTTTCACTGGTACATCATAGATTGAACATGGCTCGACATTTAGGTGATGTAAGAGCTTGAATAAAATAGTCAGATTAAAAGTCTCCATTTAATTTGAAAGTTCATGAAACATGAAAAAGTCTCTCTGTTTGATGACAATTAATTTTGTTACTACTGCAATGAATTCTGGGACATGTTGGACGAGTGAGGATCCTCCTGTCTGATAGGTTGATGTGAGTATGTCTCTGTGTGCTGCACCATGTGTCGTTTCAAGTTTGATGTTTGTGTGAAGTTTTTCCGACAGTATGAGCAGTGATAGGGTTTCTCCTGGGAGTCCCACGTGTGCTGGACCATGTGTCGTTTCAGGTTCCCTCTCTGGGTGAATCTGACTCCACAAACCTGACAGCCAAATGGTTTCTCTCCTGAATGAGTCCTAAGGTGCTTCTTCAGCGCTCCGCTTGTGATAAACCCTTTCCCACAGACTGGGCAGCTGTAGGGTTTCTCTCCTGTGTGGATCCTCATGTGAGTTTTCAGGTTGTGTTTATGAGTAAACCTGTTCCCGCACTCTCTGCAGTGAAATGGTTTGGCACCCAGGTCCACCTGAAGGTTCTCCTCAGTGTCCTCCAGCTCCAACTGCTTGCTACCACACTTGTGTCGCCTGAAACCCGATAGCCAGGTGAACTTCCTGTCACAGATGCGGCAGCTGAAATGTTTTTCCCCAGTGTGGACAGCCAAGTGTTGAGTCATATGCACCTTTTGAGTAAAGCCCTTTTCACAGAAGGGACAACAGAATGGTCTCTCTCCTGTGTGGAGCCTCTCGTGTGTCTTCAGATTCACCATGCGGCCGAATCGTTTCCCACACTGAGAGCAGCTGAAGGGTTTCTCTCCGCTGTGGCTCGTCACGTGGCCCAGCAGAGACCTCTTGCAGCCGAATGCTTTCCCACAGAGTGAGCATCTGAAGGGTCTCTCTCCAGTGTGAATTCTCAAGTGAGTATGCAGATGCTCCTTGCGGCCAAATATTTTCCCACAGTATGAGCAGCTGAAGGGTTTCCTGATAGAGTTACATCCAGAGTCAACTTTAATCGACTTCAAAGTATGTGAAGATTGAGGCTTGTCTTCATTATGATCATTTTCAGTCTTCATGG
The DNA here is from genome assembly GCF_900963305.1 of Echeneis naucrates. NCBI lineage: Eukaryota > Metazoa > Chordata > Actinopteri > Carangiformes > Echeneidae > Echeneis > Echeneis naucrates. Next base: position 87,754 of record NC_042521.1, read on the forward strand.
GGGCAGGACCAAATTTTAACTTGGGGACATCATCCTCCTCACTGGTCCAGACCTCAAGAGACTGACGGGACTCTCCCCTACATCTGTGTCTTTTGAGCTGATAGAGCCACGTGAACCTCCGGTCACACCCTCTACAGCTGAACTGGTCCTCTTTGGAGTGGACAGACATGTGCTGGGTCAGGTGTCCTCCATGTTTGAAGCTTTTTCCACAGATGGAGCAGCTGAATGGTCTTTCTCCAGTGTGGATCCTCATGTGGATATTCAGGTTGTCCTTGCGACTGAAGACTCTTCCACACTCAGAGCAGCTGATCGACTTCTCTCCTAGTTCTGTGCCTTTAGTCTCAGCCTGGTTCCGGTGCAGCTGTGAGGCCTCACAGACACCCTGGTGGCTCTTGAGCTGTGTGTACCAGGTGAACCTCTGCTCACAGAAACGGCAGCTGAAGCGTTTCTCCCCGGTGTGGACAGACGTGTGGTAGGTCAGGTTGACCTTCTGAGTGAAGCCCTTCCCACAGAAGGAGCAGCTGAATGGTTTCTCTCCAGTGTGAGTCCTTAAGTGGATCTTCAGATGTGGACTTCTACCAAACGTTTTCCCACACACAGAGCAGCTGTGCGTTTTTCTACTGTTCTTACACCTCACATCATCTGCAGGCATTTCAATGATCTTCAGAGAGTTCAGAATGAGCTGAGGGTTCCTGGTCTCCGACTGATCCCCATCAGTCTTCCAGTCTGAGGACAGCTCCTCTTCTTCCTCTTTAATAGGTGGATTTCCTGGCTCCTCCTGGTCCCCAGAGCTCCAGGCCTGCGGCTCCAGTGGAATGTCTTCTGGAACAGCAAACAAAGACACAACAGGTCAGTTGTATTTGTACTTCCCACAGAAAAACAAGATCTACTTGAACTGCTGATAGAACATCTGACAGGACCGCCGACATAATCTTTACAACCTCCAACTTCAGGAACCTCATAACATGACCCTGTGACAAATGGTTGTGCTCAGGTTACCACCATCGTGATGTGAACTATCACCATGGTTACCACGGAGGCCTGGGGTGAAAGGTAAAACATCATCATGATCGAGAGCTCTAACATTTGTTCGGGTCCGGGTCGGTGTCAGGCTAAAACTAAGTCAATTCTCGTCTGCGTAACGAGACATCAATGACGTCACATAGAAGTTCAATGACTGTAGCTAACATTATCTTAGAAACAACTGCAGTTAGTAGAAAAAATAACTAACCTGCTATTCTCGGCTTCGGGTCCGGGTTTAAGACAGGATCTGGAACCTCCCCGGGCCGGTCCATGTCTGGTCCCGTCACCAAACGGGACTGTAACGGTTCACCTGCCGTTACCTGTGTCAAGTAACAGGCTAACCGACACAATGCTAACAGCGTCCTGTTAGCATTGTGTTGTTTTTTTTTTTTTTCTTTCTTTCTTTCTTTCTTTCTTTCTTTCTTTCTTTCTTTCTTCTTCTTCTTCTTCTTCTTCTTCTTCTTCTTCTTCTTCCTCTTGTTGGGTTTATTGGCGGTCGGCAAAAAACCTTATAATTCATTACCGCCACCGACTGGTATGGAGTGTGGTTCGAGATTATTATTTGGTTGTTCTAAGGAAACTTAAATAAAGCCAAATTATAGTCTTTTAATCAATCCAGTTCTTCTAAGATATTGTAGCAAAGTGTCATAGCATTTTCCCTCGATGCTCTCTGCAGCATGTCATTCAAATCTACCCTCAGTTTCTGTTTTGTAAAGTTTACAATCAGATCTTTTCTTTCTTCCTTATACTTTGTACAGTATATTATGGCATGTGCTACTGTTTCCTGATACATGTTTCTTTATTTTTTACAGTGTGCTGTTAAGTCCTGAATGACCAAATCGTAACCTTGATATTATTGTTTCCTCTCTGCGGGATTTTGCTGTCTCTCTTGTAATTCCAACTCTTCTTTGAATTCTATAAAACTGTCTGCCTGTTCTTTCTTCTTCCCATTACTTTTGCCACCTTTCTTTTAACCTGTGCTTAATTTTGGTTTTCATTTCAGTTTTACTTAATGGAACTTGAATGTCGGTGTGATTGTTTCTTGTTTCTTCTTTTGCCCACCTGTCTGCTGTTTCATTTTCTGTTACTCCTATATGAACCGATATCCACACGAGTGTTATATTCAGTCCCATCATTTGGATTCTGAATAATGTTTGCTGAATTTCCAGTAATATATCTTTTCGGTTGTCTGGTTGTGCGTATTTTATGCTGATCAGAGATGAGCTGGAGGAAGAGAACACTCCTGTACTCCCAGGTCTCACCTCTTCAACCTGTTGGACTGCCACTAACAATAAACAACCATCATCTCTCCTGTACATACTGATACCTCATCACTGATTCTCCTGCATCCTTTAATGTTAAATTCTGGAACTACAAATGAAATACCCACTCTGCTGTCCAAATTCTTTGATGCATCTGTATATATTTGAATGTGATTGTTGTATTTATTTCATATATACTCATTTATTAACTGTGGTTGTAGATTAAATCCCTTATCTTTATGTTTTTTGTTTAACAGAGTGAGGTCCATGCTAGGTTCAGGAAGTATCCAAGGTTGTGTCACTGAGAGTGTAACTGTTGGACTAATGTCTATTGCTGTTACATCCAGTTCTGTAGCTTTTCCTTCTATTACCCACCCAAAGCTTTTTGTTTCCATCCTCTCTTTTTCCCAACAGGGTTTCAGTACCTCTCATGTTGGGTGATCTTTATTGAGCCCTTTGAAATTCACCCCTTAGCTTAGAGCAAGCCGTATTCTCCTCAACTCTAAAGGCATTTCTCCCATTTTCACTTGTGGTGCTGAAGTCTGGGTTATTCTGTGTTCTAACTGCACCTGTACACAATCTTAACGCCTGACATTGTATGTTGTCCAGTTTTTTTAAAGTTGTATGTGCTGAAGATCCAAATGCGATGCTCCCATAATCTAATATAGGTCTTACTATTCCTGTGTAAATGGTCTTTAATGCTGTTCCGTCTGAAATCTCATAACATCCAAAACTTTCTTATTCTTGTCGACTATTTTCTGAATATGCACCGTCCATGTTATTTTTTCATCTAGACACAATCCTAGAAATTTTAATTGTTTCACTCTTTCCAGTTCTTGTTGGTATAAATTCGGTTTTATGTTACTGTCAACTCTTTTCCCTGTAAAGAAAATTGTCTTTGTTTTCTCTAGTAAGAATTTAAATACCCACCTAAACGACCATTCTTCTATTTTATCAATGGCTTCTTGTATTTTCGTCACAATAAATTTTATATTCACTCCTCTCTTCCAAATCGCCCCATCATCTGCAAAAAGAGAAAATCCCATTCCCTTCTCCAAACTCAAGAAAACATCATTTAACATGATAGAAAAACTGACTTACGATACTGCCTTGAGGTGTTCCATTTTCTATCGTAAAATTGTTTGAAAAACTCTTTCCTATCCTTACTTTGACTGTCCTGGAAAATAAAAAGTCCTTGATCCATCTATACATCAGGCCAGTAACTCCCAATTTGTTTAATTTAATTAACACTCCTTCTTTCCACATCATTTTATATGCTTTTTCTATATTGAAAAAGACGGCCATATTGTATAATTCCAATATGGTGTTTTTAGATGAACCACTGAGCTGTTTTATCATAATGTCACATATCAGATCTTTTCCAGGTGCTGACAACTTAGTTTTCCTGAGAGCAAGATTCAATTCTGCCCTTTTAAATTGTATATTTATTAAATCATTATTGTTTTCATTCATTCTCATCTGTCATGGCTGTACTTCTATTATCGACCAGTACTGGATTACCATACTCTCTTTTAATTCCATTCATTCTTTTGATCATTCCCCATACTTGAGTAATATCTGTTTCCCTTCCTATGGAATTGCAAAATTTCCTCCAACAGACCTTCTTGGCACTTTTAATAATTTTCCTTACATTAGCTTGCATCCTTTTATACTCAATACTTTAAATGCTTTATTTCAAGATTTTATTGCATTCTCACATTCCTTCGTCCACCATGGCACAATTTTCTTTTTACTCTTCCCTCCTTTCCTTTGAATTGCTTGCTTTGCTGCCTCTAGAATAGTTTCACAAACAGATAGGTTTAATTCTTCAACATCTTGATTAATATCAATGTATTGCACTTCTTTATCACATATCTGTCGAAAAAAACTCAAGCCTATTGTTGATCTGCTCTCAAGATACATCTTTCAAAGCCAAAACTTTTTCAGCTCCCCTCACAATTATTTTTATTTTGTCTCTCGTGTTAAACTTGATCTGTACAGTTAATTACATACGCAATGAACAAAATCAACTTATCCACATTTAGTGGATAAGCTGTATTAGTTTGCATTCTTTGAGCTCCTCTTGATCTTGAATTGTGGCTGTTGTTGCCTGTTTCCTCCATCCCCTTCTGTACTTGTACTGTCTTCACTGCTTCAGAGTAGTTTATGTTGTTGACCGTTTTCACATGTTGAATTTCCACTGCTGGTTTCCTGACTTCATAGCCTCCATACACCGTGCTGGTCACCACAATTACAACATTTAGCCTGTACATTTTCTCAGCATTCCTCAAATCTGTGCTCACCTCCGCACTTAGCACACCTTTGCTTCCCATTGCAAGCTTTTGCTATATGCCCGTACCTGTGAAGTGTAGGGGGAATGTAAGGTCTGACTGGGAAACTCTATGAGCACTGACATGCTGCCAGCTCTCTCACCGTGTATTGTTTTCATCAGTCTCTTTAATCTCCACTCATCACTGCCCTGAATACTCCGTTGGAGTTTCTCCAATCCTCACCAATGGGGGATACCTGTTACCCCGATTGACCTTGCTCTCACCCAGCACTCGTCTTTCACTTACTAATTTTTTACATATATTTTCCACGACTAAAGCTTTATTTTTCTGTTCTTGATTTTTACACTTTATCAATAAGGCTCCGTCTTGAGGAGTCTCAGCCATTTCTATGTCCCCTACTTTCTTTCGCAGCTCCCTTGAAAGTGCAATGGGACTTAGATTAACCTTCTCGTCTTCCTTCCTAAACTTAATTATCATCTTAAATTCGTCCCTTTCCACCTTCCTGCGAACAACCCAGTTTTCCTCATCTGATTTGTCTCCCTCTAACTTTCTTTTGCTTCCATGGTTAGCATACCGGTTGGCTCTTACCTTGTCCTGCTTTACCTGAACGTTTTCACTCACAACAGGAGCTCTGTCATCCCGATCCAGTCACAAACCAGTTTATGCCAGAACTTTCTTACGCACGAGTTGTAAGAATAGAAAGCGACACAAAGTCTGACTTCTCGTTTTTATTTTATTGATGTAAATTCATGGCCTTTTTTTGCAGCAAACAGATTTTACTTTGACCACCACCTTCTGACGTTCAGGGCCGCCTGGACCTGGACTCTGGTCTGAAGAGCCTGAAGCAGGAGGGGAAGTGACCTCACTGTTGTGTGTTCCTGAATTGTAGAAGCTGAGTGTGATGTCTCCATCTGGTCATGTGACTGCTGACCTAAACTAAGAGGATTATTGTTTCCCGTTCAGTCAGACTCATTCTGATTCTTTCTGTAACAGCTTCATTTTCACAGAAGAACCAAGCCTGTCTGTCTCTCTTACTGTGTCTCTCTCTGTCTGACTGATGAAGCTTAATGTGCTCCTGCTGCTGATGTATGTAATCTGTCTTCAGAGAGTTGACAGCAGTCTGCCCATCATCACGCCTGCCGCCCCACTGTTGCAGGTAGGCCTGCTGTATGCTGGGAAAAAACAAATCAACAACACAAACATACAATGCTGTAAACCAGCACAGACATTGGTTTCTTGGTTCTGGACTGTTTATTGGACTTGTTCTGTCTCAGGTGGATGAGTCGGTCAAAACCAGGAATGACTTAAGTCGACTTCCTGGACTCTGTCCACGGCTGAAGAGACGCAGAGTCACTGTCCTGGTAAAACCTCACAACATGCCTGAGACAAATGTGATAGTGAAGAGATGCATTGTGGGAAACCTCGTCTGTAAACATGTCTCATCTTCTCAGTGCAACCTGGAGAAGTTCTGCTGGAAGGGGCGGAGCCAGAAGAATTGGTCTGGACAGGTGTGTCGTTGTCCACGAGGGTCCAAGTGTTCCCGTTTTTTTGTCCACAGTCTGTGAAACCGACGGACCGCTCTGATATCTTGCTACATACCCTTTGCTTTATATGAAATATGTTAATCTTTCATTTATCATCCTCTCCATTTTCTTGCAAATATTAGATGTTAGGGCAATAGACCTATCATTTCCTGGTTTAGGTATCAGCACAACCACTGCTTCCTTCCATATCTGTGGCAATTTTCCCTTCTCCCACACTTTGTTGTATAATTCCAATATGGTGTTAGATGAACCACTGAGCTGTTTTATCATAATGTCACATATCGGATCTTTTCCAGGTGCTGACAACTTAGTTTTCCTGAGAGCAAGATTCAATTCTGCCCTTTTAAATTGTATATTTATTAAATCATTATTGTTTTCATTCATTCTCATCTGTCATGGCTGTACTTCCATTATCGACCAATACTGGATTACCATACTCTCTTTTAATTCCATTCATTCTTTTGATCATTCCCCAAACTTGAGTAATATCTGTTTGTTCTATGACCGTGATCTGTTTTTATGACAAAAATCTGTTTACACCTGTCCGTGACTGTAACACGTCTGTTCTTAGTAAACATGTCTCTGTATATAAATACAACCTAACCCTAACCCTTTTATTTTATTTAGACAAATAATCTAGTCAAATAATTTAGACTGCGCCTGCGCACTTTCAATGGCTGTGTATATTTACAACGAAAACTAACCGACGTGTCAACAAACAACAGGAAGTGGTGTATTTAGACCTTCAAATTAAAGTTACATTCCATTAAAGTGACGCCTTTCCACACAGGCCTGTTCCTCAGGTGACTGTGTTATTATGTTTGAGGCTGAGTAGTTATTGGAGGTGGAACACAGGTTAGCAACATACTGCACACTTTTTGGATGTCACTTTTTTTTATGTCGCTGTGCCTCCAACAAAGTGCAAATGTAACAGGAACTAGAAAATCAGATAGCATTTCTCCTGTTAGCTTCTCTTCATCATCTTCCAGTAAATGCTTCTCCTGAATGACCGAACTCATCAGATCTCAGAGAGCTCAGAGTTCCTGATGGTCCCATTCCCATTATTTATTCTTTTTATTTTAGATGTGTTGCTATACACATACTGAACTTCTCTCTCTAGCTCTCTGTCACACACAGACACACATTTCACAGACTAATTACGTTTAAACCAAAAAAAAAAAAAAACCTCTTTTCGAAGATGATTTGTTTTTGATGTCTGTCTGAATGTTAAAATTGATATCCTCGATCAAACTTTTTCAGACAGGAGTTTAAGCTTTTATTCAGAAGATACCGTAGATGACGTATTCCGGTGCGTTGTGACGTCATAGCCTGTGTAAGACCAAGGTGGGATCCGGTGGCGGAGAACTTGTTGTCCGGTGTTCGGTGGACTTAACGGGAATGTTATCGTGTCGGCGGGTCTTCTCGCGCTGATTTCAAAATGGCGGCAGCTCCAGATTCCGGTGAGTGTTCACAGCTGAAGCTAAGCAAACGTTAGCATGTTTCAAGTTAGCTGCTAGCATTAGCACCGGGACTCAGTCTGTTTCCTCAGCACGGATTCGGTTCATTATCCGGTATCTCTGTAGCAGTCTCTCCGGTCGGGACCTGCTGTGTCCAGACCGGTTCTGTTTGGAAACAGCTTTGAAGTAAATCCTGTTCTCGTGCTGTGAGCTAACCTGCTAACGGTTTTGTTAACAGTCTGAACGGAAGGAGGACTGATCGGAAATCAATAACGTCACCTGATTGGTTGATTCGGAATGTGGTTGTTACTGGGGGGAGGGATTTTTCAGGTTCAGGAATCACCTGTGAGCCGGAACCCAGTGTGACCTGCTGCTGTCTGGGTCCAAGTCTGAAAACAGGTTCTGATGGATGTGTGTTGTCTTCTAGCTCTCAGTAGCCTGGACTTTCAAAAGCTTGGCTGAACTAACATGTAAACAGACGGACTGAAACAACTGTGAGCCCATCAGGAAAGTCCAGAACTAGACAAAGACCAGGACCAGGACCAGGACTAGAGTCAGGGTGGCGTCACCGTTCTGGTGGAGGAGCAGGCTGATGGAGAGCGACTGTCGAATCCCTGTGGCTTGTTGTCGGCCCCGGGTCCTGGTTTTCCAGGCTCTGTTCTGGGGCCTCGTCTCCCTCCGGTGAGTCCTACCTCTGAGGTCAGGTGTCAGTCAGAAGGACCATAACTATTTGGTGATGTGTTTTGTGTTCCAGAGTGTTTGGAGCGGCTCTGCTGAGTGAAGAGAAAGCTACAGGTACAAACATCTCAACACTCCATCAAAGCATAGTAGCAGCAAAGCCTGCTGGGAAAATGACTGAGACTCCCAGGACTTAGACGAATCATGCTGCTGTTGATGAGTTGATTTCTGACCTTTGACCCTGCAGCAATGAAGCCAGTGACCACCCCCTGCTGGTTGGTGGAGGACTTTGTGGTGACCACAGTGTGTTCGCAGTGCAATGCCTTCCAAACGGTGAGTGTTCAGTTTACCAGTCCCTGAAGGCACCATTGGTGTCTGCAGTGTCTGAGCTCAAAGGTGTCTGTGTGTGTGTTTCAGAAGTCATGGTTGGCTTGTGGACTGACAGGATATGTGGAGAGAGTCAACTGCACCAGAACTAACAAGGACGAATACAAGAGGTCAGATGCTGATCCAGTCTTTTATTTTGAAATCAACTGTGGGATCTAAATCAGTCATTTCCCACTGATGCTAACACTAAGGACAGTTTTTCAGTGTTGAGAATAAATGAACTTGTTTAAGTGATCTGAAAAAGTATAATATCACCCCCCCAGCTGTCGCTCTGTAGTGATGGAGGAGCATCTCTTTTGGAAGTTTGAGGCAGTCATGTTGGCTCTTACGGTGGTCTTCGCCATCCTAGTGGTTGTCCGTCAGCGCTGGCTTGACCGCCTTGCCTCAGAGAAGGTCCGCAGACAGATTGAATCCATCTAGGACTCTACAGGAACAGGGATCAGGGGTTGGAACTGATCTTGACTCTATCTTTTAGCATATCAAAATGGTCCACTCAGGTGGATCAGGACTGGACAAGGCTACAGCCCTGGACTCTATGTTGGGAGCACTATAAAAACCAGGTTTTAGGTCTGACCTGGTTTTTTTTTTTTTTTTTTTCCTCCATTAAAAGGTTATTAAAGGTGAAAGTGAATCTGAGTGGTGAGTTCAATTTTGTTGTCATTTCAAGATTCAAACCAGACCGGAAGTCATTTAAGACTTCACTCACTGTTGTGGTGCTGCACCTTTAGCTGGGCTTGGATTGGTTAGTCAAACTAATTGTTTGACCAACTGTTTGTTTTCAGTTTAATGAATTGAAAAAAAGTTGCAACACGGCAGCATAGAGGTTAGCGTTTCTTCCCACCGTCCAAAGACATCATGTCTAGGTTAATTGGTGACTCTAAATTGACCATTGGTGTGAATGCGAGTGTGAGTGGTTGTTGGTCTGTTTATCCTTGTGTGTTGGCCCTGTGATGGACTGGCGACCTGTCCAGGGTGTATCCTGCCCCTTGCCCGATGTGAGCTGGGTTTGGCTCCAGCAGAAAAGCAGTAGAAAATGGATGGATGGATGGTTAAAAAAAAAAAAAAAAAAGTTAGACTTCAGTTGAATAAAAAAAGAATGATTTTATTCTACAGAAACATAAAAAAAAAAAAAAAAAAAAACCAAAACACTGTGACATGACTATGACATCATGGCACCATCACGTCACAAACCTCTAAAGAAATCAAAGACTTGTCGATTGCGTAAATAAGTCATTGATCAGTTCAAGAAATCTCATGATTGGCTGGCAGGAAGGTCATCCGCCCATTTGAGATGAATGATGTTGTGTTTCCCGTGTCTGTCTTGTCATGTGTGTTTTGTGTTGAGCTGATTAAACCTTAAAAACATTTAGTTAAAAACAGGAAGTAAAAACCTAACAGGTACCACGGTCCTCATTGGCTGACTGACCCAGAGCGGGCAGATCTTTAGTTCTTTAGTTGATTGGCTCGTAGGCAGGTGAGTCTGTTGCCTTCTTCCTGACGCAGACCCAGACTCCACCCAGTAACAGGAGTGCCACCGGAGTCCCCAGACCCACCGCCATGATGGCCACAACCAGCGGAGAGAAGGAGTCGACGGGGGGAGAGCCAACGCCCACCACAGCCGTCCTAAGGACAGGAAGTAAAGTTAGCCTACAATCAGGTGTTGATCTGAACTCATCAAATGAGAGGATCGATCAGACCAACCAGCTGAGGAACCGGGTGGCGCTGTAGAACGGTTCTGTGGCAATGCCGAAGCTCACATTGAGTCCAAAAGCTTCAGGGCCCAAATAAAATGCTTGGATTAGACCCGACGCTGCTGCAATCATCTGGCCACTCTGAGGCCGGGGGTCAGAGTGACGGCACGGCGTGGCATTCTCCAGAGATGGGTTAGGCTGACGGTATGCTACTGGCTTCCACTGAACAAAGCCCAGAATGCCCGAGCTGTCATTCACTGATGACACCCACTGAGACACCTAAGGGGTCAGAGGTCAACAACAGGAAGGGCAGATAGGACATCTCAGGGATCAGAGGTCAACATGTAAACAAATATCTGTTGATTGATGACCTTGAATATTGATGGAGTGAACTCATCATCGATCGACTGATGGACTTCCACCCTGCTCAGGGGATTTGCCCCGCCCACTGCCTGCAGCTCCAATAAGAACCTGGATCGATTTGCCCGTGGCAACAAACCATCAAGCCACACCAGCATCTGGGAGGAGTCCACTGTGTGTTTGAGGCGGGGCCAGGCCTGACCACGCCCCTCTGAGTCAAACACTGACAACTGAGGGGAAAAAAAAATAAAAATATCAGTTGAGACTCCTGATGTCACAATGTGTTGATTAAAATCAAATCATAACAAAGTTACACTTTATGATAAATTCTTTGTGATGGCATCATCTCCTGTTTCCACTACATTTGTCCATTAATGAAAATAAGACTATGATGTGACCCTGTGGTGACAGACAGCTGACCTGCAGGCAGAGTGAACCGGTGCTGTTGTTGGACCCGCAGAGGACAGCAACTGGGCCCGACAGGTTCAGATGAGACCAGGTGAAGCTCTGCAGCTCATATGGAGGGAAAAAGTCAGACGGATTGGCTGTGTCGTTCACGTCATCATACTCCAATAGCTGAGAAATAATGACATCATTAGTCAGGGCGTCAATGATGTTGAATTAATTAGCTGAAGGCTCAACAGCAAAACAACAGGCAGGGCGTGGCCTGGGGGAGGTGTCTGTTTTATTAGACAAGAGTTTGAGTCTCAAATGCTTTATTAAGTTTTAAGGAGAACTTGTAGATTTAAGGCAGATGTTTCTGACCCTGCTGAAGACAACGGCGGTGCTGTACAGGATGCTGCTCTCTGGCTCCACCCTCAGGCTGCCGCTGGTGTTACGTGCCAAAAAAAGAGGCCAGTCCACCTGCCAGGAAGGACACAGCCAACATCATGGTCACAATATTATGAACGCCAGCACACATGGAGCTCAATGCTAAAGCTTTCATATTGATGTAGGAATAGCTAGATCAAGCCAAATTTATTTATATAGCACCAAATCATAACAGAGACCGATCAAGGCACTAACCCTAACACACACTTCCTTTAAAAGGGTTAGGATTAGTTAGAAACCTTAGACCGAACCAGACTCACGGTGGACAGGGCAGATTGAAAGAGAAGGGGGGAGACATGGGGGTGGGGGTTTGCTTGCAATAAAAAAAAAAAAAAAAAAGGGGTTACGGTTGGGACCGTTAAATGTACACTGGCAAATATTACATTTGGCAGATGAAGTGAGATAAAATTCATACATTAAATTTAATTTGTTTGATTTGATCTCCCCTTTCTGCCTCTTAAATGAAGTGTTTCCCTCCTCTGTCTCCTGTCTGCTCTTAGAGGGATCTGTTGGTCTGGACCTGCTCTCTGTGTGAAGAGCCTTGATGGAACTTTATAATTTGGAGCCTTAGACATAAGTTTTATTAGATTTGAAATATGACCTTGACAGTGGAGGAAGCTGAGTTGGTATGGACCAGCAGCAATGTGGGCGCCCCCTGGCTGCAGAATAGGTAGTGCAACGTGTCGTTGTCGCCCACAGCTCTGACGTGCAGCAGATCGCCATCAGGAGGAGGCGCTGTGGAGCCCGGGTTTAGCTGCACGGTCAGCTGAGGAGAGAAGAACCCGGTCAGTGATCAGACACACTGATGATGAAACTGACCGGTTTCTTTATTTTTTGGAAGTCAGTATAAAAAAAAACACCATATTTGATGTTTTGTAAACAGTAAAGAATTATTTTTTCAAGATCTTAAGATTGATAAAACTCAGTATTTCCATTTCCCCATAGCTTTCCCTGTTTGTTTCAAAACTAACAATTTTTTTCCTATATTGTTAAAATGAAAATAATCTGCATGAAACACGAAAACCAAAAAGTGAAGATGTGTTTACACAATATAAGGTGGAAAATACAATTTAACTGCATTAAAACCATCTAGACCTTTAATTTGGAGGGCGTCTGAACAACAGTTCAACACTTTCACATCCTCCATCTATTTTTTTTTCCCCACTGTGCTTTCACTCACTTCCGGGTTCTTACCTGCCGTTTGGACATTTCTGCTGCGAACGAACCGGAACACGACCGAAGAAGCGCGAGGAGAAACACCACCGGTCGGCCGACTAGCACCGCCGCCATCTTTGTTTTGACTTAGCTGGCCGTCACATGACTTCCTACTTAATATGCCAGCTGACCCGTAAGCCCCGCCCTGTCAACTGCGAAAACCTTTATTGACCAAACACACATTGAACAAGACTATTCAGAAACTGTCTTTGAATGTGTCCAGATAAAAAAAGGATGTAACGTCACAATCCACTTCCTGCTCATGAAAACCATAAGAATCCTGTTCCTGAAATTAAACTGGTTCTGTTTTTGACTTATATCACTTCTTTTAAAATGAGGTAGATAATTTTTTTGAGTTGATATTTCTCATCTGGTTTGACCCTGAGGTCAGAGGTTTTGGTCTCAGGAGACAAAGGGAAAAAAATCAAACTTTTACGTTTCTAACTTCGACTTTATTATGTTTTAATGACACATCTGGTCCACACACACACACACACAACGTTGGAGTGATCCAGATCTACTCAGCTCCTTGTCCTCCCATTGCCTCGTCTTTGTCCTTCTTCTTGTGTCCAGAGACAATGTCGTCAATACGCAGCAACAAGATGGCCGTCTGAAAAACAGAAAAACCAGATCTGTCAGGACGGATCTGGACCGATCAGGACCAATCCGGACCAGGATTATGTCCCACCTCCACAGCAGTCTTGTAGGTCTGAGCTTTAACGGCTAGCGGCTCCCAGATGCCCAGAGACGTCATGTCCGACAGACAACCGGTTTCTCCGTCCACACCCCAACACACACTGTTGTCTTGAGTGTGTTTGGCCTGGAGACAAAGACAGAGTAAGACGGAGACAGACAAACAGAGAAAGAGAGAGAGAGAGAGAGAGAGAGACTTAAATCAAGTTTAACAGACAAAGTTTTATTGAAACTCTCACGCGATGAATAAATCTTTACCCTGAGTGATGTCAGCACTCGGATTGTGGAGGCTCCACAGTTCTGGATTAGAGTACGTGGGATGACCTCCAGAGCCTGGGCTACAGCACGGTAGGGCCACTGTTCGATACCTGTCAGGGCGCGGGAGCGTTCTGTCAAACGCTTTGACACCGCCATCTCCACAGCACCACCACCCGGCAACAGGAAGGGGTCCAGCAGAACATTACGACACACTTGCATAGCGTCTTGCAGGTTCCTCTCCACCTCCTAAGGATGAAAGACAGGGTCAGACCAGGGTCTGGACCCCTAGGACACCTCTGATTAAAAAAAGTGACGGCAGCTCACAGCGAGGATCTCCTTGCTGGCCCCCCTCAGCAGAATGGTGCAGGCCTTTGGGTCTTTACACTCAGTAACAAAGGTGAAATACTCATCACCGATCTTCTTCACCTCAAACAGCCCCGCCCCTGTACCAACGTCTTCCTCCCGTAGCTCATCGGTCCGACTGACAATACGAGCTCCGCATGCCCTGGGGGGAGGGGGAGGTGTCACTATCTGGAACAGCTCAACAGGACCAATTGGTCCTCAGGATAACACCATTTTCTGACTGGGGTTACCTGGCGATGCGGTTGTTGTCGGTCTTCCGGACGCGCCGGATGGCAGTGATGTTGGCCTTCATCAGGAAGTGCTGAGCCAGATCTGGACACAAAATTAGAGTCACTTCAATGAATACACACCTGATTAGACCATGTAGTTACACGGACCAGGTGTGGAGTACCTGAGATGCCTTTCTCAGTGAAGACCAGATCTGGTTTGAGGCGGATGATGTCATCACAGATCTGCTGGATGTATTCCTCCTCCATCTGAAGGATCCGGGCAAAGTCCTCCTCCTTACTGATCTCTATGTCAGTCTGAGGGTGAGAAGCACAGTGAGGTCATGGGTTCAGGGTTCAGGGTTTAGGAGTCAAGCCTGACTCACCTGGCTCTCCCCCTTCTTGTACTCCAGGGAACAATCCAGCAGGACGATGCGAGGGTCCCGGATCAGGCGCCTCATCCTGGGGTGGGTCACGTCCTTGTTGACCATGACTCCCCTCAGAACGCACGAGTCCTCAATAATGCCACCAGGAACCTGGACCATGGGGACAGGATAGAGACTGAGCTGGTTGTGGATGGACCTGGACAAGAATCTGTGGACGTGGTCCTGGGTCCTACCTTCTCAACCTTCGCGTACTTCTTGATGTCGATCTCCTTGCGACCGTTGTCATCCAACTCCACGGTGCGGACAGCGTCTAGGGCGATGCTGCAGGCCAGCTCTGACCAGCGGCTCAGGGCCTTGGTGTTAATGGCTGAGTGGACAATCTTCAGCATCATTGAGCGGTCTGAAGTGTCCACAGGGGTGCTGGGGATTAGGAGTCAGGTAGTCAGTCAGGTAACAGGGTCTGAGCCAGCTGATTCTCCTGAGGGGAGGGCTGTTCTGAGGTGTACTCACCTGATCTCCTTCAGGGTGTCCAGCACGTCCTCCAGGGCTTGTCTGTATGCCCCGATGATGATAGTCGGATGCATCTGCTGCTCCAGGAACTGCTCCGCTACAGACAGCATCTCCCCAGCTGAATGGGCCCAGATCAAACAGAGACCAGGATCAAGATGAGCTTTCTCTCAGCAACAACAAAAGAAAATTTAACCCCTTCAGAGCCACATTCAGTCTTTTCTGTTTCTCCATTCTCAAAAAAGTCTCCTTATTCAGAATCAGTTGATTCTCTCAGTGTGTCAATGAAGACTGTTGTCTTTAAATAAGAGAACAGCTCAGAAAACAAGAATAACTAAAAACACACTTTGTTTATGTATTTATCTGGGGCAGTTGGGTCCAGACCAAAGACTCAGTCCTCACCCAGTATGATGACAGACGTGGTTCCATCTCCCACCTCCTCATCCTGGGTACGGCTGATCTCAATCATTGACTTGGCTGCAGGATGCTGTACCTGGATCTGTTACGATGTAAATACACTTCATGTCAGAAGTACTCCTGTAAACCATCAGACAACAGAGAGAACAACGTTCTCACCTCTCTGAGAATTGCGTTCCCATCATTGGTCATCACGATGCCCCCTGTGGGGTCAAGTAACATCTACAGAGGGGCAGAGAGAAACAGAGAGCAAAACCTGGTGTTAATCCTTGTCATCAGATAAACATGTCTTCCTCAACTCTGTGTCTGGGCTGTGATTGGCCACGGACATCTCACCTTCATCATAGCCCTCGGGCCGAGACAAGTCCGGATCACATCAGCTATGGTCTGAAACCCAAAAGGACCGGGTCAGTACAAAACACATACAGACATTCAGAGACCCTCAGACATGTCTTGTGGACCGGTCAGACCCGGAGATCAGGTTTAGACGCTGGTACCTTGGCTGCATTGATGTTCCCAGTCTGGACTTTACGTCCAGATTCTCTCTTCACGTTCTGGTCTACAAAGAGACAGGAAGTTAATGTTAGGATGTAATCCTTTTCTATTGAAAGGATAATTGACAATTGAGCTGTCTTAACAGACAGCTCAGACCATGTTATATAACTGATAGATTCATGATGGATTGATAGGTTACTGATATAATTCTCGATCTGTTCTGAACAGATACAGGAAGTGATCTGTGCTACCAGAGATACCAGATCAGACAGATCATCGTCTGGCAGTGAGGATGAGGATGCTCTGGAGAAAAGATGAAGAAATGAGTGACAGCTGCTCTGACTTCCGCTCAACGAAACACACAACCATCAAACCAGATCGAGGATTTTAGATTCAGGTCTGCAGACGGCCACATCTGGGGGTTTAGATGGATCCGGATCGAAGAGGGTGTGGCTGTTTCACAAACATTCCGTATGTAACACACTAACACCGTTAGACGATAGCGGCTGCTAAGATAACACCCCGACAAAGCTTTCAACAAGCCCCGTGGGGTTAACCCGACAGACAGACTGTGAAACCGGCTAACTGCTAACCGGCTAACTGTGCGTTCTGCTGAGTAACGGAACACGGTTGTTAGCTTAGCTTAGCTAAATAACAATTAGCTCTGAGTTATCGATGCTAACAGTTAGCTTGGTTGGCGGAGCGGAGGAAGCACGTGCAGAGCCGGGCCGTTGCGGCGGTGACCAGCGGCAGGTCGGAGCCGGAGCTGGGCCTGAACCGCCTCCGTGTCCCGGTAAAAGACTCACCGGTCCGCAGACTTAGACCTAGAACACTTACTGAGAACTAAGACCTGCTGTCCGATCATCTTGTCCGGAGCTCCGCTGCTGTCGCCGAGAAGCTTCTGGCAGGCACGAGGAGAGGGAGGGGCCAAGCCACTGGGCGGAAAAAGCAGCACACACGGACCAATCACGTTGAATCACTGTGACTGACACGTGTTTCCACCAATAGTGTCAATGAGCTGAAGCGTTGAGGCGGGCCGTCGGAGACAAAGCACCAGACTACGTTCAGACTTCTGAGCAGTGATGGCAAACTCGATTCTTATTACTGAATTCAGTGTGAATGAGTCACTCACCAGAGTGAGCCGAGTTTTTGAGTCACCGAGTCAGTTACCCAGTAGCTGCCGTGATTCAGCTCGTAAGGAGGGAAGTACGTTCATCTTTATGGCTCGAGTGTATCGCGAGCTGCAGCCATCTGTGGCTGAGCCGGAGGGAGAAGTGACGAACGACTGCCTGTTCTGACTGGAGCTTGGTGGAAGTCAGCTTCGTTCACAGCTCATAGCAGGGAAGGAAATAGTGACGGGGAGTTCAGTTAAAAAACATGAGCTGTTGCTTTCGCCACAATTACAATGATTAGCTTGGTATGTTTCTACAAGTGTTGTTGGAATATTCTATATATTATTTAGAATATAATAATAAGGGACTGGTCCCTGCCAGAGGCCATGGATTTAGGACAGACCGTGAAATCGGCTACAACCCCCTCTCCGACCAGGTTATGTTCGCAGCATCAGTTGCCCCGGTGATATAGCCAGTTTAAAAGAGACCCACCTTCGTGACACAGAAAAGTCTGGCTTTAGGTTCAACATAGCACGCTAATGCACTGCTCTCGTTTCGTAGTATACCCCTCTGAATATATCTTTGATATGTTTTGATAATATAAACACAGCAGGCCTCTCAGATCCATGGACTCATGTCAGCTGGTCCACACCAGAGTCCAGACTGAACATGGAGAGCAGCATTTATCTTTTATGCTGCAAACAAGTGGAACAAAAAGCCAGTGGAGATTGAGTCAAATCCAGGTTAAAGTATTCATTTTCTCGTGTTCTTATTAATGAAACCTGCACTGTACTCAACTTAACCAAACTACTGCTCATTCTTTTAATCATTTTTATGATTTTATGAATTTCATGATTTAATAATTGTAAGCATGTCACTGCTCTTACCTTTCTCTGTATGTATGTAAAGTATGCTGAAATGCGCTCTATAAATAAACTGGCCTTGCCTTTCCTAAATAAATAAGTCATCAGTAAGTTAAGTTTTTGTCAGTAACCCCCCCCCCAAAAAAAAAAACAAAAAAAAAAACATCTTTCATCCTTGAGGTAATGACCTGATTTTTACGATCTTGTGTTTTTCTCATCATCATCATGTCCGACTGATTTGACACAGACAAAGAACAGACTTTGAATCAGTCCAAATCTTTATTAAATATTCTCTCCCCACTTTGGCCTGAACAGGAAATCAATTCACATAAGTAAACACACGCCCACATCCAAATAAATATATAATAA
The DNA here is from genome assembly GCF_900963305.1 of Echeneis naucrates. Lineage (NCBI taxonomy): Eukaryota > Metazoa > Chordata > Actinopteri > Carangiformes > Echeneidae > Echeneis > Echeneis naucrates. Next base: position 106,162 of record NC_042521.1, read on the forward strand.
ATAATTATAAAACCAAACAAAAAATTTCAGGTTTTGCATATAAAATAAACATGTGCTCTGTTGCGCAGACGTGCAGGTGGCAGAAAACCATCAGTTAAGTATATTTTGAAAAGACATTTTACAGTAAGACTCAGCAGGTCATGAATTTGTGACCAATCAGAGAGCAGCTTTCATGACAGCCACCTCCTCTGTCTGAGTCTGAAGATCAAACAACTGGATCGATGTGAGGACAAGTTACTGGCATGGTGGCCCTGTTTTATTGTGAAAAGACCCTTTTTGGTACGTACTTCCAAAAACGTACTTCGTTTTTTGGTTTATTTCTGCTGTGATGTCAATAGGAGTCATTTGTTTAGTCTCATGGTTTTAGTTTTTTCCCCCCACACAGTCATTAAGTCAGATCTGATCATTTTTTGTTGAGGTCCGGGTCTGTCCTGCCTCATCCTCAGCCTAACAGTTGGTCATTGTGGAAACCAGATTGGTGGGTGATGGATGTGTTAGAGTTCATCCTTTGACCTGCTGATGATGAAATTGTGGCTTGCCTCACGCTTCAGGAACTTCACGAAATCCTTGAGCTCTCGACTTCCCTGTAGACACAAAAGGGACATCACCTGATTAGCTGACTACTGACTTTTACCAAAGAGGTCAGAGGTCAAAGTTTGTTACCTGGTATCGAATGGGCTCATTCTTCCTACCCACTGGAGCAAAGTAGATGGTTGGAAACCTGAGGACAGCAAACATGGACATCAACAAACCGGGCCTGACATCAACCAATGTCGGTGTCCAGCCTCTGTTCTGCTTCTGTTGAAGTCAGCATGCTAAACAGCTCTATCCTTGACACTCAGTCACAGTGTTTGGTACTAGAGGCTCAGTCCACTCACCCTTGGACATCGTAGCCCAGCGGGACATCGTTGTCAACAGCGTTCATCTTGGCAATAGTGATGCCAGGATCAGGAAAAAGCTGATGGAGGGAGGGGGAGGGAGGGTTAGCGAGAGGAAGAGAGGAAGGTTAGCCTGATGTTAACAGTGCAAGCACAAGCTGATTTATAATTCAATCCATCCAATAAAAGGAACAAGACAACAATATTAGAAGACACAAACGTAAAAATAGGGGAAAAATAATAGCAATAAAATAGTAAATAGGGGAAGGGAGGTTATTTACATTTGGGCGTATGTATGTGTATCTGTGCTGGTTGGACTAGTAGAGTGAGTCCTGCATGAGGTGGGAGTCAACCTTCATCTGACATCCCAGAAGCTGGCTCTACTGACCAGTTAGTTCTGTCTCTTCCTGTCAGCTGCTGAGATGCTCCTCCCCAGCAGACCACGCCACACACACCACCACAAGTCAAAGAAGGTCTTCAGTAGAGTGAGTCCAACATACCTGAGTCTCTGCAGCACATACAGCTGATCTGACCTTTCATGCGTTACTGCGACAACAGCCAAGAGCAGCAGATGACAGTGATAATGATGATGATGATGGTGAAGACATACCATGTCAGCCAGCTCCCTGTAGACAGGCTCCAGTTTCTTGCAATGAGGACAGGACGGAGAAAAGAATTGGATCAGGACGTCTTTATCTGGATCATTGACGATGTCATCAAAAGTCTCGGCAACAACCAGCTGTACACAACCAGGGGTCAGAGGTCACAGTTTGGTCAGAGTTCATACAGAACAGTTTCTTGCTCCTGACTCACCTTCACGGAGCCATGGTTCCTCTCAGGTGCAGGCTCAGACTTAACATAGCGTTTGAGTCGATCTGAGAAGAAGTTTTCTAGGAACCTCTGCAGGGATTGGCCGTCCCTCCTGAAACACACACATCACTTCACTCATCTGATTGGTCAGCCTGTATGAGGTCACAGGTGAGACCCAATTACTTACGTGAACTCCTCCCTCATGGCGTACTTGTGGCCCAGTTTTGTCCGGATAGTGACGAAGGGCATCTCTCCTCCATCAGACGTCCCCAGACCAAAGTCTTCCACCAGCTCAGATAGGAAGTCCTTCTTATTAGCTACTGAGAATATCAAGCCCCGCCCACTGTATTTTGTCACCACTTTCATCACCCTGGAATTATGGCACAAGGGGAAGAGATTAAACGTATGTGCGTGTTTGTGTGTGTGTGTGTGTGTGTGTGTGTGTGAGAGTGTGTGTGAGACCTGTTCCTCCAGTAGTTGGACCCTCTGATGTTGTGCTGATAGTCCAGGTCATAATAAACTGTCAGAAGGTCACGAACTTTCAGACGATCCTGGTTCTCCAAGGTCATGTGAGGACACAGACCATAACTAAGGGCAGGTAAATAAACAGGTGAACAGGTTAACAAATAAACAAGTTACATCAAACTCTTTATAAAATGATTTGAAGAGACCAACATATACCTCCACGAAACCTTGGGCAGAACTATTGGGGGGGGGGGCACAAGGTTTGGGAGAGTAGGGAGAGAAAGAGACAAGTGAACTAACATGTGGTCTCTGATGAAGCGTCTCAGAGAGCCAATGGTCATGTGGTCCTTGAAGACAACCACGCTGTCCTCAAACTGACTGCTCAGTCTGGGAGGTCTGAACAACAGGATGCTCCTGGAACAGGTAAGACACACAGGAAGATTCAGGAGAACAGGTCATGTGACACAGCAGCGTCGTAGAGACTGAGACCATGTGCAACGTGCTGTCAGACTCACTCTGAATGGGTGCCATACCCCTGCCCCAGCTGAAGGTTGGTGGTATGAGCGAACCTGAACTGGTCCCTGAGTAGAGCAGCAGCTTTCAGGAACTCAGAGAGACCAGAGCTTTCAAAAGCCGAGAAGACACCTGACATACAGCAACACATTACCATGGCACCAGCAACATCAATTAACACACAGCAATATCACCTGACCTACCTACAATACTGGCATCAAAGTGGTTGATGAAGGTCTGGAGGTCGTCCTCAGTCTTCAAATGGACTGAGTCCGGACCTGTCTGTTTCATCATGTAGTGATGGATCCCATCTTAACACACACATACATACACACACCTGTTTAATCCCGTCATATAGTAATATTTCCAGGTTCATGTATGTGGTGACATAATACAGTGGGCGGGGCTTGACATTGACAGTAGAGGATAAAAATACTTACATTTCTTGGTTTCTTTCTCACCTGCAGTGCGAGGTCCATCGTAGGGTGAGGAGTCTCTTCCATACCTGAAAATCTTCAGACTGGGGTAACCAGACACTCCAAAACGACCACAGGTCTCTGAGTTAGAGGTACAGTCCACCTGAGACAGGTGGGACAGTAACTGGACTGTTGCACTCTTCCTGTTCTAAAACAACAGAGCTCAATGGATTACCTTTGCTAATTGAACGCTTCCCTTCAGTCTGGTTGCAGCTCTCTCAAATTCTGGTGCCAGTTTCTTACAATGACCACACCTGAGAGGAGGAGAGGAGGAGGAGAGGAGAGAGGAGGGGAGGTGAGAAGGAAAGGAGGAGAGGAGAGAAGAAGAGAAAAGGAGGAGGAGAGGATGGGAGGTGAGAAGGAAAGGAGGAGAGGAAGGGAGGTGAGAAGGAAAGGAGGAGAGGAGAGAAGGAGAGAAAAGGAGGAGGAGAGAGGAGGGGAGGTGAGAAGGAAAGGAGGAGAGGAAGGGAGGTGAGAAGGAAAGGAGGAGAGGAGAGAAGGAGAGAAAAGGAGGAGGAGAGGAGGGGTGGAGTGAGGAGGATAGAAGGAGGGGAGGAGACATGGGAAATCATGTGGTAGGAGTCAAGGAAGGTAAGGAAGAAGTGTGTTAGGACAGGGTTAGGGTTAGGGTTAGGGGGCTGTCCGCCATGATCCTTTCAGAGACACATTTAACCCATTTTAAGGCCCCTCCCCCCGGTTACCATGGAGCGTAGAATTTCACCAGCATGGTCTCGTGCTCCGTTGCCAGGTAGTCGAAGTCCGCGTCCCCGAGCTCTAGCACGTCTCTGCGCGAGGACGACGTGTCAGGAAAACAAGACATGAGCATGAACGTGACGACAGGAAGGAGGCGGACAGCTGCCGCCATGATGGAAGAACAGCGGAAAATAACGGAAAGATGACGGTGGAGACCGACCGACCAGGAGCCTCTTCACCCCCCGACAGCACCACAGCGGTGGGAGCACGTTTCCGGTCAACGCTTTCACATGTAAATCCCTTTGGAAAGACATAGAGCAGCCGGGTGTTGGTGAATGAAGGATGAATTCACATTCATAGAATCAAACATTAACGGCACGAGACTGTGAGGCGGCTCTCTTTGGTCCATGCCTCTCCCTCACTTGCGCGTTTATTCTGAAGGCTAGATTATCGTGTTTCCGGTATTAGCCCGCCTCGCTGAAGCCACCTTGACCAATCCCTGAGCTCCGTCCACCTGTCTGGAGAAAAGGAAAGCTGCGCTTTGATTGGGCCACAGCGGACGTCATTGACCGTCTCATTGGACAGATGTCCTGCCAATCACAGTGCGATTATTTTGAGACCTCCCAAACCTACAATATGCGATATGTGTCATGATTGGTCTGAAACGGTTCAAACAGAAATGTTAATAGCCAATAATCAGAAGAAAAAACAAAACAAAACAACCAATCAGTTTAAAAAACGCTTTTAATTAATTAATCAATTTCAGCTGTTAACACTGATGCATCATGGGAAGTCCAAGCTCCTCAAAAACAGATTTGATGTTTGTGAAGCTGCAGAAACAAAAACAAGGACTGAGGTGAAGTCACATGGTCTGTTTACATGATGTCACTGACATAATCATCTTATTGATCCTTCACTGCCCAAAGAAGCTGATTAGAGACCTGAGCCTCGTGGCACCTGTGTCATGTGATCACTTTACTGTCTGACCACGCCCCCAATGCACCCACAGCAGAGAAGTATGATTTGTTGTTGATCTCAGACTCAGATTCTTCTTCATAACTATGGAATCAGCTCTGTATCAGTCAGGGTTTGGTACAGTGCTCTAAACCAGGTCTGAGAATGTCCTGGTTCTGGACTCAGTTTTAAAACATGTCTCGGATCTGGTCTGCTATGCTCCAGGAGTTCTCAACGGGTCCCATTCACCCTCCTTTGTTCAGTCTTAAAGCAGAGGATCTGGAACAGACTCTGAAGTGGACTTAAACTGACAAAGATTCAGTGGTTAGTCAGGTGCCGCCTCTTGTCTGCTGATTGGCTGGCCTTCTGAGGAAACAGAAGTGGACTTCTCGGATGCAGACTGGAAAAGGGTCATCAGGTAATGAAAGCGGAGACTCACCTGGAGGAAAGAAACAGTGAGGACTGATCCTCCACAGAACCAGTACCTGGACCACACAGCCGCCCACCCCTCTCACCTGGTGTGCAGTCCTGTTTCCAAGGTGAGCAGAGACGTGTCTGAAGGTTTTCCTATTGGCTCCTCCCCGCTGACACGCTGTCAGGATTACCCGGTCCGCCTCCCTGAGATAGAGACACAGATAGAGAGAGATATTACGCTGACCCTTTACCTGGACCACCTTTACGTCTATTATCCTGATCTCCATCTGTGTGTGTGCCTCACCGGGTCCAGGTGATGACCTTATCCCTGTTGGACTCTTCTTCTGCATCACTTCCTGTCTGTGTCAGTCTGACTTCCTTCCTGTCTGAGTTTCTGGTCTGCGGCCCTGAGTCCACCTCAGGGCTGTGGGTGTAGACCTGCAGGAAACAGTCCTGCAGGTCTGGATGATGTTTCAGCAGAGACCAGATCTGAGAAGAAACCAGAACCAAACCTCATTTTACATTAAAGCTAACAACATCAGCTAACATTAGCATCAGCAGCTTCTATTACCACTATTGTGCATGTTGGTTTAACGCAAAATCAAAATAAATGAATAGCTGCTGATGTTAATGAGATGTTACCTTGTCCATGTCCTCACTTGGAGGGGTGGGGCTTCCCTGCAGCATCAATACCACCTGCTGGTAGAGGGATGAGCTATCGCCCAGGCTCCGCTCCAGCTGCCGCAGAAACTGCCGGCTGTGTTCAAACATCTGTTGCTCCAACAACTTGGAGAAAAAACACACACAGAAAGGGAGTTGAGAGAGTGTCGTCCTGTACCTGGATGATGTCAGAGTGAGGTCACTAACCAGTCCACAGCGGTGGGCCTGTCCTCGGTTCAGGAAGCCAGCAAAGTCTCTGATCAGCTGAGGCCATGGCTGCAGCACACTGCTCAGTCCGTCATACAGAACATCAAGGCCCTCCCAGGTCCCCGGGGACCCCACTGATGAGAACTGATCCAACATCTGCAGCACCTGTTCAGAGAGGCCCGGACACACCTGCACGGCTTCACACACCTGCCGAGGAAACAGGAAATACCAACAAAATCATGATGATTAATCGCCGTGTCATCAGCTCGGAAAAGTCAAATTTACCACAGTGGTGAAGTGATGCCACAGTTCTTACTCTGTGCAGATAATCCTGAGCAAACATCATGTCGTCTACCTCCGTCTGATCATCTTCATCTTCCTCCTCCTCACTTCCTCCTAACGACAGTTTCTCCTGCACATCACATCATTATCATCAATTTGTCCATTGATTGCTTCCTAGATTTTTATTCGATTATTCTTCAATCAATTTTACCGGTTGCGACTAAATTGTCAAGAAAATGGCAATCAATGGAATCAAACAAACAAGTGCAACACTGTGACAGACCTGAGGTGGGACATTTTCATTGTAAGATGTCTCTCCATCATCACCATCACTGTATGCTGCTCTGGATGAAGTCACTGCTCCTTCCTGTTCATTCTCTGACTCTACCCTTTCAGGATTGCCTAGGTCGTCGTCATGAGAAAGACTCCCTGCAGTGCTTGACGACGATTCGGACAAGGCAAGGAGGATTTCGCTTTCCTCTTCCTCCTCCTTTATCCATTCATCATTCATCCTGATGACATCATCATCTACCTGATAAGAGGCGTGGTCTTCAGGAGGAGGAGTGAATGCTTTTCCACTTTTTGAGGGGCATTTGTCTGTATCAAGAGTTGCAGATGATGGCCTCCTCCACCTCAGGCCTGCGAGGGTCAGACAGTGGCGTCTGATTTGCTCTGTTATTGTCATGGAGACAGTGGAGGAGGTGGTTATGTCAGAGGATGTGACTGGGAGTCGGCGGAGGAGTTGGGGCGGGTCAAGAGTTTGGTCCACTTGTCTATCGGGTATGGGGGAGGAGTCAGTGGGAGGAGGGGGGAGGGTCTGTTTAAGCAGGACAAAGCCGATGCGCCTGAAGTCAAGGTTTTGTGGGACACGGGGGGGGTACTTTGTCCCAGGGGGGAAGCTCCACGTCTTGGAAGCTGAGCTGAGGAAAGCCAGCTGACGCTGCCGTGGTCCAACATCCCTGTTGGGGGAGGGGAACGTGGGCATGATTTGCTGTTTGATGGCCCGGTAGATGACAGGAAGACTCCTCTGTGTGTGGGTGAGGGGCTTAGGGTTAGCTGACTTCTTACTATAGTATCATCACAGCCTACTTCCTGCAGTGTGTCCATCACCTACCACGAGCCACAGAGGCAGGACACTCTCCTCCCGTTCCACTGGGGAGCGTCGGTCTTTTGGGTCCACAGGTCGGCAGGCCACCGGCATCGACCACACGACTCGCTGGTATCTGAATGCCTGCAGAGGACACCACATGTGGGCGGTGTTCTTTGGGTTGGGGTGTGACTGTGTCATTGTTACCTTGACAATGTTGTCGGGGAAACCAGGTCTGCAGCACTGCAGGATTCTTCGTCGGATCTGGACCAGAGTCTTCCTCAGCAGGAACTGAGACACCAGCTTAGTGGGGTCACATGACCCCTCCATGTTTCTGAGACCTAGAACCAGGAGGCTGACAAGAGCCATGCATGCACACACACAGAGTTACACAAAATCACACCAAAGTTAAGCTTAACTTTAAGTATTTATTGTGTGACTGAGTAGTTGCACAATAAATAGTTAGAACTCTGAATGAATGAAGAGTAGCAGTATGTCTAATTGTGTTGTAGTTATGTGTCTGGAGTGAAGGTGGAGTTGTGGGACAGGTGCTGTGAATCAGTTGCATAGTAGCAAAGGCAGCTGTCCAAGCTGTATGTTGTGCATTTGCTGTGTCCATTGTGTACCAGTCCTCTGCAGCAGTGAAGACAGATGTCCTCCGGGGACAGAACAGATCAGGGTCCAGACTGACTCTGGGCAGCAGCTCCGGGTGGACAAACACTGGACGAGTAGAGAAGATCCAGGCCAGTTCAGCTGGGAGGACAGGGTGACACCGCACTAGACACACAACAGACATCAGTGATGTGTTCATGGCGCTAATTTTAGCCGCCTAGCATGACCTCAGGCAGCGCTCATGGTTTTTGCATCCCATGATTCCCAGCAACAACTTACTGTGTCCTCTGGCGTCAGGTCGATGGGGGCGGGGCATGTACTTGATGGGGGCGTGTCTCAGCTCATCCAGCAGCTGCAGCGCTGCCTGGAGATTGGATGACCTGAAGATACTGCGGAAACCAGGAAGAGCTGGGGACACAAGCAGCTCAGACCTGGAGGCCAGGATGTCCAGCTCCACCTGAGGGGGGCTCGTGTCATACTTCGATACTACCTCATTAAAAGGAAGTGTGCATGTGTGTGTTTGTGTGTTACCAGGAACTGTCTGGTGGTCTCTGCCTCACTCTGAAGTCGGATCACAGGTGATGTCAACAGGTGGATCTGAGTCAACAGCTGGACATGCTGAGACAGAAAGGCACAGATTATCAGTGTTCAGGGCTGTGTGTGTATGCGTGTGTGTGTGTGTGTGTGTGTACCTGCTGTATCTGCTGCTGCAGTCTGATCTTCTGTTGTCTGTCTAGCTTCAATGTGTCAGGTTCAGCGGATGTTGTGTGTGTATCACATATTGTGTATGTGTGTTGTCTTTTCCTGATGAAAGCCAGCTGCTGCTTCACTGTACGCAGCTCTGTGATTGGTCGGTTCTCATCATCATCATCACCACCACCACCCAGATCTCTGTGAGACAAAGACACAGTCACTGTCATTGTGCCGGTGTGCCTGAGTGTGTGCATGTGTTGTTGTGTTACACACATGTTGTGTTCCTCTGTAGCTTGTGTCTGAACAGGGTTTATTTCCTCCTGTGGCTCCTCCTCTTCCTCATGGCCTTCATCATCCACTTCCTGTGCTGCAAGATCATCTTTCAGCTGACACACACACACACACACACACACATTATATTGTTGCTGTACTGTATTATATTACATTGTATATGTCTGTGAGTCTTTAATATGTCTGTGTGTGTCTCACCGTCTCAAAAAGCTCCTCCATCAGCTCATTCACCTCCTTCTCTGGAAAACAAACATCAAATGCTTGTCAGGTCACATGATTAGATTTATTACGTTTTATGATTGTAAACAGATCTTCATTTCCAGGGGGGTATTCCAGGTAGGTGGTTCAACAAACTGAGTATCCGGTTCCAGAACAGCTGATCTGACCTGGTTCACTTTGAGTTGCGTGCGTGCACAACCTCTATAAAAAGCCATCATCAATGGAGCCCTGATACCACGAGTCACTACGACAACCGAGGAAAAAAAAGATCCCGTCATTTCACCCCAATGGAGATGGAGGTCTGAATTCAGGCCTGTGGAGAGGATGAGCAATGTAACACCGCTGCAGCAGCGAAAGAGAAATGGCATGAGAAAAAAATGCTACCTGAGACAACTGGTAAGTTTGAATGTACTGTAACATGAATAAATTCTGATTTTCATTTAGGTACAGTCCATCAGGGGAGAAGCGTACTTGGAAGCAGTTGAAAGGAAACATAAAAACATAATAAAAAAAAAAAAAGGCATATTTTGCTGGGCTATGATTGTACCTCACTTTGATTTTAATTGTATTATTTATTTTTAATTGACTTAAGATATTAAACAAAGTAAATATTAATTCAAGTAGCAATTTTAACTCCTAACAAAATGTCATTTTAACATCATCTCATTTAATACCCCACTAAAATCTACAAATTAAAAAAAAAGAGATTAACATTTGAATTCTGCTGAGCCAACAGAAAGAAGGCAGAGCCCGAAAAACAGGTGGAGCCACCACCACCACCTCTGACAGGCTGAGGAGCTGGAACGACCGGTGGCCGAGGGCATCCCGGGGGTAAACTCGTTTGAGCCTGTCACCCCCCAGGACACAAGTGCCTACGTCAGATGTAAGTGTGCACTTGTGTCTCTTAAAAAATAAAACTTATATGTAACACTTTATACATACTGTATATATAACCCCGCCTACAGTTGAAAATGGTGTCATCTGCCTCATCCAGCCTCCAAATGAAACAGTTCAACACCCAGCAGCTGTAAGTATTCCAGACTGAGAATCTTTTCCTGCATCACAGGAGGAGGATGATGATGATGGTGATAAAGAAGCGCTGTCTGCTGCCACAGGGAGAGCAGCAGAATGTATATTATTTAAAATAATAGAATATAATTTCTAAATCCTGTTGAATTCCTCTTTGATGTTTCTTACAGGGTTGTGTCCCAGAACAAGAGACAAGAGTTACTTTTCTCACAACTCTACACACTGTTGTTGCCTTTCCAAAGTGCTCTGCATCACTGATGTAAAGAAAACTACCGTTTGCAAAAAAAAAAAAAACGTAGCGCTACATGTGAAATTAGCTGAGATCCACGGTGTGTGAGGTGGGTGATGTATGACCGGAGAATGTTATTGAGATAAATGATACCGTAGCGTTCAAACAGTTACACCTCTGAAAACGCTAGGACATCTAATCTCAGTCGGAAGATTCCTTCGCCAGGTAAAGCATTTTGAATAAACTGAACTTCGATATCGATCGGATTGGCAATGAATGGGCAATCCATGTCTAACATCTTTTGTGTGGGAGGAGACAGGTAGAAACTCAGGGTTTCTAAAAGAAAACCTGCCAGTGAGTCTGTTACCATGGTGATTGACTGAGTTTCAGATATCCCTCTTTCTGGAACAGATAACTCAGAGTTTCCCTCATCTCAGGGTTAACATACTCACATAAGTTTTCACATAACCCGCTTTCTGGAATACCCCTCGTGTTACGCTGTCTGTGTGTACATACTGGTGATGCGGACAGCCTTGTCATCACGGTAATCCTCAAGGTCAGGTTCATCGATGTCAGCAAGGAAGTTGTACTCTGGATCATCTTCATCATCACACTCCTCTGACAGACAGACAGACAAACAGACTTTATTTTTGCCACACATCCACCGACAAAGTCCAACATTACGGAACGGAGCTAATGTTCATGTCCTCACCTTCGTTGTCCACGTCTGAGCTCATTAGACCTCTCAGCCAATCAGTCCATTCCCTGTCCTCGTGGGTGGAGCTGGAGTCATACATGTCGGGTGTGATGTCAGGAGCTCGTAGCTCTGCCTCCAGTCGGCCAAGTGGGACATCCCGTAGTGGACGCTTCGACCGGGTCCGGTACGCCATCAGACCAACCTCATCTTCTGACTGTGACAGCGGCTGAGAGGAAACACACTGTTGTTTATTTACTCGTTTATTGGATCAGCGTCTCACTTTTATCTCAGAACCTGCACAAACCCCAACCAGAGAGATCTGATGTGGTCCAGGTCTTACCTGGTACGGCTCCATGCAGACTGCCAGCTCCTCCTCCACTGCATGAAGCTTTTCCAAGAAGGAGCTGTCAGTCACTGCGGTGGGGAGCGGGGCTTTGGGAGGAGGGGGAGGGCCCATAGAGACAAACTCTGTCTTTGAAATCCTTGATCTGCTCCGATAAGACTGTGGGGAATGGGGACACATGTTACATCGACTCGCAGTGGTCCAACTGCAGTCCAGTATCTGGTCCTGGCTCTACCTGCCAGGGGCTGCAGCTGTCGTCCTCTGGCCGGACCAGACGACTTCCTCTGGGGGATGACGCCGTGCTCTCCAGGTCGCTCTCCTGGAACGTCTGCACAACATCAACAGTCATCAATCGGCCAATCAGAGCGCAGCCAATCAGAGCGCATCCAATCAGAGCGCAGACTCACATCTTCAGCCGTCTCATCCTCCTCCTCCTCATCAGGTCGATACTCTTCATCAGAGGAGTCTTCCTCAGCCAGCGGGATGTCAACGAACTGAGGAGCCTGATAGACAGGACAAAGATAACAGACAGGAAAGGACAGGAGACGTTCTAAGCTTCCATGGAACTTTCAGTGACATCTGTGACAGGAACTGAGTTGGACCTCTGAACTTTACCTTCATGGCATCACAGTTTTTTTTGATGGGTGAAATGTTCCAGGCTGGAATCACCTAACAGGAAACAGAAGCATCTGGAACATCAGTAATACCTGTAACATCTGCACTGACCTTTAACTTCATCTACAAACAAGCACTGAACATCTGTCCCACAGATCAACAAATGTTAATGGACAGATGTTTCCTCACCACTCCTTTTTCCACAACTTCTTTGAACCTGGATCGGGTCATCTTGGGCTCCTACACGAACAGACACAGCAGAATCAGATCAGGAAGGAGTAGCTAATATGTTAATGAATTCCAATCTCGAGCTCTGATTGGATGATGAAGACGGACTCACAAATGGAGGTATGGCCTCGGTCTCATTAATGGCTGCTTTCATCATGGCCACCACATGTTCATTTGTGATCACTTCCTGTAGGCCAGAGGTCAGACTGATTACAACATTACTGACAACAAATGAGACAGCAAATTCAGAATCAGGTGTGTGTGATCACGTCATCGTGTGTGACTAGGTGTGTGATCATATGAGCTCACATGGATGATGTTCCTGACATTCACTGTTGTCAGATTGTGTTGTTTGGACTTGCTCTCCAGTGATTGGTCCAGCTGTCTGTCAATCTCCACCCCTACTGATGCTTCCTCCTCATCACTTTCTGAGGCCCCATCCCTTGGCTCCTCTTCCTCCTCAGTTTGTTTGCCCCGCCTCTTCCTCAGTGCTCTCCTCCTGGCTGCCTTCACCTCCATCTGACTGTCTTCTACGGAGAAGAATCAACATTCAGATCCAGATCCTGTATCAGCTGGACTGGATCTGGTCTGAAACGTCATGTATAACTTTATTTGCTGACAGAGATAAAACGGGACCTAATGAGAGATTCTGTCATCATGGAAATGTTTTACTTAAAAGGGTCATCAATAAATAATGAGAGCAAAACAGCTAATAAAAATTAAGTGAGTGAAACCAGATAAAATGTAACTGACAAGATTAAAAACTGGACGAGGAGTCGGAGAGAAAGCCAATCAGAGTGTGTTTTTCTTTTTTTTCCTGGTGGTGGGAGGGACTTCAAACATTTTACATTTGGGAAATCCAGCACTGCTGTTCCATTTAGTAAAGCCAGAAAAAAAATCATGTTTCTGCACTGCATGTTTTAACCTTCATTGAATACCATCTCAACAGGATAGACAGATGTATAGAATTTAAATCACACATTGAACTTCAACTGAACCTTTTAGATTTTAGACTTCATCTGTCACAGATTTTGTCAGACATTTGGATATTTGACAACTAAAACTAGACAATTTAAGCATTTCAGATAAATAAAATATGACTAAAAGTAAAATCTATTTTCGTCAAAAGACTACAGGCAAATGAAAATTGCCTGTCAAAATGAACTCTGGACCAAAAAAAAGGAAATACTTTCAGGTTAAAATTATTTGGTTGATCAGATATCGATTCTGTTCTGTGTGCACATCTCACCCATTGTGATGACAAGGCTGGAGTCGGTGGTATCTTCCTCCACCAGCAGGTAACCTTCCTCCTCATCTGCTTTGCCTCTTGCATGAGCTAGAGCAGGGGGTGGCAGCAAAGCATCATGGCAAAGGAGCTGAGGACTCGATAGGGGTGACCGAAGGCTGTGGGTGGAGGGGGGGGCAGACTGTGGCGTGGGCAGGCTGAGCCGGAGGCGTTTGCAGACAGGGTTCATTGCGCAGAAGCATGACCTCTGACCTCTGCAGACACACATTAATCAATGACCTGACTTTAGATCTATGACCCAACAAGTCAAAGCCAGTTCTGATCTTAGGTCTGGTTCTGGGCCCACAAAGCTTTGAATACGTATGAATGTGTCAAACAGGAACTCAAAACCAGGACCACAGAACCAAGTCAAACCGGACCACGGGAGTAATCAATGAGCAGTGACGTCACTGCACAGTCGTAATCTTCCTCCGCTGTGATTGGTCAGATTTTAACAGTTCCAGTTTGGTGAAACCAGGTCAGTCTACAATCCTGGACATGCTGAACCCGCTTCAGAGGGCCGAGTCCACAGTCCGGTATCAGGACTGTCCGCTAACTTGCTAACTGCTAACAGGTCACTGATTGTCTGAGCATGCTAGCAGCTAACGGTCGGGTGGAGGTCCGGTCCAGGCTCTGTTGGGTTCAACTGACGGTAGGCCCGGTCCCGGGCTTTGTGGTCCGTGTTTAACGTTATGTCAATGTTTAACGTTATGTTCCAGAACAAAACAAACCCACTTACCCGCCACAACCACCGGACGCGTCTGACGTCAAAAGACTACATGTCCGGGTGTGCGTCATACGTCAGCACCGACGTTAAGACGCCATTAAATCAACTAATTTAAACGGCGTAAATAACATCCGTATCAGGTTCCTGCAGGAAAAAAACAGGCTTAAGTTCAATGGACCGAGATCATCGTTTAGATCCAGTTTGTTCAGATCCACCGGGGGTCAGCTGGCTTATACGTCACTTCCGGTTTGTGTCCGACCAGCGCTTTATTCCTGACTCTGGAATGTGGTCCAGCAGTCAAGACCTCATCTGAACTCGGACTGGTCTGGATCTGCAGAATAAATCCTCAGTTTCATGTCTGCATTTTTACTGAATCTCACAGTTAAATGTTGTCTGTGTGCCTTCATTGTGATAATTAAAATAAACAAAATAGACAAGAACCAATTTGATCCGGTTACGTCATGAGTCGTCATTGATTAGACACCAAATTTGAGACACGCCTTTATTTGAACATTGGATTAAAATCTTGACCAGACCGGACCTGCTGGACTGACCCAGTCCACCTGCCTGCGGTCATGTCAGCACGTCTCGGCCGTCCGGGATCTGGGTCTCTTCGGGTCCTTCACCATCTGCTGACCCAGAGCTCGAACGGGCCGCATCTTCTACGGAGTCAAAAGCAGATTCCGCAGAGATGATCTAACGCCAGGCATGATATCTGCAGACAAGAGAGATCTTAACCAGTCTGACCAGGACCCGTTTAAACCCCACAGCAGGTGGATCCAATCAGAGATAAAGCTCTGTGTGACCTCGTGTGGCTTTTCGCTGATTGGCTAACATGTTCACGTTACACTATAATGGACCGGACCTGGTCTGAGACCCCGTCTCACTCACCTGACAGAACACACAGGAAGTACCTGTTTCTGTAAATCTGTAGATTTGCTCTTTTATTTCTGTTTCACTAAAAGTTCAGAACAGAACGCCTCCCCCCAAAAAAACAAAGCAAAAAAAGATTTTATGAACAATTCATGACAAAGAGCTTTTACTGCAGCGAGACAAACAGGAAGAAGCTGCTAAAAACAGCAGATCCTCCACATTAAGAGTTTGACACCCCCTTGGAGAAAAAAACCCCACAAACTGCACTCGTCATCACCGTCATCATTATGTCCCGGTATTAAAAACAGTTTTATTCCCAGAGACTGTGGTCTCCTCCCAGTGCATCTTGGGAGTTAAGCCACATAAGACCTTTGACCCAGTCAGTCCATCGGCGTGGAAAAAGCGTCAGTCTCATCATGTGAATGTCAGTCTGCCACATTTAAAGTCTGTGGTATCTTTGAGGCCTCCCCCTTCCCCAGTGGCAGTCAGTGCGTGTCTCATCTGGAGGGGGTGTGGCCTCATCCGGTCTTCAGAGCAACCCGTTAGCCGTCTCTGTGTCAACTGGTGTATGATTGATCAGAGGATCAGTCACTGTCAGAGCCAACAGCTGACGAGCCTTTCCTCTTCCTCTTTGGAGCTTTGGGTTTGGAGTCCTCCTCCTCCTGAAACAGGAAGAACACCAGTTAGAGGACCAAGATCAGGTTTAGAATTTGGTCAGCTGGCAGTGGAGTGGGCTCAGACCAGGACCTGGGACTCTACAAAACCATTTCAGGAGGTGGAGGGGTCTGGACTAGACTTGGACCTGACTAGGCTTCGAATGCAAAGTAATTTGTAAGCTGGATCTGTAAAATTCAAAGTTGAGGCAGAAATGTGGACTGAGAACCTGGAACTGGTCCTGAGGGTGACCCTGATCTTGGTCAATCCACATCAAAGAGGACCAATTGACCAGAGACTTGTGTGTCATTCGTACCGAGGCACTGCTGGACGCGCTCTCCTCCTCGTTGTTGGTGGGCGGAGCCACTCCTTTTCTTGAGCGTGGCGAGGAGGCGGGAGCTTTACGACGAGACTTGGGAGGTTTTGACTGAGAGTCCTCATATTCCTCTGCCAGAGCAAACAGGTCACTGAACCTAAAGAAGGAAGTGATGTCATCAGTAACTGTGGTGATGTCAGCAATTAAGAGGATGTGACAATGTTTACCTCATCTTGTGAGCCTCATCACAGCTCGCCTGGACATGCTGCAGCGCCTGGAGGATCGGGGTCTGAGTGAAGACTGGGACAGACAGCCAATCAGCTTTCAGCCCCGACATCACCGCTAACCAGTAATCAGTTACCAATAACCAATAAATAATCTATAACCAGCAACCAATAATCAATATTGATATCAGGGCTCACAGTTGTTCTTGCTGTTGCTCAGGCTCAGCCTCAAATTGTCCATGTGCTCCAGAATCTGCTCCAGAGTCAACTGGGCCAGTTTACTGCTGGAACTACGGAGACTGGAAGAGACCAGGATCAGTCAGCACCTGTCTGTCTCTGTCCGTGTCTACTTGTCTGCCCCCCGTCTCACCTCTGTCTCTTGCGGGGCTGGTTGTTGTTCTTGATCAGCTGTGCTTTGACATGCTCTCCGAGGGTGTCGTCATGTTTGACGGCCCAATGTCTCAGGACGCTGGTGGTGAACTGGTCCTCTGGATGACAAGGACGACTCAGGACCATCTTCACCATCTCCTCACTGGGCCTGGACATAGAAACAACATGAGGGAAACCCGGACACAGAGACAGGAGGGACACAGAGACGAAGGGACACCTGAACACAAGTCATACTTCTCTCGGCGCAGCTGTAGCAGCAGACAGGACAAGGCCTCTGGATGTTCTGAAAAACAAAACAGGAAATGAGTCAGAACATAGGAAGTGGGATTGCTCCAGATTGTTTGGGGTCTGTTAGGGTCCTGCTCCAGGAGCAGGTTTGGCTCACCTTTGTACTTCAGGTGCTGCAGGATGGGGATGATGGTTTCTAAGGGGATGCTGTGGGCCAGGAACAGCTGCCAGGTGCTGTACTGCTCAAAGGTCTCCCAGTCCAGAGACTGAACTGTAAATAAAGAGCAGAAGAAGAGTGAGCTTCTGGTCTTCCAGGACAGAGACTGTCTCTGCATCTCAGTGTATCCTCACTCAAAATGTTCAGCACAGAGTCCTTCCTGAACATCACCAGTGTCCCCATCATCACATGACACATCAGCTCCTGCAGCTGAGGGACACAGAGGAATGTTATCACTACATGGTGATGAGTCACTGTTGATGCCATGACAATGTCATAATTATGCCATTACCTGCGTGGAGTCGATAACAGCAACAATCATGTTGAGTAGTTCACCGCTTCTTAAGGTCTCATCTGGAAACTGGATAGGACAAGATCAGAGGGGTCTATATGTGTCTGTCTCTTGTCTCTAACTCTGTCCCTCTGTGACTCTGTCTCTACCTCAGAATAAATGGAGGGTGTGAGGTAGCAAAGCAGTCTGACGTCGTCCTCCTGACAGGCCTTCATGTCCATCATCAAGCAAGTGTGCAGGTCGCCAAGCGCCGTCGCCTGAGCAAATGACTCGTACAACATCATCTTCCCGTTTGCTGCTTTACTGTAACATCAATGTTAAAGGCACTTTAGTGACTGAAGACGTCCCATCAGACTGAGAACGGAGGAGTCTGTCTAACATCACTGCTGAAACCATTATTCACCTGGCTTTGAGGTAGTACAGCAGGTGGTACCCGATCTTGGGCTGTTTCTGGTAAAGTTCTGCCAACATGTCCAGAAGAACAGAGAACCCACTGTTGTCTTCCTGCATGGTGACCAAGTTCCTGAAGATCAGACAGACAGGTTTACACACCGACTCCTCCAGGGACCTGAGGGAGACAGACTGCTGGTCAGAGAGACAGACAGACAGTCAGAGAGACAGACAGACAGGTAGAAAGTCTTACTCCTCAGTGATCTCCTCTGGGAGAACGTCTCCTCTGAAATGATCTTTGAAGAGTTCAGACAGACAGGAAGCCAAAGCCGACATCTGTTCTGTGTCAAAGTCCTCCTGTAACACAAGGCAACATCAGAAGGACTACAGAAAACAGAGGAGAACACAGAACACAAGAGGACGCAGGAGAATACAGGAGAACATGTTGAACTTTACCTCCAGGATCAGATCTACGATTTCCTGCATCACCTCACACTGAGTCTCTGTGTCACTGAGGACAGAACATTTATTATAGATTATTAATCAATGAAACATCACAATAAATAATTAATAAAACCAAGGTGATCTGAGGACCTAAGGGAGGACTGCAGTGTCTCACCTGGTTTTCTGCAGCTGCAGCACCTTTTCCTTCATGGTGTCATCTAATTGGTCGAGCCAGGGTGTGATGTCAGCAGGTTCCTCCATCACAGCCTCTTTGATTGGGTGGAACCTGAACTCCCGTTTCTTTCCTGCTCAGTGATTGGTTGACAGACAATGAATGCACAAGTGAAGGTGAGTTCACCTGCAGCAAGTGGACAGTTCTGATTAAAACTGGTCTGTCCATAACTCTCCACAATCCCATCATCACCTTTGTTGTTGACTTCCTCCTCATCATCACTGAAGGCAGCCTCTGTGTTGTCATAGCAACCCTCATCCTTGTCCAACACATGGTTGTCCATATCCAGCGAAACAGCCTCCTCCATTTTCACTGCAGGGTTAGTGTGTGTTATTATAGCTGTGTTTGTGTGTGTGTGTGTGTGTGTGTGTGTGTGTGTGTGTGTGTGTGTTTGTGTGTGTTACCTTCAGTGGGAGGGGATGGGGAGCTGCAGAACTCAGGGAATCTTTCTCTTAGCATCGATCGAAGCTCCCGGTCCAACTTTGGATTATCAAAGAGTGGAGCAAGGTGACTGAGAAACAGAAACCAATCATCAGTCATCAATAATCGCTTATCAATGATCAGTATGTCCTGCAGTGTCAGAGCCTTACGCCAGAACTCTCTTCTCCATGATGAAGGTGAGCGAATTGAAGACACCCTGACGGACCTGAGACTCCAACGGCGGGAAGAAGTGTGGAATGATCTGATGAGACAAGGAAACAAGGAGAGCAGACGAGTTGGGAAAAAAAAAACAAAACAAAACAAAAACAAACAAAAACTGTGCTTCTGTCCCTGTGTGTGTCAGCGTGTGTTACCCTGCACATGAAGTCCAGCAGTGTTGCAGTGATGGCAGGATGAGGCTTCATGGAGTGATGCATCACCAAGATGGCTGGTTCTGACCCACAACAACACAAAAACATTACAACTGATCCAACAACAGTTTAACACGAGAACCACCTACGGTTAAAATTTGCCCATGGCCGTCTTTTAATTGTATGTTGTTTTTTTTTTCATGAAATATTGAAGCCCCCTAGTCTTTGCCATTTACTAAAAGTGTTAGGTAGTACCCTAAATTGTTAAAAATTTTCAACATAAAGCCAGATTTATAAAATAACCATTTATACCTATAAGCGCCAGCATAGATAATACAATGATTTTCACGCTATTCATTTCATGCTTGTACACCGTTGCAGTGTTCTACAATGTGCTGGATCTCTCCGTGATCAATGCCTGGGGGCTGACCCAGGAGCTGCCCACTGAATGGATGGCATCAAAACAGATGCAGGAGGATGACCTCCACAGTGAAGGCCAACTGCAAACAGAATAAAACATTCTGCAAATGCCTTACATAAATAGAGAAAGATTTTCGGGGCTCATTTGCTAATTCCGTACTGTTTTACTCAGCTGCTTTTTTTTTGTTGTTTGTTCATAAAAGTGCGTCACAAATAAAGTTGATTATTATATAAATTTCATTGTCATGTCTTCACTTTGACAGCTAGCATTTGTATGGTTCTGTACAAATGTGTTTATGGGGACAGACTCCATAGCGAGGACATGTTTGAATGGTGCAGATCTGAAGACTGAAGGCTCAGACCTAGTTTTCTGATTAAACTGAGCACGTATGAGCTCAACCAGGGTCCTCCTGTCTAGAAAGACAATTTTGTGTGTGTGTGTGTGTGTGTGTGTGTGTCACCTATGTTCATGATGCTGTCTTTCTCTGGATTGAAGAAAAGCCAATCATAGAAGAGTGCCAGCTTGGCGTTGGAGGCGGCCACGTTTGACTGGAAATACAATTTAATCAGTCATTGGTTTTTAAAGGACCATAACCTCCATGTCTGAGGCCCCCATCCCTTACTGTGCAGGTGGTGAGCAACCAGCCAATGATAGCCCAGCGAGGTAGGATGTCAGAGCTCAACACCTCATTGGACGGATGAACCACTCCACAGATGTAGCGGATCAGGTCACATCGCAGTGATTGGCTCTCTGCGGTGGACAGGTACTGTCTCTGAAACCAATCCTGGTACCGTTTCTGCTGACCAAAGCGAACCTGAAGGAAGTGAAGACAAAGCAACGAGTGCTAGAGAGACAGCTGGTTCTCTGACTGGACCTGATGACATATCTGTGTGCAGGATTACTGCTGCAATCTTTGGATTTGCAGACAAAGCATTTGTATGGGATTGGGAATTGATCTAGTCTGGGATCTGGTCTAGCCTAGCCCTTTACCCGTGAGGTCATGAACAGCAGTTTGGTCTCCATATCTGGTGTCAGTCGACAGGCCAGGAACTTCCTGGATGTTCGAGCCGTCAGCAGTTGGAGGACACCTATAACACACACAAGGATAGCTGTAACACAAGCAAGCACTTCTTTCACACTGTCACACCAATGAGCTGAGGATTGTGGATAGTGTTGTTACCAGTGAACTGAGGACTGAGGACTTGAGGGTTGTGCAGCAGGTCTCTCCACAGTAGCTCCATCTCTGGAATCCGAGCCACATTCTGTAGCAGACGGACCAGATCTCTGCCGATGATGAGACATTCCATGAACTACAAAAACAGAGAAAAGGCCATGAAGGAAACCGCTTGCTGACAACACAGCACACTTCCTTCCATCCCTCCCTCCTCACCTTCTCTCTCAGCATACTGATGCAGAAGTCCACCTCCTTTTGACGGAGCTGCAGCAGGTTTGGAGTTCCATGGTCCACGATCAGGCGGAGGTAGGTGTAAACTGACATTGCAATCAGCATTCCGCTCTTCAACACCCACTCCCTACAGAGAGAAAATATTCAGCTTCTTCACATTAAAGACCCAATATTTTCAAAATAAAAGCCCACCAACTGCTTCACAGAAGCTTTTATTGTGAAGAAAAAAGCTGTGTCATCACAAAGTGTACTGTCTGGAGGAACAATTCTGTGTGTGACAGTGAAGTCTGGCCAGGCTGTGGACAAACAGACATACTTCTGCTCCAGCAGTATGTCCAGGACGCTCTCAGCTAACCACAGGTTCTTGGTGGAGATGTCACCTCCTGCAGGACACAGAAAAGGTCACTGAGTCACAGCTTCCTGCTGAAAATCCAGCTCAGACTGGAATTGGCTAAGACTCTGACCTGCGATCTGCTTCAGCAAAGTCATGACGACACCGTCAGCTCCCATCACCCCACTCTTCACCAGCTCTCTGACCAGCCACACCAGCTGCAACCAGAGTCATACAGGTGAGCACACCTGATCAAAGCTTGCATCTGACAGGCATCACCAGAACTAAAGCTTTGATTGGTTAGTGTGAACTGTGTACCTGGGTGTACCTGAGTGTGCAGCTGAAGTTAGTGTACCTGAGTTCTGGGGACATCCTGCAATTTGAGGAACTTCTCCATCAGGATCTGGTTGATCTTCACCAGGACTACATTCATCCCATCTCTGTTGACCAGCGTCAGGTCTCTGTAACACTGCCCCGCCCCCACCCAGTGATGTCAGAAGGAGGTCAGAGGGATGGCAAACAATAACAATAATGTTGCAGCATCTCACCCTTTGGGCCTGTGTTGGCTCTGTGAGGACCAGAGTGAACAGACCCAGACACACCTCCTCATGCTGCTGCTGACCTTTGCACACCTGAGGGACAGGTAAAGTGTCACAGATCACACCATAACAAGGTGACAGATGACAGACCCCAAAGCAATATAACTGTAATGAATGAGGTCACTGTGGGACTGGTGGTTGTCATGGAGATCAAGTTTCTTTGGGCTACAACAACAGATGGAAAACAAAATGACCATCTCTACCTCCCAAAGATAGCACAAGTGAAACACAACTACACACCAGAAGAAATACTACACACACTGCAGCTATAAAGCCTCTAATTAACTGTTTAATCGTTATATTTTGGTGACATCAGGATTTTCTACTTCTTACGTTGGCCGTGAGCGCGTCGTTGGCTTCTCTCTCTGACAGCCCATTGGTCAGCGACTGGATGATCCCAACACACCGCTCCAGCCTCTGTCACAGGCACACAGCAGACACGTTAATACCGACTATCTGCACTTCGCTGGTTTGACATGTGAAACATAACAACGGCGCATGCGCCCCTGTCACTTCTCCTCCATATGTTTACGTGGGGTTAGCATGCTAGGCTAACCGACTAGCTTCAAATCCCTACCGTGACGTGTTTGGGGGCTTAGGAACACCTGAGACAACTCACCTGTCTCCCGCCGGGGGACAGAGATGACACGGCGTGTTTACACACAATCCTTTGCGGCAAAGCTATGCTAACGCTGCTAGCCACCTGCTAGCTGTGCTAACTAGCTTAGCCCGGCTGATAAAATGGTTCCATGTCTTTGTTTTACCCTAAACTCTCCTCTAACTGGCCGTCCCCGGTACATTGGCTCCCGCGGGGATTCTCCCGGCTCAGACCCGTTCGCGGAGCTGTTAGCCCGGGTCAGCCTACCTCCTCCAGTTCGTCTTTGGCGTCCAGCGGGGTGGAAACGAGTAGCCGGCCCTGCGGCTTCGCCTTCGCCGGTGCGGGCTCCATCTCCTCCCGCCGCGCCTCGCCTGGCCCCGCGGATCTAAGAAGACTCTGAGTGCCGGTCCAGGCGGGTCCCGGGTGTCGGAGTCGGTACCGGGGGAACGGTGCTGCCGTCAGGGACAGCCTGTGTGACCTGGTAGAATCGGTGAATGTCGGTTTTAAAGTTGTGTCGGGTGGACGGTGACTGTCGGTCCCGCTCTGACTCCGTCCATCAGAAACATAACGGACATCCGCACCGACACACGGGGGCGGGGCCAGGGTTCAGATGACCAATAGCTTCACCGGAGTCTCTAACTGATGTGACTGTGAACCAATGACTGCACAGATCCGGAGCCATTCCCGGCCTACGGAGAGTGAGGGGAGGTCTACCAAACACAGCGTTATCAATAAGTTTGAGAGAACTTTATCACCGAAGCAGGAAAAGTCTTTTATTGACTTTTATTTGGTCTAAAGCCAATTAATGTTAGTACGCTGTGTGCAGTTAAAGTACAAATCTGCTCAACATCAACAGTGTGAAGTGGACTCACATAGACCTCCTCCTGGTCTGGGACTGGGGCCATTTATCCTTTACTAGGAAGTCTTACCAATAAAGACAGAGATAAAAAAAAAAAACAAAAAAAAAAAACAACACACAGTTTATTAACATATCATACATAGAGCGTTTTATTTTTATTTATTTTTTTTCAATCTGTCCCTTTAAATGACTAAACATCTGGAAGCGGTGCTGCTGATGGTATAATAATAGTAATAACATTGATAATATATTTTGTTTATCAATTCCTCTATTGTTTCACAAGTTCAAGTCCAGAATTTTCTTCTCTTCAGTCAGTTGTCCTCAGTCAGTCCTCTGTCTTCTCCCAGTAGCCAGTATGTCCGCATGCGTCCCTTCCCTTTGACCTCAATCTCGCCTCTGAGCTGCAGTTGAAAACAGCTAAACTCCAAAAGAAACTGACGAGTTGCCTCCGACACATGAATCTTCAAAGCTGGAGGGACAGCAGGATGTCATTCAGCTGTGTGCATTAGTGTGCGTGTGTGTGTATGTGTGTGTGTGTTACCCTCTCCAGTGGACTCCATGCGTGACGCTGTGTTGACTGTGTCTCCAAACAGACAGTACCTTGGCATCTTCAGCCCAACCACACCTGCACACACTGGGCCTGAACACACAACAGTGATTGAGTGGAATCATCACAGGCACACACAGAGATGCATGCATACACAAACTAACCGCTGTGTATGCCGATACGGAGGCGGAGCTGCATATTGGGCCTGTGTCGAGTCCTGAAGGTTTTGACAGCATCCAGCAGTGTGAGGGACATCCGGGCCACCTCCCGTCCGTGGAGTTTCCCATTCCTGCCCGGCAGACCGGACACAACCATGTAGGCGTCTCCGATGGTCTCCACCTGGAGTGCACAAACACAGTGTGTGTCTGTGAGCTAATGGCACAGTAACCACATGAGTTACTGTCATACTGAAGTGGGAGCAGACAACTCAATGAGTGGATAGACAGATGAGAGGGGCTAACTCGTTACCTTGTAAACGTCAAAGTTGTCGATGATGGCGTCAAAGCAGGTGTAGAGGTCATTCAGCAAGGTCACCACCTGGGGGGGGAAACAACATCACTGAGGTCACAGCAACAAGACAACCAAAAAACTGGTCTCAGTCAGAAACACAACAACACAACCGGTTGGAAACCAACACAACAAATTGGTGGGCTTCGACTCAGTATCACCTCCACCTGGACTTGTATGTTAGCCTGAGTTCTACTGACCTGCAGCGGCGTGCTCTCAGCTGACAGGGCAGTGAATCCCACAATATCACTGAAGTAAATAGTGACAGAGTCAAAAGCTTCAGCCTGAACCATCTCACCACGTTTCAACTGCTCAGCCACAGAACTGAAACACAGAGGGAACATGACATCAGCAACCTGAATAGTAGAACTGTAGTCGCACTGTAGTTGTACTCACTGAGGTAGGATCTGGTAAAGCAGATTCTCAGCCTTCTTCTTCTCCTCATTATAAGCCTGAGTTCTTTCCTCCACCAGCTCCTCCAGGTTGTTGGCGTATTGTTCCATCCGGGACAGCAGATTGTCTAAGATGTTCGATCCATAACCTCTGAAGGTGCACAGACAGAGAACAGGACAGATAGGGGACAGACCGGGACAGTTTTTAACTATAAATACAGATCAGATTTATCAGTGTCAAATATAAGTCTATTGTGTGTGTGTTGTGTTGTACTTGTTTTGTTTCCTCAGCAGGATTTTAATGGTGCTGAAATCTGGCCTGTCTCCAGGGTCCTGGGACCAGCATCTTTGCATCAGGACTCCCAAGTCTTCACTGTGAGTCTGAAAGCAGAGGGAGGGACGGAGTACGGGAGAGGCCCCCTGACACACCGCCTGGATGATCTCTGCAGGGAGGGGGGCATGAAATCATCATTAGAACCAGATGGGTCTGGCTCTTATCTTCCACCTGACGAAAACATCATGTTGGGGAACCTGGTTCTCAGGTGGATCACTGCAGATGGTCCACTTACAAGTGGAATGACTCAGACTGAGCCAAAATTTCAGAGAAGGCATAGAACACAGGCACACAGTGATCTGAGTCCTGGTTCTGGTTCTGGTCTGGACACACAGACATACATAACAAACACATACCTGAAATCAACCCCCAACGCCCTTCAAGCCCACTCCTTCACTGATTATGATAATGGCCTTGTCTGAACTCTGACCTTTGGGGGACATGGTCACCGAGTCCAGGTAGAAGACTCCTCTGAGCAGAGCCACTTCCTGCAGGATGATCCCAAAGCTGTAGACGTCTCCTCTCTGAGTTCCCTGGGGAGGAGGACACTCTGCCCTTAGCAATTCTGGAGCCGTCCACAGTTTACCTGGGGTGGAGGGTGGGGGCAAATTAGAGGACACGGTGGACCCACACTGATGATGTCACACACAAAGTGCTAGTGCGACGTTTTCATACGTGCATAGTAGGCGTGTGTGTCCTCAGGGCTGCTAGGAGTTCGGAGACTCTCCAGACCAAAGTCAGTGATTTTAAGGACAAAGCGACTGTCGACCACACAGTTGGACGACTTCAGGTTACCATGGGAGACGATGACGCTGTTGTGGAGGAATGCCATGCCCTGGACAAAAGAGACATGGACGTCAGTATAAAATATGGACATTTTAATGTGAATGATGGTTTTTATTTTTAAAGATATTGCTTATTTTTGAAAACCTAATTGAAAATAGAAAATGTTGACAGAAAATTCTAATACAATATTACAGGCCCATACTACAGGCCGTTACCTTGACAATGTCAGTGATGAGAGAATATCTGAACATCCAATCCAGAGTGATGTCTTCATTCTCCATCAGGTCCTGGAACACATACACACAAATGTTCATCTTTCTATAACTGTGAGGACCATAAGTGACGTACAGCCTTATCTGGACCCAACTGTGGCATTAACCTGGCCCTAAGCCCAGACGCCAAGTCCAGGTCTACGGGTCCTTGGCTAAGACATCATCAGACAGTTTCCCAGAGTCCTTTTTTCACTCTTCAACTTAACAAGGACTGACAGTGTTGTAACTGTGTGTGTGCGTGTTTGGATTACAGCAGGGGTCACCAACTCTGGGCCTGGAGGGCCACTGTCCTGCATGTTTTAGATGTCACCCTGCTCCAACACACCTGATTCAAATGATCAGCTTGTCATCAAGCTCTGCTGAGGTCTGATCAGGAGCCACTCATTTAAATCAGGTATGTTGGAGCAGGAAACATCTAAAACATGCAGGACAGTGGCCCTCCAGGCCCAGAGTTGGTGACCCCTGGGTCACAGTTTGTGTGTTTTGTTAACTATACTTTTGTGTTGCGAAGTGTACCGACTGAACTCACAGTTACTGAAAACAACTGCTGCTGGGAGGTTGGTAGGTTACTATACTGGGAGGTTGTTATGTTACTGTGTTAACAGAAAACAGAGAAGTGATATAGAGGAATGCTGGAAAAACATGGAGCTGCTGATGAACAGAGATCACAGTTAATAAGCTGATAGACAGGTGGTATAAAGAGTGGACAGAGGGGTATAAAGAGGGGACAGAGGGGCATAAAGAGTAAAACAGAGGGGCATAAAGAGTGGACAGAGGGGCATAAAGAGTGGACAGAGGGGTATAAAGAGGCGACAGAGGGGCATAAAGAGTGGACAGAGGGGCATAAAGAGTGGACAGAGGGGTATAAAAAGTGGACAGAGGGGCATAAAGAGTAAAACAGAGGGGTATAAAGAGTGGACAGAGGGGTATAAAGAGGGGACAGAGGGGCATAAAGAGTAAAACAGAGGGGCATAAAGAGTGGACAGAGGGGCATAAAGAGTGGACAGAGGGGTATAAAGAGGCGACAGAGGGGCATAAAGAGTGGACAGAGGGGCATAAAGAGTGGACAGAGGGGTATAAAAAGTGGACAGAGGGGTATAAAGAGTGGACAGTGGGGCATAAACAGTGGACAGAGGGGCATAAACAGTGGACAGAGGGGCATAAAGAGTAAAACAGAGGGGTATAAAGAGTGGACAGAGGGGTATAAAGAGTGGACAGAGGGGCATAAACAGTGGACAGAGGGGCATAAACAGTGGACAGAGGGGTATATAGAGTGGACAGAGGGGCATAAAGAGTGGACAGTTAGTGAGGAGTCCTACCTGCAGGCTGCCCCTGGGGCAATACTCTGTGATGATGCACATGTTTGGTGGGTCAGTGCAGGCGCCGATGAAACGAGTCAGATGCTCGTTCTGAACATCTCGCATCTGCAGGAATAGCAGCTGCTGGTTCAAATTCCATCAGCCTTCATGCTGGCAGTGAGGGGTTCAGGGTTCAGGGGTCAGGAGGAAGGATAAGGAGGCACAAAGTTGTGTCTCATGTGTGTGTCTCGTGTGTGTCAGGTGTGTGTTGGTCAATCCATTTCTTACATGTTTCAGTTCAAACAGAACTTTTCTGGTCAGTTCGACACGTTTCTTGTTGATGAACTTGATAGCACCCAAATTTCCCTGCAGAGGCAGCAAGGACACAAGACAGGTTACATCACACAACGAACCAAGTGTGTGTCAGGTGTGTATATCAGCTCTGTGTATCCAATGTGTGTGACCTTGTAGTATCCAGTCTTAGTGTACATCTGGAAGTTTCCCTCCATGGTCGTTAAAGAGCCATAGTTGGATCCTTTCTGCAAAGACATGTCATGTGATTTTGTTGTGATGTGAAGTCGGGGTCGGTCATCTAGCTTGAGTTTCTTGTTACCAGAGATATGGTGAGACGGCTGCAGGTTCTTCGCAGGACTTTGTCCAAGTTGCACATCTGGATATCATCCCAGAAAACTCTCCAGAGCTGAGCAGCCAGTTCGCTCTCCAGCTTCAACTTTCTGTTTAACGAGCAGGAAACATCAGGACTTAAACCTCAGGACTAGTTTGTAAACCATCATGACTCAGTTTTCACTGTCCAGTTGTCTTCAGTCCAGTTGCTTTAAAGAATCTGTCCTTTGCCATCTCAGCACTCACACAGACACGCACTGGAACTCATAGCATGCAGTGGCTGAGAGAGAGACAGAGGATGTGTCTGAAACCACCCCCTCCTCCCTCCTCCCTACAGGGAGATGATTGTTGTGGACTATATAGTGAACTCATTCACAAAATGAACAATTGCTTTTGGACACTACTGGCGCTGTTAATTGTGTCATCGCTGTCATTATGCTCCTCACTGTTCCTTGCTTTGCTGGAATCACCATTTTTGCCGCGAGCACAATGCATCATGGGATATCTTGCTTGGTTAGTGACGGTTTAGTGACCATCAGCTATAATTTGAGTGCACTACATTTTCTCACAAAACATTTGAACACCACTACAAAACGACAAGCTCACTATATAGTGATTAGGGGGCAGTTTCGGACACAGCCAGACCTGTTCAGTGTTAATCAGAGTCCTCCCAAGCAAAAAGCCAAACCTACAAGTGTCTCACCTGTAGATGAAGACAGTCACAGTAACAATGATGACAAGGATGAAGCACATCACTATGGCAACCATCTGATGCATCGAAACTGTCCCTGCAGAGAACAGATAGTGTCAGATTAGCCAAGGACACACTGTAAAGTCAGAGCACTCTTTTTGACCAGGTGAAGGTTGTGGAGGGATGATGTCACTGAGTGAAATTGTACAAGTGTACAAGTGTATGTGTCCTTACGTGTGACACAGGCGGGCTTGTCGTTCTTAAAGCCGCACTCTGGAATGTCTGGGGGTGGAGATCCACCTGGCCACTGGAAGCTCCGCCCATCTCTCATGACCAGCTGCTTTGTACTACTGTTGTACACACACACTACCTGAAAATACACACACCCTGACACACACCAAGACCTGGACTGAACCAGCAGATGCACTGCAGTCACTGCAACATTACTGTTGTGGGTGTGGTTACAGGTGTGTTTGTCACATCAGCGATGCTGATGACATCATGATTCAGATGTTTTTACCTGAAACTCTCCAGAGTCCACATCTATCATGTCCCAAATAGCAAAGTCAATCTGTCTGTCCCCAAATTCATCTATCTCCACAGGCCCCATCACACCTGTACATGGGGGGGTTGATAAGGAGAGAGATCAAACCTTTGATATCACCACAGTGATGTAATATTATCTGTCACTTTTCACAGAGAAGTGTGTCTGTCTGTCTATTGAATTTACTACTCTTATCCAACACACACACACACCGTGGTCATTAATCACTGGGCATGTGCGTCAGAGATGTGTGTGGGGGGGGGTCAAGAGAGGGACAGAACAACATCACAATCCAATAAAAAACACACTTTGTTGGTCCTGCCTCATCTGTCCCTTTTGGTGTGAGTCTGTGTGTTTTTATTTTCACATGATGAATTGTCTGGCCTGTCTGTCTTCAGGAAGTTTAACAACGAAAAAAACAACCAGTTATATTTATTATATAGTCTGAGAAACTTGAGTTTAAAACAACATGTGTGATGGACAGCAAATTCTTTTCTGCTGATGAATGACTGTTTTTATTTTTTCTTTGGTTTTAAATCAGAACAAACTTCAGCTGCTGTTTGACAATCAGAGACAAAGAGCCTGGGAAGACGAAACAAGGGGACACACACACCCAGTGTAGCAAGGTGTTCCTAAAAAACTGATCACTGGGTTTATATTCTGGTGTGAAGGCTTCCTGTCTCTCCCTGATCACAGGACATGTCTTTTACCAGTCCTGGGACTCAGTCTGACCCTGATCTGGTCTTCATAACAACAACCTGAGGATAAAACCATCACTAACTCTGGACGGGCAGAGCTGGTTGGGTTCCTGCCCTGGGGCCTCCAAAGACATCCTGTTTGGATTCATTGGTGACTCTAAACTGTCCCCTTTGTGTTCTTCTCCGTTTTTTTTTTTTTTTTTTTGAGGTGAAGCACATTGTGTTGCTCACCTGCATGAAAAGTGTTTTACAAATAAAATTTGATTTGATAAATCCAGATCTTTGATGTGTCTGTTTCTGTACTGATTCAGCCCAGAAACTTTTGAATTGAGACCGAGACCAGAAACAGCTGATTAATTAACCAATGAGGCTGACAGACTAATCAGGAGCTAGGAGGGCTATGAGAAAGAGGGGCGGCCCCTCCCTCTCTGTTAGTCTTCTCACGGCTCTGTGTCAGCAGGGAGTTGGTGTGTTAGCGTAAAACTGATAGGGATTGCTGAGACTGGGACTGGGCTGGGACTTAACAGGACGTCTGGGACCAAAACCACCAACCAGGACAGAAAAACCCACCATGAGACTCTGTCCCCACATCATCAAAATAACTGCTAGCTCAGCTTAGCATTAAGACTGAAAATGTTTGTCTCAGGTCATTAACCCTCAGGAGAGGGCATATTGATGACATCACATGATGAACTGTTGATGTCACAGCCTTACAACTAAACTTCCTGTGGTGAATCCAGCATCGTAAACCAGCAACAGGTCCAGGTCCTGAGGAGAACCAGAACATGTGGGTGGGTCTGGTTCTTACAGTAGCTGCCACTGAGACAATAATGGTCTTTGTGGTTTTTGGATGAAATTCCTTACACTGTGATTGGCTGAAGGCTGAGCTCCACATTCCCACACTGCTCCAAAGCTTTTCCAGAATAGATGCATGAGAAACATCACAAACATCTGTCCTCACCTTGGAATGTTCTGTTCCACATCCTCCTGGTCACCACATCTCCTTGAGGCCTCCGGACACCCCCAGGTCCTAGTCCTGGTCCTGGTCCCACTCCCGGTCCAGTCTGCTCACTCAGGGTCTCATTCAGAGCCTGAGAGTAAAGCAGGACTGCATCATGGAATCCTCCTGCAATCAGGTTATACTGAGACAGAGAGACATGAAATCAGGATTGATCCAGTTCATGTTCATAGATCGGGTTTAGACGAGACAAGGTGCTGGTGGATCTGGGAACATGATGATTTAACCCACTAAATCAGATGCCAATTTTCAATTATGTTAAACAGGTTCAACTGAACCTGAAGGGAGTAGTCCTTAGTCCACCTAAGAACTTGCTTGGGTCTCAGGACACCAGGAACCAGCGTCAAGTCTCATGGTAGACCAGGATCAGTGTGTACCAGAGAGTCCTCGATGGTGAAATTGAACATTTTCTGAGCGTCGCCCTTTAGAGTCTCAACAAACTGGCGATAGTCCGGATTCTGAGGCTCCAGGTAGGACAGCACCTTCAGGCTCTGACAGGGGCACAGAGGGTCAGGACTAGGACCAGCAACAAAACTAGGATCTGTCAGCTGATATAAGTGACAAACTCACCCTGAAGGCCAGTTGAGCTGCATGGTCATCCTGGTCTCCCCGGTACCAGGGTCTGATGGGACCATGTCCCCCCAAACCTTCAGCAAACAGGTCAATGAAGAAGAAGACGTAGTCCTTCAGGTCCTCCCCCTCCTTGAGGAACTGGACCATCAGAGTCCTCAGGATGTCCCAGGGACAGCAGAGATACACCACTGAAGAAGAGACAGAAACAGGAGGAGGACGTCTCAGGTGGTCTCAGTTTTCTGTTCTCCCCCACTGACACACACCATCAAGCGTTGCCAACGGTAACAGATGATCTCACAGGAGCAGGTCCATATAATTCAATAAGCAGTGTGCTTGGTCTCTGTCTGTCTGTCTGTCTGTCCTACACACACACACACACACACACACACACACACACACACACCTGAAACTTAAACCCAACGTTATTGCATTAGAAAATGTCCCCATGAGGTAAACAAAGAGTCATACACACAGCAGATCAGTGACTGGAGTTAAAGCTAAATAATAATTAACCATTAAAGAGGAGGGAAGGAGACAAGGAAGGAAAGAGACAAAGGGCACTGGTATTGTTGATCTCCTGGGCAAAGGAAGGAAGGGAGGAAAGGAGAATGAGTGAAGGAAGAGAAGCAAAAGAATCAAATCAAAATAAGGAGAGGAAACAGGGTAGGAGGGAAAACAGAAATACAACTAAAATGGAGGAAGGAAGGAAGGATGGATTAAAAAGGAATTAACTTCACTCTGAAGTTCACGTTTCCAAAGGACTGTAAAGGTACAGACCAAAGGAGGAAGGAAATAAGGAAATAGGAAAGGCGAGTCAAAGACAGTGATGTCAGCTGAAGAGTCCAACTGAAGGGAAGGAAGGATGTAGAGAGAAGGGAAAGACAGAGTGAAGGAACAATTGTTGGACTGTCTGACCTCTGCCATTCTCTCGAATGTCCTGGGCGATGGACTTGTAGTCGAAGTTGTCGGTCTCGATGACATGGTGTCGGATGGTGATGTTGTGTTTTCCAAGCAGCGTATAGAGCCCCTCCACGGCGAAGTAACATGGCCGGTCATCGTTGGCGTCCTTGTTGATGCTGAAAATGAGCATAGCGTGCTGCCGCCAGCCGAACATCTCCTGGATCCTGACGCCAAACTCGCCCAGCTTCTTGTGAGTGGGACCAGTGTTGGTGACCGCCGCATATGGTTCAAAGCCAATGGCACGGGCTCCGGCCGTCACCATGGGAACCTCCCAGTGGCTGGTGAAGCGGGCGACAGGTGAAGCAGAATAGTCACACCCGGGCCCAACGAAGGCCCAGGGGTCATGGGACAACTTGAGGTCGACAGCAACTAATGGCGCCATGGAGTCTGAGCAGAAACCGTCACGGTTCTCAGAGCTGCCGTGAACCAGCTGGAGTTTCAGGCCCGGCAGCAGACTCCGGTCAGAGTTCACCTGCTGCACCGCCTGGTAGAGCGCCGGCCCAACACGAGGCCATGCCCATGCATAGTGTGTGTTTGTGAGAGGCAAGATGGCCGCCAGAGTCACCTCCTGGAGATGTTCTGATGTTATGTCCGCAGAAGTAGAAGACTGTGAGGGCTGGATGAGACAGACGAGAACGAGGACGAAGAGAAATGATCGGGGACACTTGGACACCATGATGACAAAGAGTCCAATAGCCTGCAAGTATTCAGATGGAAAAAGACAAACAGACTGTCAGACCGACAAACAGACCTTCTGGACGGACTGCTTGTCCCTTTAAACTGGTGGTTTCTGGGAATTCGGCCAAGTTGTCTTTGTTGGCTCCAACAACTGTTGTCGATTAGCTTCATGGCTCCATGTGTGTCTTTGTGGGGTTTCTGTTACATCAGGTTGTGTTGTGAGTAAACAACACACACAACACTTGGGGTTCTGATCCAGGCTCTGTCTTGTCTTTGGTTCTGTGAGGATGATACCGACACACTCACTTCCTCTAAGGCAGTGCTTCTCAAAGTGTGGGGCGCGACAAACGGGAGGAAATTTTCAATTTCATGCCTATCTAACTGTAAATGCTTTTCTTTATTGACAATAAAGATAATTCACTCTCAAAAAAACACCTAAACGGAAACAAAGTAATAATTCATGGCTAAAATAATTAGAGCATTCGGAGACCAGGAGAAACAACGATTGACGTCGGGATGATAAATGCAGCGGGACAACAAGGGAACAGGTAGCTGTGAGCAACATGGACACATTTGTGACGCGGACCACAAAAGAACCAACAACATCACACACACACACACACACACACACACACACACACACACACACACAACACCGACTGTCGCTTCTCTGAAAACGAAATACAGATCTCAGCTCAACATTGAGCATGACTTGAGAGTGGCAGTTTCATGCCTGCAACTCCGTTTTGAGAGGATGTGCGGTGCAAAACAGGACATTGAAAGTTCTCGTTTTTGTTTTTTGTACAGATTGCAAATGAAAAACTATTTCATTATTTGACTACTGTACTTTTGTTTTTGATTCAAGATATGAGTTATGATGGCACAACTGCACTCTTATTAGTGTTAATGTTTTGTAAAATGAAATGTAATTTTTGTTGGGGCGACCGGGTCAAAAAAGTTTGAGAACCACTGCTCTAAGGCAACCAATCAGACCTCTGATCAGGGTCGATGGTGCTCAGACAACAAAACTCTGGAACGGGACTAAAAACCGGGTCTAATAGAATGCAGACCTGGAGTCCAGATCCAGTTTTTCTGGAGACTCCGAAGTCCAGAACCAGAACCAGGACTAGCTGAAGTCCACGCCTGTAAACACTTCGTTGTGTGTCGGTGTTGTGTAGTTAAGTTGTGCAGTCTCATGTAAGCTGTTAAAAGTCTGATCAGATCTAATTAAAGTGGCTCATTCACTTTAATTATTGGCTGTTCATCATTATCACTTATCGAATATTGATTATTGTCGCCTGATAACTTCCCGGTGGTTTCAGACGGATTGAGCAATGGTTCGGGATCTTTACCTGCTCAGGTCTCTGGTCCGCAGCCTCCGGCAGCTTCATGTTTCAGCTGAGGAGAAGAAGCGGGTGTTTCCGGGAGCAGTCGGATCGGTCCCGGTCCGATCCGGATTTGGTCTTTGTCCGGAGCGTTCAGGCTCCTTTTCCCGGTAAGAACTGGAGCGGAATCTCGGTAACGTCCCGCTCCTCGTCCACACTAGGAGGGACTGGCGGGCACGCGCACTCTGGGCTTTTTTTTCTCAGTGGTGGCGAGGGGGCGTGTGCGTACGCGCGTGTGTGAGGCGGAGGGCATGAGGGCAGTCCTCATTATTCTGACTGTGCGCGTGCGGAGAAAGATTCAATTTATCAGGAGGAGGCGCAGCGTGTACGCGCGTGACTGTAAAAATATGAGGAGCACGCGCCTGAAAACCAAACAGCTGATCGATCCGTGAGCTTTGACCCTCCTGAAGAGTAAACAAACAAACTGTCAGCCTGAAGCAGTTATGAAACTGAAGCTGAGCGACCTTTGACCTCAACATGGATGATTCTTCAATGACTTCTGATGCCATGACTTTTATTGTGATGTCACACACACACACACACACATACGCACGTGTGCGTGGATTTTAACAGGATACATTCTGTTGACCAGGAAATTACTTAACACGCAAACACAAACTCTACCTCTTTGTACTGCTTCCTGGAAATGATCACTCACACACACACTCACACTCTGAGGGTCTCCAGATGGCCCAGATGCAGAGCTGGATCCTTCTGTGTCCCATTCTGTCCTCCAGTCTGTCCCGTGGGTTTCAAGCACAAACACAAAGTGAGGCAGACAGGAAGTTTCACGATGCAAACAGGATCCCCAAAATTCAGATCAGTTGAACTGGATGTCCTTAATTCCAAATCAGCTAGTTTGTCTCTAATGTGTCTTTGACAACGCATTTCTGTCTAAAATCAGAAACCACATTGTCAGGGAATTAAGTTGGGGACCAAAAATTCTTATTGAGGAATATTTTAACCTAAAAATAATTCATCCATTCCTGGAACTGCTCTTTATAATGAAATATGGTCAAAGACATGAACATCAATTCCAATACAGTGAACCAAGGAACTTATTCAATGTCGCCTGGAATAAATACTTTGAATCAACAAACATATTCAGTGATGCATGAGGATATTTCAAAGAGCGCGGAAAGTTAACCAGTGATGCAAAGAACCTATTCAAAGTTGTCTGTTATAGTTCAAAACGCACAACAATGCTTTTTTATAAAGTCTATAAACTTTAGATTTTTTGATTTTTATTATTTTAAACTTCTCAGTTTGTTTGAAGGAAAAACAAAGAAGCATTTTCATCATCCCCATGATTACCATTAGTGATGTAATCACTGGAAAAATAAATCTATCAAATAGGAAGGTGAAAGACACATTTATGTGGTTCTTGATCTGGTCTGGTTTCCTTGGTGACAACTGAAGAACTGGTCACTTTACAAGTTTTAGAACCAGCCTGAAGAGGTCTGTGTGGAATCTAAAGCTGCATGAAGTCTGGCTGCAGACCGCCATCCCTCCTGACAGACTCTTTGCCAGTCTGGGGATCCTGGTGGACCTTCATGTGGACATCTCTGGAGCGTTTCTCCTGGTAGCTCTTCCCACAGACCCTGCAGCTATAGGGTTTTTCCCCGGTGTGGGTCAGCAGGTGCTTCTTCAGGTCGTTCTTCGTGACAAAGGCCTTCCAGCACAGGTGGCAACTGAAGGAGCGCTCCTTCCTGTGAAACCGCATGTGAGTTTCCAGGTACCCTTTGGTGCTAAAGCTCTTATTGCAGAGGCTGCAACTGAATGGTCTCTCCCCAGTGTGGGTCAGAATGTGGGCATTCAGGCCTCCCACCTGCCTGAAGGTTTTCCCACAATCACGGCACTCAAATGGCTTCTCACCAGTGTGGATCCTCTTGTGGACCTCGAGGACATGGACTGAGGCCAGGCTCTTTCCACAGGTCTCGCAGGAGACTCGGTGCGCCGGTTTGTCCCCAGTATGGTTTCTGATGTGTGTCGTCAGAGCACCATTATCGATGAACGTCTTCCCGCAGAATTCACAGATGTATGATCTCTCTCCGCTGTGGATCCTCTTGTGACGCTGTAGTGCTCCAGGTCTCGGGAAGGATTTGCTGCAGATACTGCAGTGATACGGTTTGACTCCAGTATGGCTCCGCATATGAGTCTCAATGTTCTGGTAAGTTCGTCCACAGATGTGACAGATTTTGCCTGTGTCTCTGTGGGTCTGCAGGTGGCCTATCAGGGTCTCTGAGGGCAGGAAACTTTCACCACAGACGCCACAGACAGACTCTGCTGAGTGACTCTTTGCGTGTTTCCTTAAAGCGCCTATATTCTGAAAGGATTCACTGCAGACTTTACAACAGTGCAAGGTCTGCTTCAGAGTCGTGGTCTTCTGCACTGGTGGACTTACCTCAGCCTTCGGGTGCTGTGAGTCCCCCAAACCCTTCAGATCCTCATCATTTTGGATCTCCCACAGGTGACTCCGACTGTGAGTCCTGAGAGCACTGCTCTCAATGAAAGCCTTCCCACAGCGTCGACAGGTGTGCGGTCTCTCCCCACTGTGGATCTTCTTATGGCGCCTTAGCGCTCCAGCCCGGGGGAAGTGTTTGTTGCAGATACTGCAGCGATACGGTTTGATCCCTGTATGGGTGCGCATGTGTGTCTCCATGTTCTGGAAGCTCTTCCCACAGATGCTGCAGGTCCCGCCAGTCTCTCTATGAGAGTGCAAGTGGGTCAGCAGACCATCAGGTGAGTCCACTTGCTGTCCACAGACGCCACAGATGCCCTGAGACTCCCCACAGTGCATCTCAGCGTGTTTCCTCAAAAACCCTCGACTGTGGAAAGATTCACCGCAGACTCTGCAGCAAAGTGCTGCAGACGGTTTAAGTCTGGACATCTGTGCTTTGTCTCTTTTTGATCTCTGCATCTCCACCTGGAGACCTTCATCTTCACTCTGGTTGGCATCATTATCCTTGTGGGTCTTCAGGTGCTGCTGGAGCTTGAGGTTCTGGGTGAAGTTCAGGCCACAAACTGGGCAGATTTTGGGGGTCTTGCTGTGGATCTTCTTGTGCCTCCTCAGGGCCCCGGCTCGGGGGAAGCACTTGCTGCAGATATCGCAGCTGTATGGTTTCATTCCTGTGTGTCTCCTCATGTGTGTCTCCATGTTCTGGAAAGTTCTGCCACAGACCTGACAAGTCTTGCTCCCAATCCCCCCTATTTCTCTGTGAGACCTGAGATGGTCCAGCAAACTTTTGGAGGACACAAGACGTTGTCCACACAGTCCACAGAGATGTTCATTGTCTTCTGCGTGGGAATCCACGTGCTTTAGCAAAGTCTGTTTTTGGCAGAAAATTTTCCCGCAGACATCACAGCGGTGAGACTCTGCCAGCCGCTTTCCACCGACCTCTCTCATCTGCAGGTCTTCACCGCTGTGTCTTTCTTTGTTTTCAACCACAGAGACATCTGAGGAGGTGGGGCTTAGAGGGACTATGGAGAGAGGAGCGGGGCTTTGTGGGACTGTGGCAAGGGGAATGGGCCCGACTGGAGGTGAGACCATGATCTGGATTTTATCAGAGTTGGTCCTGAGAGGTGAAAAGCAGCCAGAGTCTAGAAGGAGAAGACAAAACTGTTAAAAAAAAGAATCAGCTGATCTAATTTGATCCTCAACCACCAGAACCTCTTGGAACCTCCTCCTGGTTTCTGAAACATCAAACCAGGATGATGTGGGCCACATCCAAGTTTACACTGGATCAGACTATCTGACTGGACCCAATCAGGCTGAGCAGAGGTCTGATGGTCTGGTCTGGTCCACGTTGAACAACGCTGTAATATATCAGGTGTTTATTCATATTTTCACAATTAAACTATCCCTGATGACAGACCAGGACCAGGAGTAGGACCAAGATTAGATTATAGCTCAGCAGACACTCTGTGTCACCATAGCAACTAATGTGATTGACAGCTTGAGTTTATCCGAGGAGTAATGATCATCCTTACTTCAGATGGTCAGTTCTGACTCCGCCCACACCTGCCAGAGCGCGGCTGAATTTCACAGTAAAAGTCCTCAGTGGAAACAGGGAGTGGACTCAGACCTGCAGTCGGTCCAGTTCTACACCAGTTCTATATTTGGTCCACCTGATCCTCAGAGCTGTACCGTGTCCATGTGGTTCTGGTTCTGATGTGGATTTGGCTTTCAGTCCAGGTTTTCTGGGGGTGACGTGTCTGTCTGACCTCTGATTGGCTGACTTCTGGTTGCCTAGTGACAGTCAGAGCGGTGATCCAGTTCCAACATGGCGCCGGTGAGTTTTGACTCACCTGTCCGGTCCAGAAGGACCACCGGGCTCAGCACCGCCTCCAGGATCCGGCTCTGCCGGTCCATCTTCCGCCAGTACTCCTCCACCTCCTGCCGCAGAAGACCGGCGATCCGCTCCGCCGCCGTCGCCAGCCGCTCGGTGAACAGCCGCCGCAGGAGGTGGAGCAGGGGGCCCTGGGAGGACCCGGACCCGGCGCTGCCCTCCTCTAACTGCCCCAGGACCTCCTCCCCGAGCCGCCGCAGCTGCTCCGACACAGAGTCCGTCAGGGCCCGGAACCGGCAGGGCGCCGGGGGATCAGTCAGAACCATCCCGGCACAGAGCTACATCCCTGGCCCGGTCTGTTCCGGATCACCGGGACCACATGGAGGAGTCTGACCCCTGCTGGACCGGAGGACCCGGATCTACGTTACATTTTAAATATAATTCTAATGGATCCATTCACGGTGGTCCTCCCAGCTGGTCTGGAGAGTCCCAATCCTGCTCCTACAAAATAAAAGACTGGACCACGACTGAGGACTGAAGCCTGGTTCTTACTCCATTCTTCCTACTATTTCTACTCATTTATTTATCATGGTCACCTTATACTTAATATTATTTTTTTATCTATCTATGTTCTAACTTCTGTGTGTGAATATTCTTAATCATAAAATTTTGGTGATGCTCTCTAATTCTGTTCCAGACTGAAGACCTGGACCTCTCCTGTTAATGAAGCAGTTCTGGTTCTGATGTTGAACTTCCTGTTGGATCATAAAACTCTGTTCTCATGTCCTGAGATGTCCAGAGTCCTGGAAACAAAAAACCTCCATTATGTGTCACTGTGTGGATCCACTGCAGGGTTCTGGTTCAGGTTCTGTATCCAGTGCTGTCCTGAAGTCCTAAAGTAATAACAGTCTATGGACCGTCAACACTCTGAGGGTGTCTGGACTCAAGCGCCTGTAAAAGCTCCCAGAGGGACCAAGCCGGTTGTATTGACAGAGCTGTCTGAGTCTGCCCTGAGTTCTTGTGTGTGTGTGTGTGATGTGACTTTCTGAAACACAGGATTGGCCAGTGGGCGGGGATTTTAAACTCAGTGGTCTCAATCTGCAATTTACCTGCTCCAGAGCAGGTTAGCAGTTCAGTTCAGCATCAGTTGTCATGGTGATAACCTTACCCAAGTTAGAAGCGATCACCTTCGTAGGACAAAAAAACCCAGAAAACTAACCCTAACCTGAACTTACCTCAGTAGCTCCAGATCCGGTCTGGTGGTTCAGGCTCCAGGTCAGGAACACAGAGAAAACTAACTATAGCAGCGGGATTTGTCAACATGGCTGCTGTACTAGGAAATTACAAAGATGTTAAGGGTGATGATGCCATCATAGAATCTCTTGATTTATTTAAAGAAGCTTTTATCAAAGACCTGAGACCAGAACTGAGATCAGCAGCTTTTCCTGCTCAGCTCCAGGTTCAGGACCACGTGTGACCAGTCAGAGCTAACCACAGACAGAGGAAACTAAAGTCACCAGAATTCTTTTATTCAATTTCAGAAACTTTAACCAACCTGGTACCTGAACTAAGTCCTGACCTCAGACATAATGCCAAATCAAAACCAGTTTGCAATCTTACTTTGAGAAATACCACAATGCTGGTCTACCTGGTGATCTCATTCAGGACTTTGCAGGCTTCCCAACAGGTGTGAGACCTGATCGCCTGACAACTATGGTTCTGGTTTGTTAAATCTCGGTCAGAGACCTGGACCTCTGCTCTTTTAGTCTGATGCGACTTTCAGTAGGGGAACCACTTGACCCTCTTCAGACTAGATCCTGTTCTTGGTGCCTGTCTCTGACCCTGGTCTCTATAACTGCAGGAATCCAGAGTAGAAACCGTCCGTCTTCCGCT
Source organism: Echeneis naucrates (assembly GCF_900963305.1). Taxonomy (NCBI): domain Eukaryota; kingdom Metazoa; phylum Chordata; class Actinopteri; order Carangiformes; family Echeneidae; genus Echeneis; species Echeneis naucrates. The sequence goes on from NC_042521.1 coordinate 147,322, forward strand.
GTTCTGATTCCTGGTCTGGCTCTGGTCTGGTCTCACTTCCCCGTGCTATGTGGACTTTGAGGTGTCCATTGAGGGATCTCTTGGCCTGGAAGCTCTTCCCACAGACTCTGCAGCTGTACGGTTTCTCCCCAGTGTGGATCAGCAGGTGTCTCTTCAGGTCCACGTCCTGCATGAAGCCCTTCCCACAGACCTGGCACAGGAAGCGTCGCTCCTTGTTGTGGAAACGGACATGAGTGTCCAGTGTCTGTTTCTGCGTAAAGCCTTTTCCACATAGGCTGCAGGAGAATGACCGCTCGCCCGTGTGGATCTTCAGGTGGGTCTTCAGGTTGCCACTCTGGTTGAAAGCCTTCCCACAAAAGCGGCAGACATGTGGTTTCTCTCCAGTATGAATCCTCATATGCATCTGTAGTGCAGCGTGAGCTGGGAAACACTTCCCACAGATATCACAAGTGTTGCTGACCTCGCGGTGGGAGCGCAGGTGTGTGGCAAGGCTGGTGGTGGACTCATACCGATGTCCACAGAGTCCGCAGCCACAGTCCGGGTCCTGCAGGTGAGTCTCCACATGTTTGAATAAGAAGTTCTTCCTGTGGAACGTTTCCCCGCACACTTTGCAGACGTAGGATGGCGCTGAGCTGCGGTATCTCTTCGGCTTGTGGCCATCTGTGTGATGAGTCATCATGTGGCGTTGTAAGTTGTGCTGCTTCCTGAAGTCCTGGCCACAGATGCTGCAGGTGTGTGTCACCATGCCATCGTGCTCATGCATGTGTCGCTCTAATGAAGTCATGTGACAGAAGGCACGGCTGCACTGAGTGCACTGGAAGGGTTTCTCTGATGCGTGAACTCGCATGTGCGACGTCAGGTTTCCTTTCTGGCTGAACTTCTTGCCACAGACATCGCAGCTGTATGGTTTCTCTCCAGTGTGCAAACGGACGTGCAGCTCCTGGGCCAGGATGGACTGGAAGCTCTTCCCACAGAAGGAGCAGGTCTTACTCTTCTCCTGGTGCATTTGCAGGTGAGCCGTCAGTTGGTCGGCCGAGTGGAGACACTCACCACAGAAGCCACACCGGCAGTCCGGGTCTTTGGCACAGACTTGTAGGACGTGTTTAAGCAGGAAGCCTTTCCCCTGCAGAGCTCGTCCGCAAACATGGCAGCTGAAGGTCTGAGCAGGGGTCGACCGTTTCCGTTTGTTTCTGACCGTGAGTGGTGGCCGGCCTTGTCGCTTCTTCCTCTGGGATCTCAGAGTCTGACTTGATTCGGTCCAGTCACTGTCTGGGTCGGCATCACTGAGGAGGACTGAGCTGCTTGGTGACACGGGATGGCTGTAGGTCAGGGAAGGGTAGCGGGGTGACGGCAGGCAGGAGATGTCATTGCTGCAGAGTTCAGATGTGGTTTGGTTCTGGTCTGCAGGGTCTGGAGGCCGGTGGTCTGTCTGGTTCACCTCTGAGGAGACAGAACAGCTGATCAACAGCTGATCAACCTACATTCTATTCTAGTCCCACCCCTCCTGCCTTTCATTGGCTCTCACAGATATCGTGTGTGTGATTGACACCCGATGCTCCTCTCCCAGTGAGATCACAACCTTCGGTAAAACAAATCTGTCACAAACACTTGCTCATTCTCCGAGAGGCCCCGCCCACACCTGACATCATCAGAAAGGGCACAGGGGAAACCAGGGGGGAGATCAGCTGACAGACACGTTCACCTTCATCACGTACTCAGTGAACTATGACTCTTAAACTTGAACCTGTCTGAGTCTAGGGAGGGGGACCTGGTGAAGCCTGATGTTCTGACTTTCAGGAATCAGGACGAACTGGTTACTTTGGTACTGGATCAGACTGTGCGGGACCAACAACCGGACACAGAAACGCCACTTCACTCTGTCTGTCGGGCTTTTATTTTGAAGCGGAGCGGAAGTGTCATCCGATGTGTGTGACGGCTCTGCGTCGTCCGGGTCCAGAGAGGGGACTGACCTGCTCTGTGCAGCCGGACTTCGGGCTTCAGCACGGCATCGAGCAGCTTCCTCTGCCTGCAGATCTCCCTCTCTGACCGCTCCGCTCGGTCTTCGTACTCCGCCACGGTTTCCTCCAACAGACCGACGATCTCCTCCGCCGCCGCCGTTAGCCGCTCGGTGAGCAGCGCTCTCAGCGCCGGGACCGGAGCCGGTTCTGGTCTTTTCTCCAGCTGCAGCAGAAAGTCTTCGGCGGCGGCGCTGATCCGCTCATGGACCGACACCCGCAGCAGCTGCACGGCGCACATCTCCCTCCTTTTCTGCGCCATTTGAGCTTCGAGCGAACAAAGAGACGCAGCGGAGGTAAACAGACACACCGAGTTCCGCTTCGACCGCTGTTCGCTCAGAGGAGAGCGAAGCGACGGAGCGAGCAGCGACCTCTGCTGCCCCGGAGGGGAAAGACAGGAACCGGACTGGGTCTGAGGGTCGGAGGGACTGGGACTGGGACTGAAGGTCTGATGGTCAGAGGGTCTGGGACTGGGACTGAGGGTCTGAGAGGCTGAAGGTCTGAGTGTCTGAGACTGGGACTGGGTCTGAAGGTCTGAGAGGCTGAGGGGCTGGGTCTGAGGGTTCTGAGGATCTGAGACTGGGACTGGGTCTGAGGGACTGGGACTGAGGGTCTGAGGGACTGGGACTGGGACTGAAGGTCTGAGGGACTGGGACTGAAGGTCTGAGGGACTGGGTCTGAATGTCTGAGGGACTGAGGGTCTGTTTTAATGTGTTTCTTTCTGCTTGAACTTTGACCCCTGAGACTGGAAGATCAAATGTTCTCCTGGACATTTTAACACATTGTAGTTTTATTTCCATCACATCATCTATGTTTATTTTTGTTTGACAACTTTGTATAAATGAAAGTTTTGAGTTCACTGACTCGAAGATTTCCGAATTCCATATTTAATGAAGCAGCAACTTGAAGGACATGTAATCTGATTTTAGTCAATAAAATTATAATAAATCTTTTTATTCTATTCTGATCAAGAACCAGGAAAATAAAAAAAGAAATAAAAAGAGGAAGTCAGACGGAAAATATCAAAGATTAAAATTTTTTACATGATTCAGCTTGAACTCTGAACTCACCTGTTTGTCTGATGACATCATCACATCAGGTGTGTGTGAAAGTTCTCAACTGGTGAGAGGGTGGTCCTGTTTAGACCCCTGACCAGGTTCTGTGTGTTCTAGTTCTTTGTTTCCTCCTGTGAATTAGGTCTGACTGAAGCTGAGGAAAGGAGGTCCTGTTTGGGTTCATTGGTGACACTAAACTGTCCATAGGTCTGTCTGTCTCTGTGATGGACTGGAGACCTGTCCAGGTTTACCCCGCCCCTCGCCCAGTGTGAACTGGGATTGGCTCCAGGTTGAAGATGAATGAACAATTGAAAAACGAGATGACGTGATGCTGGAGTTGATTCCGGCTGCTGCAGTGACTCACAGCTGGATGAAGTCAGTGTGAACCTCCTGTCGTTTCAGGCTGGGAGTCTCTGCTGTCTCTTTGGTAGCTCGTTCTCTGTCATGAACTTTCATGTGTGAGTCCACTGAGCGTTTCTCCTGGTAGCTCTTCCCACATACAAGGCAGCTGTAGGGTTTCTCTCCCGTATGTGTCAGCATGTGTCTCTTCAGATCAATCTTCTGAACAAAGCCTTTGCTGCAGAGCTGGCAACTGAATGGTTTCTCTTTTTTGTGAAACCTCTCATGCGTCTCCAGTGAGATCTTTTGGCGGAACCTTTTCCCACAGAGGCTGCAGATGAATGGTTTCTCACCTGTGTGGATCCTCATGTGGGAGTCCAGGTTGCCAATCTGCCTGAAGTTCTTCCCACAGACTCTGCAGGTGTACGGCTTCTCACCGGTGTGGATCCTCTTGTGCACATCCAGGTGCTGGCTCATTGTGAACTTTTTGCCACAGACATCGCAGGAGTAGATCCTTGGCTTCCCTCCTGTATGGCTCTTTATGTGTCTCTTCAGAACTGTATTTTCGATGAATGTCTTCCCACAAAATTCACAGATATATGGTCTCTCGCCAGCGTGAAGCTTCATGTGGCGCTCCAAAGAGCCTTTCCTGGGGAAGTCTTTCCCACAGTCTTTGCACCTGAAGGGTTTCTGGCCGGTGTGAGTCCTCATGTGGATCTCCATGTCCCTGAAGCTAATGCCACAGATGTCGCAAATCCTGCTGGTCTCTCTATGACTCTGGATGTGAACCTGCAGACTTTCTGAGGACTCTGCCTGCTCTCCACAGATGCCGCAGCGGCGCTCAGGATCAGCTAAATGAGTCTCAGCGTGCCGCACAAAGTTTCCTCTATTGTGAAAAGCATTCCCGCAGACCTTGCAGTGGTGTGAGGGGGTCAGACTTGGTTTCCTGCGTCCAGTGTTGAGGGCAGGCTGCTCCTCTGTCTCGTGGCTGCGGAGGTGTCGTCTCAGCTCTGCGCTCTTGGCGAACCCTTTCCTACAGACTTTGCAGCTGAATGCCATCTGTCCGTCATGGGCCTTCATGTGACGCTCCAGTGAGCCGGCGTGGCTGAAGTCCTTGCAGCAGACGGTGCACTTGAACGGTTTCTCTGCCGTGTGGATCCTCATGTGCGTCACCATGTTGCCCTTCTGGTTGAAGCCTTTTCCGCAGACATGGCAACTGAAGGGTTTCTCTCCTGTGTGCAACCTCAGGTGCGTCTCCTGAGCTCGGATGGAGGGAAACTTCTTGCCACATATGTCGCAGGTCCTGCTGCTGTCACGGTGTGTTTGAAGGTGAAGCTTCAGACTGTCGCTGGACTGCAGGTACTCCCCACACAAGCCACATAGACATGCTGCCTCTTTCCAGTGTTTCTCCACATGTTTCATCAAGAAGCCTTTTCGGTCAAAGGATTTCCCGCACACTCTGCAGCAGTGAGTTGTCACCTCTTCATCATCCTCATCCTCCTCGCTGACAGGATCCTCCAGAGAGGCTGATCGGTGGTCCAGTTCAGATGTGGTCTCCGGTCTGGAGGACGTACTGGGAACAGGCTCCTTTAGGTATTTGTCCTCAGTGAGACTCTGGACACCGACGGACAGACACAGCTCTGCAGAGGAAACATCAGATCAGCTGATAAATAGACGTCAGCCATCAACCATCAGCTAAAATAATGAATAAAAATTATATAGTCTATGGCTTCAAAGGTCAGACAAGAAACCTCAGTCTGCGTCATGTTCAGGCTGAACAGTCACGTGACTGAGCGGTCATCTTTTTGTTGTGTGTGTGTGACGTCACGGTGAAGCTCAAAGTGAACAATAAGACTGACTGTTAATGTGATGAGGTTCGTGTGTTTCGGCTCAAAACTCCGACTCATGAGGTGAACCCGAGTCCTCAAACTGGACTCGGATCTGATCTCGGACACCGACCTGTCCTGTCTGCTCCGTGTCCTGGTGTCGGATCGTCCCCGGGGCCGTGTGGCTGTCCGCGGGCAGTCCTGGAGGCTCTGAAGGCGGTGAGGATGTGCTCCACGGCCGCGGTGATCCGCTCCGTCAGCAGCTCCCTCAGCAGCTCCAGGTCGGCCGGGCTTCGCTCCTCCAGCAGCCGGAACACGTGATCGGCGGCGGCCGCCAGCTGCTGGTCGATCACGGCCTTTAGGCTCCGGTTTTCGGCGCTTTTCGTCCGTTTCTTCAACATTTCAGCAGAACAAAGACCAGAATGTAAACAATGCGGGGCCACTTCCGGGATCACCTCCCAGCGCATTTGCGTAAGGACGTTAACGTTCACTGCGTCCGGTTGTGACGCCACTTCCTGCGTCAAACTCACTGTAGCGTTCTGAAAACGGGCAATCTGCCGGAATAATCCGTAAGATTACCGATTTTACAGGATTATTAAAGAGAATTTAAATAATAGATATAAGCAGCTCTATTGGTAGAACTAATTAGTCGCTATTTTCGGGCTTCTCGTTACACCGGCCGGTTTTCTGAACATGTGCCACGTAAAACACAAAGAGACGGAACGAGCCGAACACACGTGAGTCTTTTATCGGTTCCATCCGGATTTCAACACGAATCCGTCAGCTCACATTTTAATTACGTTTATTTAAAAGTCTTTATAGCTAAAGATTCTGGACCACTTCAGACCGGACTGATGTGACCAGTACAGAATATTATTTGAATATATCCTTTGGGGGCTTGTTGCGATGCTCGTTCTGGTTTCAGATCGAAATAAATTCAACTGAACCAGAAGTGAATCGTTGAAGTCTTCAGACCAGCCGACATGTCTGACGAAAGACCCCCATTTCAATAAAGCTCCTTAAACTCAAGCCTGCAGGAAGTCATTATTTTCAAAATAAACTACAAAAATGAACAGAAAATTACTTTTCCAATATTTTTTTTTTTTTTTACATTTTAACGCTTTAACTTTAATGAACAAACCAACTTTTTACTGTAAAATTCACATGATGGTGACAATCCTCTTCTGTGATGTCATCATTAGGTCACAGAGTGAGGTCAGAACTAGAAACACAATCTTCACGTCTTCCTCTTCCTCCCCCTCCACCTCTTCTTTTTGGGTCCTCCCAGAATTCAGGGTTCAGGTTTTTCCGGATAAAAGCTCCTCCCACAGGTATTACACCCATCCTAATCCTGGTCCTTGTGGACTTTGGTGTCAGGCTGGTTCTTGAAGTACCCCCTCCTCCTGGGGTCCAGTGAGTCTAGATGTGGAGGCTGCGGCTGGCAGGGCTCTCACCTGGTTCTTCACACAGACCGCAGACCAGCTCCACCTCATGAAGGAGAGCTCGGCTTCAGTCTGCTGGATGAGAGTCTGGGATTAGAGCCGTCACTATCCTCAGTCTCATAGGACAACACCAGCGAGACGTCTTTGTCTGGATCTGCTGATCCTGGGTCAACTTGAGCTGTGCTGGCAGCGGAATGGTCCAGGTCCTCACCTGGTCACACCACACATCTGGGACTGTAGGTGAACTTGATCATTTCTCTCTCACCCAGGTCTTTATTATGTGAGGCCTGTGGGTCTTCCTGGTTCTGGTCCTGGCCGCCCCATCAGCTGCTGAGTGAGGGAGTCTGCAGGGAAAGACCAACATCAGAGGCTTCTGACTCAGATCCAGCCTGGACACAACAAACTTTACCTGTAAAACCCAAAGACACCTGTTGGACCCGGACCAAGACCCAAGTCCCGCTTCATCCGGGGGCAGCCGGACCTCAGGTGTGTCCTCACCTGCTGACGGGTGATCATTTCCTGTCCAGTTCAATTTTAATGGGTGTCTGTTCAAAAGCCGCAAGAAATTAAGACCCATTCCAGCAAATAAACAAATAAAATGTTAATAATTCATGAAAAATTTCATGAATTATGTAAGTTTATTTGAAGCAGTGAATCAGAGAACCAGAATTGAATTTCAGTTTGAACTCAATGACTTCTAGTGTTCTTTAAAGTAATTTATTCCAAAGAAACACGTTTTCTGAGAATGTTTATTTTACTGAACAAATTTAAGAAAATCAACATCGAACCGATGAACCGTCCAATACTTGTAAATGTGAATTTTTGCAACACCTGCACCTTTAACCTACCCACAGAATGTGAATGTTGTCATTTGTTGTGTTTTGTAAGTATGTATTCAAATTGTTTTAAACCAGCACCTTAAGGACTGCATCCAATTTCATTGTATATGTGCAATAACAATAAAGACATTCTAATTCTAAATCATATTTTTATTCACCACGTGCTTCGTTCTTCACTTCTGATGGACTCCAACCTGTAACACAACATCACAACAGGGTCAAAACAACAATTGAAGTTGTCTTGATATGTATGTGTGAGTGTGTATGTGTTGTAGAGACAGACACACACCTTGTTGTGAGTCCACAGTGCTGTAGAAGTGTGTCTGAGCTGACAGGAGGAGCTGGTGTGGGGAATCCTCCCCCTCGTCCTTCCCGCCCTCCCCCTCCCTGCTCTGCTCTGATCGACTTCTCTCCCTCAGTCTTTCTTCTCTCTGACGAGTCTCCAGGATCTTCTCCCTCTTCGTCTCCCGCTCCAACATCTGGACAAACACACACACAAGTTCCAGACTCAGCTCGTGATCCTGATCCGGATTATTTAACTCTGTTGTTAGCTAACTTTGTTCATGAAGTCAAATCATGACTCTTACAGCGGCCAGCAGACTCTTCTCATTTTTCTGCTGAGTCCACAATCCGGGGCAAATCTCCAGCAGTGTGGCCCCGCCCTGCTGAGACCCGCACGCCACCAGTCGCCCGTTGTCCTGGAGACGAAGGCTGTACAGAGCCTCATTGCACACCTGGGGACAATCACACACGACACAATCATCAAGAATACAACTTTGTTAACAGCACCATGTGTGGGGGTCGTCAGAGCACCTTGAGACTGAGGGTGGGATCGTTCTGTTTGAACAGGATGTCCCAGACGTCCAACACGCCGTCCATCTTTACAGTGAAGAAGACGGAGGGTCTGGTTGGACTCCAGCAGGCGTCCATCAGATATGACATCTGGTACCTGAGGAAACAAACCCAGGGCTGAAAACCCAGACTGACCCAGAGTCGGACTGAGCAGAGGTTTAGTCCTACCTGGTCCACATGATGGAGGACTCCTTAACGTCCTCAGACCAGATCCTCGCAGTCCAGTCTCCCACAGTCAGGAAGTTTTTCGGGAAGAAGGGGTTCCTCTGCAGAGCATACACCGGCCCGTGGTGGCCATCATACGTACACACCATCTTCTCGGCTGCCGTCTTGGCTTTCCTGTTACAGGAGACGACTACACCCTGCTCCGTCCCCACCAGGAACTTGGTTGGCTGCAGACACAGAGGTCGAAGGCCATCTTAAAACCACCTTCTTTAATGTGACGAGTTTGACTTCTTCCCTCTTTTGATCTGTCTCTGTTTCAAGTGCAGAACCAGCCACAGAGTCTCAGTGTGATCGAGGACCACTTTTTAGACCACAATCCGCTTCAGTCTGGATCAGAATGTAGTGTAGTTATCCTGAAACGTGGTGTTTCCTGGGCTCCTGCTGGGTCAACTGGACTTACCATGGTGGGCTCAAACTCCAGAGAAACAGCTCCCAGAGCTCGATCCAGGTTCCCCTCTTTGCCTGGATCCAGAACCAGACAGTCTGTGGGCTCACTCAGCTTCCGGACATCCCACCACAGAACCTGGAGGACAGAGACCAGAGCTTTTACTGTCTAAACACATGGCTGAGAATTGTGTCACAGGTTTAAAGAAGACATGGTCCCTGTTCTGGGTAGTCCAACTAGGTTTTCACCTGTCCATCAGTGGAGGCAGAGAATACATCAGTCCCGGTCTTGGACTGGAGCCAGATGATCTTGTAGACTGGATCTCTGTGACTCTGTTCCACAGAAGAAAACTCCACCGGCCGGCTGCCTCTCCGGGTGTCCCAGTACACTGGAAAAAAACAAAATCCTGTTTAGAGACCCTCATCACAGACAAGAAATCCCCCCTGAGTGGGTCTGGACCAGGACCTACCAATCTGCCCGTTGTAGCTGCCTCCCACCAGAGTGTGGGGGTCTTTGGGGTTATAGTCCAGACAGATGAGGGCTGAAACCGGTTTCAGGGCCATCTCTGGTCTGTTGGGGTTTTCTGGAAAATGGAACAGGTCTGTCAGAGAACTGGACCCTGCTGGTCTTAGATCCAGGGTTGTCTCACCACCCACCCACATCCCAGATGTAGGAGTCCAGACTCATGTCTCTAGATGTCCTCTGGAACTCCAGGCAGGAATAGGCGGCCGCCAGCTTCCTGCCGCCATCAGGATGCCACGACAGACCGGAGATGGTCCGCTTCACCTCATTAGGATCCCTGCACACATAAGAGGATTGATCAGGAGCTGATCGATCAGGAGCTGATCCGTAATGTGTTTTGCGATCAGCTGCACCTGAACACGTTGATGGTCTTGGCGGATGGTGGCTCTGGAGTTTGCGCTGCCTCCTCCTCCGCCTCAAAGTGGTCCTGGTAAATGTCCACGGCTCTGTTCTCTCTAATGCAGTGCTCCATGACCTAGCCCACATGATGACATCACACAGCTAGGGGCGTGGCAAAAGGTTGTCTCCACATTGAGAAGACCAGAACTCACCAGGACTGAACCAATTAGTGGTCTTATGTGGTCTGTAGCTGTCTATAGTGGTCTGATGTGGTCTGTAGTTGTCTATAGTGGTCTGATGTGGTCTGTAGTCGTCTATAGTGGTCTGATGTGGTCTGTAGTCGTCTATAGTGGTCTGATGTGGTCTGTAGTCGTCTATAGTGGTCTGATGTGGTCTGTAGTCGTCTATAGTGGTCTGTAGTGGTCTGTAGTGGTCTGATAGGGTCTGTAGTGGTCTATAGTGGTTGATAGTGGTCTGAGGTGGTCTGATGTGGTTTATAGTGGTCTATAGCGGTCTATAGTGGTCTTACGTGGTCTGTAGTGGTCTATAGTGGTCTGATGCAGACTCAAGTGGCTCTTACGCTGCCCAACTGCGGGATGCTGTTGAGGTAGCTCTCGTCTTTCTCCACCTTCTTCCTGAAGCGGATGGTCTGTTCCATCTCCTGGGGGTTCACGTCTTTTGGCCACCCCCCCTCCTCATGGTTGATCCCACAGCTGTCAGACTCAAAGCGCTCAGTGTTCACCTGGACGGACAAACGAGTCACATGACCTGAGTTCACCTGGACACAGCTGAGGATCAGGACTGAGACAGAGACAGGTGATGTTCTGACTGAATAGGTCTGCTAGCAGGTTAGTTAGTGGTATTGAATAGACTTGTTTGAAAACTTGTTAGCTGCTGAGTTGGCGGACTACAGGGAGAGGTACAAGGCTGTGACGTTCCTCAGACACGTGACGCTGTAAAGGACTGAGAGCAGTAAGTCCCACCTGGTGCTCCGACTTGTCCCTGGAGGCCTGGACCGCCTGGTCTCTGGGGCTCTTCTGGATCAGGTGCAGACCCAGACTCGGGTCCGGGTGCAGGTCCACCAGCAGCTCGGCAGGCCGGTCCGAGAACAAACTCTGGCGGCCGAACTCACCGCGGAGCTTCGTGTAAACGTGAACGATCTCCATCTTAAGTACCGCTGTCTCATAGCAACGCGGCATTGCGGGAAGTTTACAATATCCTAGCAACGGCGGACTTTAAAAAACTTTATTGGCACCAGATGAACAGTGACAGTGGCGTTAAATGAACAGTTCGAACAATAAACAGTTCTCATTCATTATTATTTATCTTCACCGGCTGAAAAGTAAATATGTCCTTGGAGACTTTAGTGTCGAGCTGGGAAAGAAAAATATATTTATCTGAATGAAACGTCCTAAAGCCAGAGAAGACATTAATCCATCGTCATTCACTCAGGTGGATTCTGATGATCTCTGCAGGAACTGTGGCTTCATTCAACATCTGAAGAAGTTATATATGTTATATATGTTGAGACCTTAGTGTCATTCATTTTTCTTTTTTGTCGATATTGTTTATTTGTTTACAGCTGTATCAACACTGATTGGCAGCTGTACGTTTGAATTCTATATTGAATGTCTGGATTTCATTTTAAAACAATAATGAACACAGAGCTTTAGAGGCTAATGTTAGCACATTAAAAATCAATAGTGTGTTGTCCTTTCTGAAACACATTTGTTCATGTTCATGTTCAAAATAAACATGTCACATGGTCACACAAAGTTCAGAGGTCAAAAGTCAAGAGTGATTTAATGATTCAATGTGTTTCAAATATTTCCTCATCAATAATAACAATAACATGAATACAAAAGACATACAATTCAAACTGGTGTAAAACAATTTGATAAAAACAGATGGTCTGATGTTAAAATGTACAGAAGTTCATTCAGGAGTTTATTCCTAAAATACACTGACTCAGTCTCAGTCCCTCAGACCATCAGACCTTCAGACCTAGTCCCAGTCCCTCAGCCCCTCAGCCTCTCAGACCTTCAGATCCTCAGTCCCTCAGACCCAGTCCCAGTCCCAGTCCCTCAGCCCCTCAGCCCCTCAGCCTCTCAGACCCTCAGACCCAGTCCCAGTCTCATCCCCTCCGACCCTCAGACCCAGTCCGGTTCCTGTCTTTCCCCTCCGGGGCAGCAGAGGTCGCTGCTCGCTCCGTCGCTTCGCTCTCCTCTGAGCGAACAGCGGTCGAAGCGGAACTCGGTGTGTCTGTTTACCTCCGCTGCGTCTCTTTGTTCGCTCGAAGCTCAAATGGCGCAGAAAAGGAGGGAGATGTGCGCCGTGCAGCTGCTGCGGGTGTCGGTCCATGAGCGGATCAGCGCCGCCGCCGAAGACTTTCTGCTGCAGCTGGAGAAAAGACCAGAACCGGCTCCGGTCCCGGCGCTGAGAGCGCTGCTCACCGAGCGGCTAACGGCGGCGGCGGAGGAGATCGTCGGTCTGTTGGAGGAAACCGTGGCGGAGTACGAAGACCGAGCGGAGCGGTCAGAGAGGGAGATCTGCAGGCAGAGGAAGCTGCTCGATGCCGTGCTGAAGCCCGAAGTCCGGCTGCACAGAGCAGGTCAGTCCCCTCTCTGGACCGGGCCCGCATGCTAATGTCAGTTAGCATGAGCGGCTAACAGGAAGCTGAACTGAGACAGACTGGTGAAAACGTCTGAAACACAAAACAAAGTCGGTTACCAGGCAACAGACGGTACTCCCGTCAGTCTGAGCCAGCAAAGCCTCATGGGAGCTGTAGTCTCTGACTCGGCTGAATGTTTCCACTCACCTGGAAATCTGATCAGGTGTCCGACGTTTCACTGCCGCCGTCGCAGGTGAAATGGCGTCATGTGACTCATCTGAGCTTCATCCGGTGTTTGGGTTGAACCAGATCCAAATCAGGGCTGGACCCGGGTCACTACCTCACCTGAAACTCTGGATGAACGTCAAGCTTCAACAAGACCAGAGTCATGCAGCAGTTCAGTTAGGGATCATGGGAGTTGTAGTCTTCTCCTGCTCTGGTTCCTTTGGAGTCAGATTTGACCCCCCCCCCGGGACATCACTGTATCTGACACCCAGACCTGGATTTGGGTTGTGGTCGTAAGTGGCTGTTGTTCTTTTCTTAGAGAATCAGAGCTCACTTATTCCCCTGAGCTGATATTTAGTCTTGGACCCCCACGAATAAACCTGATAGCTCTGGTTCTTGGCTCAGTGTGACCTGGATTAGGAACAGGATCAGGTCTCTGTGTCAGAACCAGGTCTGTGTCTGCGCGGGTTTCACACATCATTAACTCGTGTGTCTGTGTGTCAGTGTGTCCTGCAGATGTTCAGCAGCAGTCGGTGAGGACAGAGCAGGTCTCCCTTGATCATCAGAAGTGCAACTCCAGTCTGGACCTGGACCGGACCCAGGATCGGTTTACCACATACATCAAAGAAGAAAAGGAGGAGGTCTGGACCAGTCAGGAGGAACAGCAGCTTCAGGGACTGGAGGAGACTGAGATCCCCAAGTCCGCATTCAGTCCTGTCCCTGTGAAGACTGAGGATGATGATGATGATGATGATGATGATGAAGATGAAGAGGAGCCTCAGTCCTCACAGTCTCATCAGGGTCAGAACGAGGAGACCAGAGACGCTGGACCAGGACCAAAGGATGATCCAGATCCACACAGACACTTAGAACCAGTAAGTGAAGATAATTCTCCAGTCTCCACAGAGACTGACGACAGTGACTGTGACTGGACTCGGTCCAGCAGGACTCGGCCGGGACTGGAGCCGGCGGGAAACAGCGATGTTGATGGAATGTCACTGATGAAAGAGAGACCGTTCCCTTGTTCCTACTGTGGGAAAAGGTTCAGTCTGAAGGGAAACCTGAATAGACACATTAGAGATCACACGGGGGAGAGACCATTCCCCTGCACTGGCTGTGACAAGTCCTTCAAAGACAGCGGCTCTCTGACAGCACACATGAGGTGTCACACCGGCGAGCAGCCATACAGCTGCCTGTTCTGTGGGAAGAATTTCAGTGGACGGGGCAACATGACCCGACACATGAGGATCCACACAGGAGAGAAACCCTTCAGCTGCTCTGTGTGCAACAAGAGTTTCCACGTCAAGGAGCACCTGAACAGACACATGAAGTACCACACAGGAGAGAAACCCTTCAGCTGCTCTGTCTGTGGGAAAGGCTGTGCTCAGAAAACAGACCTGAAGAAACACATGAGAGTCCACACGGGAGAGAAACCCTTTAGCTGCCCCTTCTGTGGGAAGTGCTGTGCTGAAAAGGGAGACTTGACCAAACACATGAGAGTGCACACAGGAGAGAAACCATTCAGCTGCACCATCTGTGGGAAAAGCTGTGCCCAGAAGGGGAGTCTGAAGATTCACATGAGAATCCACACGGGAGAGAAACCGTTCAGCTGCTCTGTCTGCGGCAAATGTTTCACTGTGACTGGACACTTGAAGAGACACATGAAGCTGCATGCTACTGACGGTCTGGTGACCCAGTCTGAGGACCATCAGGTGACCAAGTCAACAGACACTTTGTCAGGCAAAGAAAAAGAAAAAATGTTGAGTACATTGTGATGTTTCCTGCCTCAGCAAGAGGTCCCAGTTCATCCTCAGATCTCACTGGTTCAGTTTCCACAGACTTGGGGCTTGGATGATTAATTAGTCTGATAGAGAACAGTGAGAAGCAATAAGGAGGCAAGGCACATCTGAGTTACGGTGTCTGACCTGACCACAACACAAACTAATCCTGGTCCAGTGTTTTTGTGTGTTTGTGACAGCCATGACACCAAATAGGCCAGAGTCATGTGACCGAACGCCAAAGTGTGCCAGAAAGTCTCGGTTTCCTCTGTTCCGAATAGATTCACAATAAATAATTTGATCTGTTAAAAAATGTTAAATAAAAGTGTTCAATCAAAACACCACAGACGTGGTCCATAAGTGGACCTCCTGATTCAGATTTGTTAAAGTTTATCTTCCTGATCTTCAACTATAAGTCAAACAGAGCCTGAAGGAGAAAGATCAGGTCTTTTGGGAGTAGAACACTCAATGGGTCTCTGGAGGTTTCACATCATGATTGTGTTATTAGAACTGTTTAATTTACAAAAAGTTATCAAACAAAAATAAACATAGATGATGTGATGAAGATAATACTGTAATGTGGTAAAATTTGACCCTGTGGTCTCAGGGGTCAGAGTTCAGGTAGAAAGAAACACGTTAAAACAGACAAAATTCCTCAGTCCCTCAGACCTTCAGTCTCAGCCCCTCAGACCCTCAGACCCAGTCCCAGACCCTCAGACCCTAAGACCCAGTCCCAGTCCCTCAGCCCCTCAGCCCCTCAGCCCCTCAGCCTCTCAGACCCTCAGACCCAGTCCGGTTCCTGTCTTTCCCCTCCGGGGCAGCAGAGGTCGCTGCTCGCTCCGTCGCTTCGCTCTCCTCTGAGCGAACAGCGGTCGAAGCGGAACTCGGTGTGTCTGTTTACCTCCGCTGCGTCTCTTTGTTCGCTCGAAGCTCAAATGGCGCAGAAAAGGAGGGAGATGTGCGCCGTGCAGCTGCTGCGGGTGTCGGTCCATGAGCGGATCAGCGCCGCCGCCGAAGACTTTCTGCTGCAGCTGGAGAAAAGACCAGAACCGGCTCCGGTCCCGGCGCTGAGAGCGCTGCTCACCGAGCGGCTAACGGCGGCGGCGGAGGAGATCGTCGGTCTGTTGGAGGAAACCGTGGCGGAGTACGAAGACCGAGCGGAGCGGTCAGAGAGGGAGATCTGCCGGCAGAGGAAGCTGCTCGATGCCGTGCTGAAGCCCGAAGTCCGGCTGCACAGAGCAGGTCAGTTTCTGTTTCAGGCCGTGGTTAAGCTAATGCGGCTAACTGACGGCTTACAACTCGATTCTGCCCTCTCACCACTGGACCGCTGATCCAAATTAGTCTGATTAGTACCTGACATAAAATACTAGTTAACTACAAACAGAACTTAAGAAACTAGTTAACTGGTTTGTGTATGAAACTCAAACCTGTCTGATGGTCTCACATGATGTCTGTCTCTGTCTGCAGAGGTCCAGCAGCTGTTTGTGACTAAAGAGGACCAGGACCCAAATCCCCCACACATCAAAGAGGAAGAAGACGAGGTCTGGACCAATCATGAGGAAGATCAGATCCAGGGGCTAGAGGAGGCTGAAGTCACCACGTTCACATTTAGTCCTGTCACTGTGAAGACTGAGGACGAGGATGATGAAGAGGAGCTTCAGTTCTCACAGGCTCATCAGGGTCAGACTGAGACCAGAGACTCTGAAGGGAGACCAGTACCACAGGGGGACTCAGGTCAAGTTCTTGGTCACAAAGCTTCAAAGTTGTTTGTTGCTGAGATTGAGGTCAGCTGTGAGGACTGGGAGGAGACAAGTGAGCCAGAGAAGCAACTTCAATGCCCTAAGTGTGGGAAAATCTTTGCAACTGCTGCAATTTTGGGGGTTCACATGAAAACTCACACAGGAGAGAAACTGTTCCACTGCACCTTTTGTGGGAGAAGCGTTGGTCCGTCAGGGAACCTGACAGATCAGATGCATGCCCCTTTAGAGGAGAAGCGCTTCCTGTACTGTGCCTGTGGAAAAAGGTTTGCGTGGCGTGATGGTAGCAAGTCGTCTCAGCTGCATCGCACTCTGGATGGTGGAATGAAACTGTTCGGCTGTTCAGTGTGTATGAAGTTTTTCTCGAGCAGCAGCTCGATACGGAAACACCTGAGGATTCACACTGGAGAAAAACCGTTCGACTGCTCCGTGTGTGGGAAAAGGTTCACAGAGAAGGGAAACCTGGTTTCCCACATGGCCTGCCACACAGGAGAGAAACGCTTCAGCTGCAATGGCTGCAACAGGAAGTTCATTTGGCGATCTGTGTTTAAGAAGCACAAATGTGTCAAAGACACACAAGAGTCGGTAGCTGAGACCAGGACTAAGGGTGAGGATTGTGCTGGATCAGGAATAAGAACAGACTTGGGTCATTCAGAACCAGGTCCTGAATTCCAAGACTATGTACCCCGGTGAGGTGAAGGAAAGTGAGACGACCAAGACCAGGGGACCTGAGTCTGGCCCCACGGTACAGCAGCTCTGTGTGTGAGAAAAGGTTTGTGGTGAAGTAAAGTATGAAGGAGGAAGGAGAAATCCTACAGCTTCCTAATGTGCGAATAGTAGTTCTGATCCAAATGGGGTGGCAGAAAAATCCAGAGGCAGGTCTATCAGAGTCTATCAGAGACTCTGCTCCAGTGAGCACCTGAGGCAGGAAAAGGGGGCTCATGAAGACCAGATCCAGCTTGGGTGTTCAGTGTGAGTCAGCTTCCAGGGGTGATGGGGAGAACTGTGGAGGATCCAAGTCCAAGAACAATAGCGCTGAAATCAGAGCTGATGAGGTGACAGTGCTGCAGGCAGTTGTGAGTGCAGTGAAAGGCTGGTGGAGAAGGCAACCTGAAGATGTACATGAGAACGCACACTGGAGGGAAACTCTTCAGCTGCTCCTTCTGTGGCAAAGGCTTGAGTCCAACAGGAAACCTGACAGACTGGGAAGGTGAAACAGTTCTTTTGCTGAATCTATGACAAAATGTTCGTGGGGTGTTAAAACTCTGACTCATTGCACCTCTGTCAGAGACGGGGGGGGGGGGGGGGGGGGTGTCTTTTCATCTTATAGCAACATAGAGACACCACACAACCGTCCTCAGCGTTAATGATGTAGTCTTCACTCTCTGATCACGATCAGGCTCTGATCCTGAGGTCTGAGGGAACTGAGCCTGTTTCTGTACCTTGTGATTCTGTTTCAGTCAATAAAGTTTATTCTGCACCTGCTTTGACTTGTTGATTTGTCAACACACGCAACACACTGACATTAACACACCGACATCAACACATTGTGTCTCCATGAGATGTCTCCACAGAAAGTGAACTGTGACTGCAGGAGATGGTTCCCGCCTACAAAAGGCCGTTCCTGATGTCAGTGATGACGCCATAGACCAGAATCCTGGTTCAGAAACGGGCCTCGGGGCTCCTCGCCTTCAGAACTGGAGCTCCTGGACATAATCTTGACAAGTCAGCTCTGTTCTCTGAGGTCAAAGTTCATTTTGCTCTGAGACTTTTACTGTGGGAAAGCAGACAGGATGCTGATGTCACAGATTACATGGTGTCTGATGAGACTGTGACTTCTGACCTCAGAGGAGTCAGGTTAATTCTGGGTTTGATACCCTTCTCTTTTAGTCCAGGTCCTGTTAACAGAAATCCTCAGATCCAGTTCACTCAGAACTGACGCAGCTTAATTTGTCACATTTTACACCCATTGATTTGTTTATTCAGTTATGATAAAGTCGGTAGATTTACAATCTTATGGCTGCTTTAACATTTCAGTGACGAAAATTTTATCATCAGCTTTCTATTTTTATAAAGGAGGATTTTATTGTGAAACTCGTTCCCGGAAGTGTGTCGGACGGAGCGTCGAACGTCGTTACCGGAGACCGAAGACCGGATAAGAGTTCAACCGAGAAACAAAACGAACCGGTTCGTTCGTTTCGAGCCGGCGATGGAGCGACGTCATCAACCGGTGGAGGCGTTTTTTCAACCGGAAATGAATGTGGAAGGAGAAGGTTTGTTCTTTTGTAGCGCGGGAAACTGCTCTGCTAATGTTGCTAAGCTAAAGTTAGCGTCACTTGTCACACTGACGAATTGAAGTCCCACACGACAGTTGTGTGTCTGTTGTGTGGGACTCCAGTCAGATCTCAGAGCTGGTTCATATCTGGACTGGTGAAACTTAAAGGAAGTCCAAATTGTGTGTCTTAGATCTTGGCATGATTTACGGCTCCTGTGACGTCATGTGACACTGTGACGTAACAAAGGACAGTTACTGGACTGCAGGGGGCTTTTAATTTGAAATTATGTGGCGCTAGCTAGCCACACTTTGTGTGAGGATGATGATGGTCCAGGTCTGTGGGCTGAGGTTTCAGTCTCAGATCGATGACCAGCAAGACGTTTTGTTTGGACTTTGATGCAGCAGGTCCATAAAGAGTCGAACAGTCGATCAGATTTTATTTCCATTTTTTTCCAAACTAATCGTGTCTGCGATCAGCTGATCATGTGACGATGACATAATGTTTGTTTTTCTCTGCTTAAGTCTTGCCTTCAGATATTCGGACTGTGATTGTTGGTGAAGATGAACATCGGGAGTGGACCTCAGGTCTGGAGCAGGACCAGGACCAGGACCAGGATCAGGATCCACTCCTTCCACGCATCAAAGAGGAGGAGGAGGAGTTCTTGACCAGTCAGGAAGAAGAGCAGCTTCAGGGACTGGAGGAGACTGATGTCCCCAAGTCCACATTCAGTCCTGTCCCTGTGAAGACTGAGGATGATGATGATGAGGAGCTTCAGTCGTCACAGTCTCATCAGGGACATATTGAGACCAGAAACTCTGGGGCAGCACTAGGACCAGACAGATCCCTAGAACCAGGTCCTGATGTTCAGGATTCAGACTCATCAGATACTGAAATCAGTGATGGGGACTGGGAGGACCCTGGTGAGTTGGATTCTGGTCTAAAGTCTCTGAACAACAACCAAGTCCCTGATTTTCCCCATTCCGCCATCGAGCGCTCCTTCAGCTGCTCTGAGTGCGGCCAACGATTTGGCCGCAAACCGCACCTAAATGCGCACATGAGGATCCACACGGGAGAGAAACCCTTCAGCTGCTCCTTCTGCGGGAAAAGATTCTCTCAGAAGGGAAACTCCATCAGTCATATGAGGCTCCACACAGGAGAGAAACCCTTCAGCTGCTCTGTCTGCGAAAAACGTTTCAGGTACAGTGGAGACGTCAGTCGACACATGAGGATCCACATGGGAAAGAACAAAACCAAACATACCAACCACAGCCTTGACTCAGGACCAGAACCGCCCAGGAACCTGAACCCGGATCAGTACTTGGCACTTCTTACTGATGACAGAAACACAGAATCTGAGGCTGAACCCAGTGAACCTCATTCTGAGATAAAAGCAGAGAGGCGTGATGATGTCAGAGGTAACAGTGGCGATAAAGAGTCGTTCAGCTGTTCTGAATGCGGGAGGATGTTCTGTCGTAAAGATCACCTGATGAGCCACATGAGAACACACACAGGAGAGAAGCCATTCAGCTGTTCTATTTGTCACAAACGTTTCAGTTGCAGTGGGAATATATTAGCTCACATGAGGATTCACACAGGAGAAAAACCATTCGAATGTTCCTTTTGTGGCAAAAGCTTTAGCCAGAAAGGAACATTACAGCTTCATATAAGAATTCACACCGGGGAGAAACCATTCAGCTGCCCCTTCTGTGGCAAACGATTTGCCCATAAGAGACGCATGACCCTGCACATGTCGGTCCACACTGAGGAGAAACGCTTCAGCTGCACAGCGTGCGACAAAAGGTTCACCTGGTATACACAACTAAAGACGCACAAGTGTGTGGGCGAGTCATCACAGCTACGTCAGAGTCAAACAGAGAAAAGGGTTCCTGCCAAAGAGTCATTCAGTTGTTCTGAATGTGGGAAACAGTTCAGTCTGAAGGGGAACCTGAAGACCCACATGAGGATACACACTGGAGAGAAACCATTCAGCTGCTTCATCTGTGGTAAAAGTTTCAAACAGAACGTTCATCTGACAGAGCACATGACCATCCACACAGGTCAGAAACTCTACCAGTGTAACATCTGTGGGAAAGGCTTCAACAAGAAGCTACTTATCAAAAAACACGCATGTGTTTAATCCTCAGGTCACAGACTCACAAAAACCGGGACCTGAAATAGGTTCATGATGACCTGTTTAATTTTTCACAAGTGAATGTTTCATGTTGAAAATCAAAGCAATGAAGTATTCCACTGTCACAACAAACTTTTTAACCGGTCTTGCTTCTGGACTCTGAACCTACAGATTTTGTATTGGTACTGACTGTCAAAGTAAAAGGCCTATAAATGTGAGTGGACATGGTTCATGTCAGATCAGGTTCTGGATAATGTCATAGAACCCAGGAACCGAATCATCCTGGATTTCAGGTACATTATGAGCCCAACACTTTATTGTGTAATAAATCAGTTATGAGACCAAAAGTATCCTGGCGTGTCTGTTCTTTGTTTTCACATTAACACGATCAGTTCATTAAAAGCTGATTATTGATCTTTATTATCATCTTCATCTAATCATTTAAATTAATAATGAGTAAAATTAGGAATCAGGTCACATGAGGACTGTCAGTGATAAAGATGAAGGCAGGTGACCCTGAACCTGGTCCAGTTCTCAGCTGGGGTCACCTGAAGTTTTGTTTTCTGTCTTCATAAGTAATTGATGATGACTGACAGTTTATTTATGTGGTGGACGCTCTGGGGAACAACTCATAACAGCTGGTTCATACAGATGTGACTCTGGGAGTTGAACCCTGTCAGATCCAGCAGCTGGTCCTGGATCAGCGGAAACTGTCTGGGTGAGTGACCTTTAACAACAGATTTCATTTCATGATATTTAATCATTTAATCAGTTAAAACCAAAAAAGTTCAAAGTAAAACATGAAAATCAATGAACTCCATCATCCTCATTGTCAAGTTAAATGGCTGGGCCATCACATTCTAATGTCTGCGCTGGTCTCAGTTTTTGGCTCTGTGGCCAGCAGGTGCTTCATTAGACGGCCCTTCTGTCTGTACTTTTCCCACACACACAGCAATCATATGGTTTCTGTCCAGTGTGGCTCCTCTGGTCTTTCTGTAGTCTTCCTGTCCAGGAGCAGCACTTCCTGCAAACAGGATGGTTCTCCAATTTTTGTCACTTTGAGAGCATCGGTAGAGATTCCAGATGTTACAGATGAAAACCTCAAAATCTCTTCTTGGACTTTTTTCAGGTCACATTTCAGAATTAATGATTTATTTACAATCAAACAGATTCATGAAAAAACAGAATTCAAAGGGATTTTTAGGAGCAATGGATATTAAAGCATCAGCAGTAAAACCTAAAATAAACTCAAACTACTTTTTCATCCTCCATGTTGAAAATGTTTGACAGGGAAGTCTGGGGTTTGTGTGCATTAGCGTCAAACTCTGATCTGTCTCTTACAGGAAATTCATTCTGAGAGGAGCTGTTCTTCCAACATTGAGATGGTTTCTCCTGCTCAACGGGTTGGAGGAGTCCTCATATGACCTCCAACCCACCTCTGGTAATGATGTCAGTGATGATGTCAGTGGAGACGTGCAGCTTTATGAACAAACTTTATTTAAAAAACAATAAATTTGAGTCAGACACTGAAACAGTAGAACAAGAAACATGCAGAGACGGGAAAGTGTGTGTGTGTGTGTGTTCAGTAGCAGCGCAGGAAGAAGGTGTTGCAGGCCGTTCCTCTCAAACAGTCACACAGTCGACCGATTCGAGGTCCATGTTTCATCGCACAACGTTCGCCAACATCACACTGAGAGAGAGAGAGGGAGGGTTAGTTTGTTGGTTCCTGGTGTGTCATGTGACCAATTGACCACCAGGTGAGGACACAGGTAAACTGTCGGTTTGATTGACAGCTGTCACTCCAGTTCTCACCCGGGGGATGACGCTGGCCTTCTTCTCCACAGAGAGTCCGACCCTGCTGTCCTCCTGGTCCAGGAAACCCTGCAGAGCCTCCGCCTGGACAGATGGACACAAACGATATATTTTGCTGACCAGAACTAACAAAACATAATCACATTTACTATCTTTAATTCATTATTCAGTTTTTCTACAAGATTTCTCTTCATGTTATTGATTCATGTACAAATTCACCTTCACCATCGACTCTTAATGTCCAATTATAGTGTCTAATGAATTTAAATCCACCTTTCCAATTGAACAAAAGCATAATTTTAATTATATTTTAACCTTGTGAGCAAAATCTAACTTGAAAATCTTAAATTAGTCAGAATTTATTGGTTTCATCTGTTACATTTAATTCATCAATGCGTCTCTTACAACATTTTAATAAAAATTTAATTACCTTAAATAAAATTAAATTTCCACCTTAAATAATCACATAATGAACAAAAGCTCATCTGAGGATATCACCACATTTGTAAATGTGATTTTCTGAATTTCTGTATCTGATTTTTATATTCATAATTTTTTAGCGGTGAATTGAATGTGACTGAAAAGGATAAAAGACCAAAAGGATCCAGATCATGTGACTCACCAACTCTCTTGTTGTGAGTCCCAGAAGCTTCTCATCAAGGATGGACGGCAGTTGGTTGTCCACTGACCTTTGACCCTGACTGAGTGATGTCAGTACAGACAGCCAGACGCACAGGAAGACCACGACCCTGACGCTCTCCATTACCAAACCGTCCAAAAACCTGAAAGATGGCAAACAGGAAACAATTAAAATGATTGCAAACACAAAAAAGTGAAGTTCAAAAAGTGAACTCACAGTTAAATGTCTTTGATTGGGGCTCCAGAGTCCAGCTCCTTCTTCTTCAGTCTCTGAATGTTAGTGATCTCCGCTGAGCTTGTCTTCCACCTCCTCCTCCTGTATTTATAGCTCCTCCTCCTCCGGAGTGATGTCACATTTTATTCATGTATTCAGTTTGAGGCATCGCCTGATTGATGATGTGTCTTTTGGGTGAATATGGAGCAGGTCGATTTGGATGTTTACATGTAAACATCCTATCCAGAGGTCAAAGGTCAGACTGGGACTCACAGATGAAGGTCATCAGATTCCCAGGTTGAAATTGATTCTTTATCGCTGATCAGGAAAGAATCAGTGTAATCACCTCAGAAGCTTCAGCAGCTTCCCATCACACTGTTTTTGTCTTTTTGTTTTTTGTTGTTTTCATCAGCTCTTCCATATTTGTGTGATGTTTGTGTGTGTGTCAGGTGTGTCTTCACTCTGTAATGAACTGAATCCTTCACACATCTTTTACTGATCCATCCAACTTCCTCTATGGGGTCACAGGTCAGAGGTCAGAGTCAGGGGCTCTGAGGATTCGTCTCGGTCTCATTTGTTGGTTGATTAATTTCCCATCATGCCCCTCACCTGGAGGCGCCGGGTCAGACCTCAGACCTGTCTGATGGTGACGCAGGAAGAGCAGTTTTGCCCTTTTGCTCGTGTGATTTCATCGTTTCATCTGAACTCATTAACGGCCAAATGTCAAACAGCTGCAGCGACTGGACCAAGCTCGTATCTCCAAACGCACAGTCGGATGACGCCACTGACGCCAGTCAGCATCAACCACTTGACGGGAATAAAGCAGATGTTAATGAGGAGGAATAAACTTCCTGTGAACATCTGGATGTTTCTGATGTTTCCAGCTGCTTGATTCTTGGCTCTGAATAAACAGCAGCTGAAGATAAATGTCCCGTCGACTCTCGAGGCTGAAGTCGACGTCACAACGCTGTTTATTCAGAAAAGCCAAAGAAGAAGAAGACAGATGACCCCCCCAACGATCAGGAGAGAAACCAGGGTGAAAGTCACCAAAGAAAAGTTTGACATTAACGTCAGGTCATCACAGATCACAGCCAGGTTAATTAGTCATTACAACTATGTGTGTCTTTTCTTGAACAATGTGTAACACCGTTGTGATGCTGTGTTGTGTGTCTGTGTTATCAGCTGACAGCAGAGTTTCACTGAAGGTCAAAGACTGAGACCAAACAGAACTGAGGTATGATCAAACACACCTTTCATCCTGCAGGTGTGTGTGTATCAGTCCAGCCAGCTGATGTAACCTGATGTCGGATGTGAATTATTTGTTTTCTTTTGTGTTTTTTTTTACTCTTCCTGTAAAAGATGTTGATGTTGGAGTCTTTGACATTTATCCAATCAGACGCATCACTGTGGAACAGCCCCCCCAATGGGGCGCATCCAGGTCCCAATGGACTAAAATAGCTGGTCCTCAGGCCTCATCACCTCCTCCGTCCTCGTGGCGTCTCACTGTGACTCTGACACTGACGGACACTTCCTATCACCAAAGAACCACCACATGCCAACCAGAAATAAACTCTGCCATGTGGAGCTGGTGTGGGGGGGTCCAAATCAGACAAGCAGAATTTAAACTGTGAAACACGTCAGTGAAGTTGCTGCTAAAAAAGTTGAATGAGTCTGGTGACGCTCAAATTGAACACGACACATGATCAATAACTAGCAGATTAAAAATTTTAAGTATTTTCAGTCAGTGTTTTGTATTTGTTGTGATTTTGTCTGATTGCGTTTCTGGAGTGTGTTTATTTGTTGGCAGCAGTGACAACATGAAATCATCAACATAACAGGAACACTTTTATGTTTTATTGAAATACAAACAGTTATTAAACAACAAAGCAAATTAAATCAGTTTTTGTTTGTTGTGAAACTCATTTTAAATTTTGTTGTGACAATTATTTACTGTAATACTTCCTGAATATTTTCATTCTGGTTCCAACACTGCCACAACTCTCAGGGCTTTTAATTTGATAGTGCCACACAGAAAATACTTTTAACAGATTCTAGCTGTTAAATTTTCAGACTTTAATGGATCAGATGATGAAACTTTAAAATCAAAGAGCTCGTTATGTATGGAGGTTCATTCAGGACAAAACTAAATGATTGATCCTGGATCTAGCCCGGTTTAACTTTGAGGTTACTCAACAGTTTTGGCATCAATCAGCTTCCGTAGATCAGACAAGCTCCATGTTACAAGAACAAACAAACTGTGCACAATAAAAACAGTGACCGATGAAGTTTTCTGATTGGCCGAGCTCCAGCTGGTCCCGCGCTGAGGTCACACACAGGTGTGTTCAGGGGGCGTCACTCTGTGAGGTTAAAGGTCATACTGGCCTCAGATCAGGTGACCCTGTTGGATCTAACACACCGACAACATCTGGGGACAGACACACACACACACACACATCCCTGTTGATCAGACATGATCTGCAGCACCTCCTGGTGGACACACAATAAAGTCCAGCTATACTAAAACACAACAACACAACATTTACACAGGAAGGTAACTCTGGTATCCCAACCATCTCATTCACTGTGTGTGTGTGTACGTGCGTGCGTGTCTGACCTACCTGCTCAGTGCATGTCTGTCTCATAGTGTGTGTTGTAGCTGCTGCAGGTTCAAACTGATCAGGATTATCAGAGTCCAGACCAGAATGCAGATGTCCTGCAGACCCCAAACACATCGTCAGAAATCAACAGCCGAACATTTGCACCAAACACTGCTCAGACTGTTGCATGTAGTTTTGGTTGTGTGATTGTTGTGTTCATTAATTATCATCATCAGGTCTGAGGTTCTATAGATGTTTGGTCCAGATGTTCTCCAGCTTATCTCCAGATCATCAGTGGCTGATCAGAACTGATCAATACAGGAAATAATTAATTACTGTTCCTTATCTGATGAATCTAACAGTGAGGACGAGTTATCGGAATTAAATGAAATTAAGGTTTAAATCTTTGGTGAGTAAATCTGTTCTTCGTACCAAAGAAACAGGAAGTGATGCGTTATAGCTGTTGGTCTCACTCCTCTCTGTGGGTCTTTTGGTGGTTGTCATAGTAACTGTTACTCCATCCTCCTCCTGCCATCCTCCCGTATCATCGTCTTTGTCCTGGCCGATGAATTGTTCGCTGAACTTCTCCAGTTCCTCGTTGCTGCTGTTACCTGTACAATGTTTTCAGATCATCTCATCTTCATCTCACAACATTTTATTCACAGGATTGATTTTTATGTTAAATCTGCAGAAATAATTCAGTTAAAATTTTTTGAAAAATTACAAAAACAGAAGAAAGGTATTTGACAGAAGACAAACAGAAAGTGGAGCAGTTTGAACTTACTGTAGAAACTGTAATCGAAGGTGGCGTTGTAGTCACTATCGTAGTCAGGAGATGGTGTGAAGTTGTAGTCCTGAGCCTGAGACACTAAAACACAACACATTGATGTTGGTCCAACAGACAACAAAAATAACAACTCTCCTGACTCCAGTCTCTGTGCTAAGTGAGGCTAAACGTGCTCTTTACTTGTTTATGGTCCTTTAAAGAACACCATGCTGCTTGTTGGGTTCTTCAGCTTCAGACGACGAGAAGAACAAAACAAACCAACAACAAAGTTCATCATCAAATCTTCTATTTCCAGCAAAACTGTTGTGTTTCTGTTCAACGCAAGCTCAACACAAACGTCCTGTTCCTGATTTGTCCTCAACCTCTGTTGGGTTGGTCCACCATCTGTCTTTAATCCAGACTGCAGAGCATCTGAAGGTCTCAGCTGGTCCAGGTCTGGGAGAGTCTGACTCACATTCTCGTCATGTTTCCCTTCACTGTTGTGAAGGTGCAGCCATGACCCCCGCCCCCAACACACCCACTTCACTTACTCACACAGACACACACACACTATGGATGATGGGAACTGAGTGGGCTGTTAATTGTTACAAACAGGAAGTGTGTTATCACTGACAGCATGTAAATAACATCAGAGGAGGACAAAGGAGGAGAAAGGTAGGTTAGAGGAAAGGACAAAGGAAAGGAAACAAAGGACAGAAGGCAAGGGGAGTAAAAGGAATTTAACAATATAAGAGCGTGGGGGTGTCAGCATTTTGGGGCCATCAAATGGGTCACACAAACTTTACTAAAACCAGCTGTTCAACACACAAACATGCATGTGTACACACACACTCAATGTGAAATTGAAGATGAATTGTTTGTTCATGGAGTGTGGATTCCTTCAGCTCCTGTCAGTGTCTCAGTGTTTCATGATGTTGTGTTTCATGGCCTCCTTGTTTCTTTATTTTTTCCCTGCATTGTAAAAAAAACACTGACCAACAACACAAAAGAACATGTGTAACTGAACATATCATCTACACGCACACTTCACTACACAACAGTATCATCTGAGCAGTATCTCCTTCTTCTTCTCTGGTTTCTCCTTTTTCTGTCACTGTTTCTCAGTTCAAATAAAAATGACCCTAACCCTAACCCTAACCCTCTGCAGGGAGAGTGTTAACTGTAGCACAGACACACACATATTCTTACTGAGTGAACAGGAAGTGAAACAGCTGCAAATGCAACACTGATCACATGAAGATGCCACACACACACACACACACACACACTCACCTGTCAGCAGCAGGATCATTGAGACTCCTCTCAGATAAACAGACAGAAAACTGGACATGATTCACAGACAGAGATAAACTGGGACAAAGAGACAGAGAAGTGATGTCCTGATCGAGTGAGTTCTGAATGAACAGAGAGCAAGGAGGGAAGGAGGGAGAAGGGAGTAGGGAGGGAGGGAAGAAGGGAGGAGAGAAGGAAGGAGGGAAGGAGGGGGGTTTCTGGTTCTCTGCCAAAGTCCCAGTTTAACAAACATGAACTGAGACAAAGAGCGGGAAAGAGAAAGAGAGAGAGAGAGAGAGAATGTCATCATGTTGTTTTCTATCTATGATCCACGTTAGATCAGAGGCCAGGACCAGGACCACTTCTATAGTCTGCTGGTCCACATTAATCCTCCCCTGTGTGTGACCTTTGACCTCTTTCAGAGACCAGCTCCACCTGTGAACCTGCTACAGTAGCCAGCCCCCTCCTTCCTGTGTCACAGCTGGACTTGACACAATAGAGGCTGGTTCTATTTTCAGTGTCTGAGTTCACAGAGAAAAGGCCTGTGATGACATTATCACTGATGGATGATGGGAGTTTTGGGACTGGATCTGTGGGAGCCACTTCAGACCTGAAGGTCCATCTAGGTGAATGTGTTTAAGTCTAACTTTATTGAACAGTAGCCGTCACAGCTGGAGAGTCTGTTCATAACAACGACCATTAGCATCTCTTTAACTAGCATTCGCATAGCCTGTGACTTCCCAGCATGTTGTGTGTTGGTGTGAAAAGAGTGATCTGAAGGAGGAAGTTCTCCATCAGAGTGCTTTAATGTGAAAGTCTGAGGTCAAAGTTCATCAATCAATCAATCATCTGGTCACAGTTTGTGTGTCTGTGTGTCATCAGAGCAGAGATGATGTGTGTTATTATTATTATCATTGTTGTTGATACAACGTGTCAGAAGTGAAATGTTTTTTAAATGGCTTCAGACTGAGAGCCTCTGACTCTGATTCTGACTGCTGCTGATTCACTGAGATAAAACCTCCAAATCTCCGATAATCACAGTCCTGCTGAGCCAAAACTCCCACATGCCTCTTCCAGACCTGATCCAGGATCTGGTCTAATCCTGAACCTCAGTGGGGGTTTAATCCTAAACAGACCTCTGGCCTGTTTGAAATGGTGGCTGCTGGTTGAATTTGGTTTAATCCAGATCTCACAGAAGATTATCACCCCCCATTCAATAAACTTTATGATCTCTGAGCTTCCTGGACAGAGGACATGGACCAGCCAATCAGAGGACAGATGAAGGAGCTCTGCCTGTTGACACGGGGCCCAGGTGTCCACAAGCACACTGCTCAACCAGTTTTCACCTGGTCTGAGAAGCAAGATGTCCGACGTTTGTTGAACGTTGACTGTGTGGCTCAATAAAGGTTTTATTTGTTTTTCAGTTCAGAAACAGCTTTTTATGAAAAAAGAGACTCACGTGGTGAAATGCATCGTGGGAAACAGGCAGAAAAGTTGGCTCATCAAATAAATCCTATGATTAAAGTCAGTCAGGTTCAGACATGAAGACACTGAACTGAGGTTCTCTCTCTCTCACACACACACACACACACACAGGCACCTCAGGGGTCTGTGTGTGTGTGTGTGAACATCCTGTCTGTGAAAGCCACTAAAAACCATCTGGAGACAGAAAGCTTTTCCTCTCAACACAAAATGACAAAGAAAAGGAAGAAGAAGACATTTAAACAAAAAACTGCCAAAGGAAAACCTGTAGAAAAAGACTGTAATCATTTTAAAATGCTTAAAAAAAGTTAAATAAATAAATAAATAAATCCATTAAATTTATGAAAACATCAACACTTTTAATCTGAAACTGACTGTTAAAACATTTTAATTAAGAAGATTCCCCTTAAACTGAGAACAGAATTATGACATCACAACTCACTGATTAAACTCTAATACACTTATTTATTCATTTACATTTTCAGAAGAAGATTATCCCATTATAAGTTACAAACGTCAACATTAGCCCAAAGCTAATAACAACCACATCGAGAAAACCAACAAATTTTGAGCTAACTGGCATTAATAATACACTTAAAGGTCAACTCAGCTAGCAGAACCTGAAGGCTAACTGTATTAGCATGAGTTGTAGTTTCAGTTGAATTTTCTTGGTTTCATGTTTCATATATTTATGAAAAATTTTGTCTCAAACTCTAAACGCTAAAAACTCTTAGCATCACATCTTTGTGCAGGTGGATAAAAGATTTCATCTTTAATAAATAGCTAATAAGCTATTTAAAGCTAATAAATAGCTTTAGCCATTTTAGCCATGGTTAGCTGAAAATGTGCTGAAGCAGATGAAACATTAGCATCAGTTAGCACTGGAGCTATCTGTGGTTCTCAGATTTAAGATAACACTAAATTTACACAGAGGGCAAAGGTCAAACTGTCCCTAAATCCTTCCCATCATGCATCTCCCAGCAGATCAGTGCTGCCCTAGGGGGGTCACTGCCTTGCTCCAGGGCATGCTGGGAAAGTCATGATGTTCTCATGATTTCTATATTTAACTGACAGCAGGGACATTCAATGTTCCTGAACGCAGCTCAGGACAGCGTGAGACACGTGTTGGCTGCACACAAGGACTCTCATAGGATGGAGCTGTTTACATGCTGAAGTGTTCAGGTGACATCAGAGGGGTGAACTACGAAGGAAGCTCAGCAGAGCCGGACTTCCTTTGGGTGAGCTCGACAAATCCAAAGCTCCAACCAGAGATAACGAGTATCCCAACGGTGGTTATCATCTTGATTTGTCGGCCCAGGCTTTCCTCAGCAGGCTGTGTGTGTTCACATAAAAAGGGGCGTTTAGGCGTCATTTGACGTCATTTCTGTAGAAAAATGGTCCGATTACGGACCACATATTTCAGCCAAGAGGAGAAGATTATAACAATGGAGAACTATGAAGAGTTCAGACCGATAAGAACAGCTAAAAGCAAAACTGTCTCTACAAACAAGGCGAGAGAGGAAGCCTGACAAAAAAATTCAGATTGTGTACGTTAATATGATATATCATTATATAACTTTAATTCCCTCCCTCATTGTCTCACAAAGAAGAATACATGGAAATCACTTAGATTAGGGCCAAATCAAAGTGAGATTAATTTAATTTGTCTTATTTGTGATAAAGTCAAAGTATAATTGGTGTTCTATCAGTTGTAGTGCCAGCAGTGCAAATCTGGACCAAGAACAAGAATATCATCCAAAGTGGTTTGTATTCATCACTCTTTTAGTGGAATGTGGAAGATACACTGCGTAACACATTATGTGTTAATATTATCTGAAGCAAACAAGAAGAAAAATGAGAGGAGAAAGACTGGAGGGGGCAAACATCATGGAGGGGACACAACAGGACATTCAGTCAGACCCTGGAGCTGGCAGCTCCCAGCAGCTGTTCTCTGTCCAGGGGATGTATAAGTGCTTTGCTTTAAATGCATATTTATTGTTTCTCAGATGAGAAAAGTCTATTTTACAGTTGAAGGAGACACATTAGTGTTGCTCAGGCTGCCAGCACACATCCTGACTGACCTCCACTCAGAGGTGACTGTCAAAGTTTCTCTTTGTTTGCTGTGTTGAATCCACTTCCACAGGTGGAGAGCGATGATGGGACACTTTCAGTGTATTCAGAGGCACCTTTGGGGTTAAGAAGATTTTAATAATCTGAATAAAAATGTAATTAAAAATTTTAATTCAACCTTTTAAATTAGAAACAATACATTTTCTTGCTCATTGATGTCACAGGGAGAGGACATTGTGCGCCCCTCCCTTCAGCCTGTGGCCTCCACCTGTAGGCCCACAGAAAAAAACAAGGGTTTTATCATTTCAGTCCTATGTCTGCTTTTTAAAGTAATCCTGAGTGAATGATGAACACAGTACACCAACAGAAAAGTCTATCGGACTCCTCTCTGTTGCCTGATGTCCTATTAATACATGTTGGAGCAGACAATGTGAGGGAATTTAGAGCTGGATAATCAGAAAAGAGCTGGAAATCAAGAAACTACAACTTCAGATTGAGCAACTGGAGTAAGAGGAAAAGGGTACTACAGTAAATGGTACTTTAAAATGTTTTGTTAAGCATGATTGACTTAAGACTTTTCCTTTTCCAGAACTCTAATAAATAAAAAACACATCCTGTGATGGCGTTTTTTTTTTTATTGGGTGAAAAACTGCTGCTGATGGCTTCGTTTGGTCACATTACTTCCATCTGGTCAACAAGATAACATTTTCCCTCAGCTGAGAATCTGTTTCGTCAGAACACACCAACAGATCACTCCGGTTTGGAAGAATTCTCAAAGAGCCGCCTTCATGACACGGAAAAGTCTGACTTTAGGCTCAACATAGCTCGATAAGGCACTAATCTGTCTTCGGAGTTCAGCCCTCAGACCAACGAATCAAGAGTTATTAATGAGAAGCTGTCATCACCTACAGATAATAGCTGTGGAATGGCTTCTGCCTCTTCCCCTCTAAACTTCTTGTCATTGCTAATTTTACTCATCCTTGTTGGTTTTCTTCTTTTAATTAATTCATAGTTTGAAAAGCTTCTCAGATTTAGAGCAGAGACCTAATCCTGGACTAGTGGACTCTGCTGGACTGTGTGTGTCTGTTGGGAGGATGTTTGATGTTTCTCCAGAGAGTTTGTTTATATTTACGCTCTGCAGTTTGTTTATGTGTTGTGTTACAATCAGAACATGAGGTCATAGCTGCTCTGTCCTCCTTCAGGAGAAGATGTTCATAATAAAGCAGGCACTCATCTGAGTTTTTGTGACATTGTCTCTTTATTTTACTACAAATCACAGATTCTCATGTTCCAGTATAAAAGTAACCAGCACCCACATCAACTGACAGCAGGAAGTGGGAGGAGTCCCAGCCTGAGCCCTGCTGCTGCAGGTCTGAATACATCACAGGGTCGATCCCCAGAAGAGGTCCAGTTAGAGAAGAATCAGTCCCCCTTAAATGTCAGCTGTCCATCAGCTCCTGTTCCGCCTCCTCACTGGACTCAAACTTCTCCATCATCAGCAACAGCTCCAGTTCTGGTCCCGGTCTACGTCCTAGTGGGGGATGGACTAGAGCCTTAGTCAGAGCTGTGATCATTTTGGCTGCCTCCCATCGATCCTCCACCTGCTGCAGGTCACACACTGAGCTGAATGACCTGTGGAGTTACCATGGGAACAGAGAAGACTGAAACCACTGAAGAAATTTTCTGGGTGCCAAGAGATGATCAAATGAGGCAAACTGATCAATAGTCACGTGATTGTTGATCAAACATGTCAAACTGTCCAGAAGAAGGAACCATCATCAGACAGAAGACAGATCTCACCTGCGCAGAATACTGGTCTCCGAGTTTAGGGTGGACATCACCTCACTGAGCCAGCAGGCCAGAGTCAGGGCCAGCTGATCCAGACCTAGACCCTCCAGACCCCCCTTAGACACCAGCTGAGTCCACCGGGCCTGTAAGACAACCAGCACTGTTGTTACAGGTGAGACAGACAGGTGGGACACAAACAGGACGGACACATCAACAGGTGAGAGTACCTGCAGGAATTCTCGGAGGACTGGTGTCAAACAGACATGGAGCGGCTGCAGTCGACAGCTGCATCCTTCTGGAATGACCACCAGGTCTGTGGAGGCAGAGCTGAGAGCATCTCTGAAGGCATCTGTAACGTGACCTCGGTGGACGTCCACCATGAGCACAGACTGCTGGTTACCAACAGACGCTGACATATGGGGGCGCCAGACCTGCACAGGTACAGAGGAGAGAGTGAAACAGGAGATCATGCCACCACAGAACGAAGGGGGAGGAGCCACTCCTCATCCAGACCTTGTTGATCCATATCTGCAGACGGTCCTGGTCACTGAATCCTTCCTGTTGAGACTCCAGCAGAACGTTGTCAGGGAATCCTTCAGGAACACATGTCAGCATCCCCCTGAAGAACAGCTGGGGGGTCAGGAGGGTGCCATCCGACAGGGCAGACAGGACCACATCAAACATGGGCGTCTCCTCAGGTGATCCAGACACCTGGAAGGCCGACAGGTGCTGGTTGTTGAATTTGTCCAGATGGATGAAGATAGAGAACTCGTCCATGCAGCCGAGATGGTGAGGACGGAGGCCCCGAGTCTTGATCTGAGTGGGACAAGATTAAAAGACACTGAGTGATCTGCAGGACTGCATCCAGCTGTGTAGCTTCTAATCCACCATCTGACCTGGGAGCTGAAAGACCGGATGAAGGGGAGGACGGCCCCCCGGATGGTGCTGGGCAGCATCACCCTGCAGGAGGGGTCAGGGGGCTGATGACTGAGTTCGTGTCTCAGCATAAGGTCCACAGTCCAGCTGTAACGTTCCGTCAGCCAACTGTCGCCCCCCAGAACGTCCCTGGCTACCTGCAGCAGAAACTCTTCAGTCACCATCAGCTGTTTCTCCCTCCAACACAACAACTGCTCCACCAGCTCTGCCATCTTCCAGCTCCATCCCCGGCGCCCCAGCCCACGCTGCAGCTGCCGCGTCCAGGACACGATCAGCTGAGGGGACCTGTGGTGGTGGCGGGCAGCCTGAGGGACCCCATGACACAGGGAGGAGAGGATGGCCGACAGCTGGGACACCGTCAGAGTCTGAGGGGCGAAGGAGTGGGCGGGGTCATTTTGATGAACTGCAGCACGTCATTAACAACACTTTCAACACCTGTACTCACCTGTTCAGGTTGTGGGCGGGGCCCGAGGAACTTGATAGTCATGGCAGGTGGAGAGGACAGGGGGGAGGGGGAGGTGAGGGGTTTGACTGACAACTGGGTGGAGCTCTGTCCTGAGGGAAGGAGATCAATGGGGATAAAGGCTCCGCTGCTCCGCCCACCTGGTGATGTAATGCTGTGGGCAAGAACAGGGGAGTTTTTGTTCAAATGACAGAAGACAGGAAGTAAAATAATAAAATAATTAACAAATGCATTGAAAAGGAAGTCTGAATTTACTCGTTTTCAGCTGTTTCTTCAGCTGGAGACGGAGCTAACTGATAATGATCTGAGGTACTGATGTACCAATTAAAGTCCCTGCACAGACGAGGACAGAGACCTGGTTCACATCCTCCTCCCCCTTCTGAAAACTTTCATATTAAAACTCAAGTCCCATGAGTCCTGGATGCAGACAGACTTATTGTGAAAGAGCTGACGTGACTGCTGAGTATTGTCTGTTTATTGATGATTGGTCAGTGTTTGTGTTCACCTGTTAAAGTTGGACGTTGGCTGTGCCACATTAACTCGACTCTCTGAAACGACACAAGCGTTAATGACGTCATCACACATTAATCTTATCTAAAATAACGTCCAGTCACATGGCCATTCAGGGCCAAGAAAAAAGACCTTGTTACCTGACTGAGTCCTGCAACAATGTCCAGGTCTCTGCGTCAGGTGATAGGCCATCAAGTCTCCTCTGCAGGTGGAAAGTAGACACGACTCACACTTCAACGTCTCTGACAACCTGACACACACACAGTTTTTTTTTTTAATGTAGTGATGTCATAATTCCAACAGCAGATCAGCTGATATCTGTGTGGTATTACCAAGAGTCGAGTTGGAAGATGCTCTGATACTGAGGGTTCCTCCTGCAGGAGGCGTGGTTACTAAGGAAACAGCAGCACACAACAACCAGTCAGCATGAGAACAAATCAACACAACCCTGAATGTGAGCTGGTTAGAGTTAGACCATCAGAACTGGCGGACATACTTGATCATGTGGTTGGCATAGGAAGTGGAGCAACAGGTGCTGAACCTGCAGAGGGAGCAGTGGACCAGGGACGGGAAGTGAGTCCTGAAGTCCTGAATCACACGGAGACACTCCACACAGCGAGGCTGAGAGACACTGGCTGTCCCACTAAGGGAAGGAGAGAGAGATTAATGGTTCCTCCTTCAGTCTCCAGAGTGTCTGACTCCCCCAAGAGAATAGATGACTCACCTGAGCTGGGTCAGGAGAGGACCCAGACTCTCTACTCTTCTCTTTGGAGCCTCCTGAGTGGGGACAGTGGGGGGAGGGGGGATGACATCCACCACCTGAAAAAGAAGAAGATTCAACTCTTGGTCATGACCTTTGACCTTGTGTGACCTTTATCATCAGCTGGCCTTAAGACACTCACCGGGCAGGGGGCAACTTTCATGATTGGTTCTACACCATCAGGATGTCCAACCACAGAGTATGTCCTCACTGTCACCTACACACACACACACACACACACAGTCAGGTGAGCAGTATAACTCAATCCATTCTCAGGTTTCGCTGAGGACTAAAGTGAGTCTACCTTGGTTCCAGGTCTGAGTCCACTGAGCTGAACTGGTCTGATGTGGGTCTTGTGATGCAGCAGTTTGTGTTCCAGGCGCTCTTTAATGTACAGGAAGTGGAGACGACACTTCTCACAGCCAAACACGTGCTTCTTCTGAAAGACAAGACCAGGACCAAACTGATACCAGCACCTCAATGAGACCAGGACCAAACATAGTAGTTAGATGGCTGCAGACTGTACCTGGTGTCTGGCGAAGTGCTGCTGGTAGCAAGAGCTGCTGTGCAGGACCCTCAAACAGTACTGACACAGAAGGTGTTTGGTGTCCGCGTGGGTCTCCTGAAAATGGGTCCAGACATCTAAGTAGAAGGAGGACCTGAAGTCACATACCTGGAGCACAGACACACAAACAGGTGAACTGGTGAACTCCCCCCTCCAAGCAGAATTTCTTTCAGTGGCGTCTCACCTGGCAGACATACGGCATCTCTCCTGGTTTGTGAGTGGTCTTCATGTGCCAGAGGAAGGCCGGCTCACTGCCAAAGTCCAGCTCACAGATCCTGCAGGTGGCTGCAGCAGGAAACAGACAACATCTGGGTCAACAACAGTCAACACATCTGTAACCATCAGTTCATTGTTGCATGTCAATGAACCAGCAGGTGGTGTGACACCTGTCTGCCCACAAAATTGCACAACTTTCCTGAGCTCCAAGGGTATGTAACAGAGAGGTGTAAGCTGTAACTGCACTGTGTGTGTATGTGCATCAGACCTGTGGACTGGTATTGATTGTGAACCGCCTCCAGGTGACATTGCAGCTTGCATGGGGTCAGGTAGTGACGGAAGCAGTGAGGACATGTGGACAAAGTTTCCAGGTCGCCGTGCTGAGAGACATGTTGCTTCATGTGAGACATCAACCTGAGACAGAGACAGATGCTGGTTCTCATTCTGACAGTGAAGCTTTCTGTGAAGGTGATCAGTCTGTGTATGTGTCTCTCTCACTCAATGTTGTTGCGCAGCGTCTTGGGACAGTTTATGCAGCGGTAAAGTCCAGTTAACTTCTTGTTTGACCTGTGGAGTTCGACTGAGCTTTTTCCTGGATCTGAGCCATAATAAAAGTCCTCTACAAGTATCACCAGTTTACCATGAGGAGGGTCAGACTGGTCCCTTTGGGGGCTGCTGAAGGTGGGGGGGGGGCTGGCGAATGGATCTGACAGGAAGTCAACGGGAGACCTGCGAGTCTTCTGAGGAGGTGAGACGACACTAGCCTGAAGGAGATAGGAAGGAGACTTACCATTGTTCAGATCAGTGTTGTTTTTGGCAGCAATTTTAGATATAGTCTTATGGACGAAAATGCTTATTAGATTTAGTAATTTCTATATGTGATTATATTGAAAGTATGTCCATCGATCATCTCATTGCTTCCAACCACCAAGCGCCTTGGCGCTGCCGCCAAGGTCCTTCATTGAATTACCCGTAACTGTCTATGTGTATGACTGTGACCACAGGCATGTGGTGCAGAATGTGCGCAAATGCTGGCGTGATGCCAGGTGGTGGGCGTGACCAAACAAGGATCAGATGCGGCACCATTGCTGATACTTTTTTAGCTTTTGACAGACAATAGACAGAAATGTCATGCATTTTGAATGTCTGACAGACCACCCAGTCTCATCAACGAAAACTCTTGTCATCAAAGAGCCATGTTTAGCATGTCAGGGGGTGGGGGGGTGTCAACGAAATCATTTTGTCAGTCATCGTTGACAAACAACACTGGTTCAGATTGAGTATCATCAGGTGCACATTGTGACCTGGGTCATCTGCTCCTGATGTCACATTTAAAACCAGCTCTACCTCTGAAAGACATGATGTCATGTGACCTGCAGTCTTTGAATCCCTGTCTGGACTGAAGCTGACTGTCTCAAATGTTAGTATGGCTAATCCAGTTGTCATGAAGAGACAGTGCATCATAATGATCTAACAACTCACAGCAACGTGTCGTGGTCGAGTCCTGAGCACCTTACTGCTACTCTGACAGTCTCTGGAGGACCGACTCTTGT
Organism: Echeneis naucrates; assembly: GCF_900963305.1. Taxonomy (NCBI): domain Eukaryota; kingdom Metazoa; phylum Chordata; class Actinopteri; order Carangiformes; family Echeneidae; genus Echeneis; species Echeneis naucrates. The sequence goes on from NC_042521.1 coordinate 185,603, forward strand.
CTCTGCTTTTCCTGTGGAACTTTTTCTTCTTCTTCAGTTCCTTCAAACTCAGAGCGATGTCTGGGCTGCACAGCTGGAAGAGGAAGAGCTGCATTACTCTGTTATCACATATCACGTAGATCAGGTTCAGGTTGTACTGCTGCTGCACCTTCATCGCAACACTAAAACCCTCTCTGTCCACACCATCAAACCTGATCGTCTCCTCTCATCTAATCAGTGACAGTAAAGATGGTTCTAACATTAAAATACAGATGTGACGAGTTCAGACTTGTTTAAAACAAAAAGTCCCTGGATGTTCTCTCTTCAGTCCCTGAACACACACACACAGTTCTTGGTCTGCAGGACTTACACACATGAATCCCCTGAGTTCCGTGATGAGTTTGTACTGGCACACACACACTGGACAGTTGGGTGGAGAGACTGGATCCAGCTGACCTGCAGGGAAGAAGACACACGCACCTGGATCAGGTGAGGAGGAGGAGCGTCTGTCTGCTGAAGACAATCTTTAGAAACAAACTGTTTCTCTAAACACCTGAAACTATTTTAAACTAGTTCACTGATCATCACCAAATACCGAATCTGTCTGCTGGACCAATCTTGACGACGTACACATGAAAACAGAGACAGTTCAGATATCTTCAGGTTCAGTCACATGATTCAAACCTTTGAGGAACTGGTGTGCAGCTGCAGGCCTGCTGCTGTGAGGAGGGTCCTTGGTGTTCTTTGATGTTGGGAGTGTGGTCTGCTGCAACGCGGTGGATGAGGCAACGGACAGGTCCAGTGGGGGCAGGTTGGATTTAAAAGTCATATTGTGGTCACTCAAAACCTTCTGAGCTGCTTCACCTGAGACCACGCCTGGAAAACACACTGAGGGTTACAGAACAATCAGGTACTCTTCAATCTAATCTACATCAGACCGGATGGGGCATGTACCTGTGATGATGGGGGTGGGGCCAGCCTCAGGCACAGATGGAGTGGCAGCAGCAGAATTAGGAGGGCAGGTCGCAGCGAGGGAGGCGGTGGTGTTGATGTGGCGAGTACCTGCAAGACTGTGGACTCTCAGAGTCACAGGGACCTGAACAGTAGTGAATCCACTGGCTGAACCTCTGGGGTGAGAATGCAGCTTCAGCTCCACACCTCCACCTGCACAATCAAATGGAAACCATCATGAACTCAGTCCTTCACACTGACTCACTGGGCCCGCTCTGTTTTTCTGAAGAGGCCCTCAGTGACCTGTACTGACCTCCAGGCAGCAGGGGCACCACTCGACCGTTCACCATGAAGCTCTGAGGATGTCCTGAGGACTGATACACACAGATCTCGTTTATTTTCTTAATCCAGATGCCTATGAATACTTCATAAGAAAAGCTCGGTCCACTCACTGTCTGAGGACAAGTGAAACAGATCAGGAATATCTTACCACCTTTGTTCTGAGGTTGACTGGAGAGGGGCTGCTGCTGCTCACTGGTGGGACTGGGAGGGGGATGATCATGATTGGTGGGGTGTCCATCTGTTTCGACATCTGACTGACAGCAGCATCCACACCTGCAGAGATACACTCATGTTACAGATTATTTACATCGATCTTAGGACACCACACAGGAAAAACACATAACTGTAAGGTCTGGATTTATTAACAGATAAATTTATGACATTTGACATGTTTGACATATGACACATTCATATTAAACTATAATTCCAAATATTATTATGAATTATCATTGTATCATATGTATAATTAGAGCAGAAGAGTTTGTGTTAAAGTCACAGACAAAAATATACTCAATGTTTTGTACTTCTGAAAGTTTTAACTTTCTTCTCTTCAGCCGTCTGTGGTAATGGAGGCCAAATCTCCTGCTCCTCTTCATCACACTCCATCAGCAGGTCAGCACTGCCATCTGGTGCATATGCCACCGCCATCTCCACCTCCTCACCTGCACAGAGGGCACACCAGGTGTGTCACAGGTTATCACTGTGGAAATTAGTTCACTTCCTGTACCAGCGGTGGATTTCTACGTTTTTAATGCTTTCAACAGTTTTATTAGTCATGTGATTTAAATCCTACCAGAATGATAAAACATACTCACATTTCTGTCCATAAAATTGATATTACATTTAATGTATTTAACATTCACAAAATTTTGCTTCCCTCTATTTTATTTTAACTACTTTAGTTTCATGTCAAATGTATAATTTCACGATTGAGCCGTTTTAGCTCACTGTTAGCCATACTAGCTAAAAATCTGTGAAAGCCTCCACTCCCTTTTTCTAACAAATTAGCATTAAAATGAGATAACAACTGATCACTTGTGTTGAAAATCAGTTTTTACTGCTTTAGGAAACTGAGTGATCAAGTTTAAATACAGAAATCAGCGGGCGAGCAAATCCAGCTAACAAGCTAATGACTGCACAAAGAATCTGAGACTGTTAGCATAAACTCCATGAATTTACACCATTAATCCAAACAGACACCACCAAAGTGTGAGTTGTGTATCAGTGATGCCGAAACACGACACAACACAATACAATACAATAAACCACAACCTATTATAACATATTTAACATTTGGATACAAATGCTAACAAGCTAGCCTAGCAGCTAATTCGGTGACTTTAAAAACTCAGTATGATCACTGCAGAAAAACTTGACGCGGTCGTATGCTTACCTTCTGCGGGGTGTTTATATGTTAAATAAAAACTTATTCCGCAAAAAGGCCCCTTTAAACGGACTGTTAGTCTGAATAAAGGTGGATGTTGTCCTCTCTCACACAGAAGCTGCTAGCTGCTCAGCGTGCAGTGAGCACCGTAACACCGCCGTGTTCCTCCGCGGTGTCCCCGCCTCCCACACACACATACACATATGGTCCTAGACGGAGGCGGAGCGATATCCGCAGGTGGGGGCACTACATCTTAAGTTTTAAAATAAAAATAAATAAGTAAAATTAAATAAAATAAAACAAAAATAACATCCGTCGGCCCGACATTTCCACGAGAAACGTAGAATCTGGTCCATTACCGTGTGATACCGAACCTTCGCTCCAGCTAACAGGGATTAGCAGGCTAACATGAGCAAAGCAGTGTACTGTCCTCCTCTTTATTACCTGACTTAAATTATCTGACTTTGATCATCTGATAAGAAGTTCAGACTTTCTCGCAACCGAAACCGTTTAAGACAAAATAAAGAGTCGCGGAGCAGCTGAACCGGGACCGTGCCCGGTGCTGCCAGCTAGCTACACCGGCTAACTGGCTAATGATGCGTCTGTCGGACCATTAAAGTAGCTGCTGAATAAACGACGCTACCAAATCCACAACAGATATAAATACACACAAACACACTTTTACAACAAGGCAGCTTTATTCTGGCAACACAAATTCACCGGAGTGTCGTCTTTGCGAGACTAGTTAGCTGCCTCAGCTAGCTTTGTGTTAGTTGATAGGATGGAGGTGCTCAAGAGAAAAACACGAAAAAAGAAGTCAGCGTATATCTGGCCGAAATTATTTATTCAGGATCATTTTATATTTTATTAACTACTTACTACACACAGCTGATAAATCCTCAGCTGCCAGTTTATTAGAACAGTTAAAGTGTTTCTCTTTAGTTCTCAGATGAATCCTCCATCACCGAAACTGCATGAGTTTAATGTGTATTTTACAATCTGCTGATGTCATTCCCATTCTTATTCCTGTTATACAGCTGTATTCACAAGAACAACAATAATAATCCTGATGATCATAATAGTTCCATAAACTATCGAACACTACGAAGTTTTATTTTTGCGTTTCTTGGCTGATGGAAGTTTATGTACTGATGCTATTCTTGTGCGTGACGTGATGACGTCACGGACCCGGAACTCTTCATGTAATTTGTTGTTGTCGCAGCTCAGCTGGTTTCCGTCCCTGTCCGTCGGATCCTGACCCTTAGACAGTGCCGGACTGGACCTGTTCCGGACCGGACGGTGACGTATCTACTCCGGCTTGTTAGTTTCGTTGCCGCCATGAACGTGACGCTCGCAGTGAAGCAGTACATCTCCAAGATGGTGGAGAGCAGCGGGCCCGGGATGAAGGTGCTACTAATGGACAGAGAGACGGTGAGGCGCGGGGACTAGGACCGGGGCCCTACCCTAGACCTAGTTCTGGTCCCAAACACTTCTCATACAGTGTGTTGTTGTGTATATGTGTCCTTGGTTTAATGTCCTCAGTGGTCACTTTGTTAGGAACCCCTCACTAATTCTGAGGAGGTCCTCAGGTCCTGGATCCAGGTGTTGACACTGAAACATCTCTGTGGATTAGCGAGACCACAGCAGAAGACAGTAGATCCATCTACAATAAAGAAAGTCATCCATTCCCATCAGACTTTACAGTTGCTGAACTATTAGAAGATACACTGCCAAACAGCATTATTTCCCTCCAGTGATTTATAAAATATTTCTGGATCTGATTTTAAGCATCTTCAATGTATGTGTCTGTCTGTCACAGACCAGCATCGTTAGTGTGGTCTACACTCAGTCTGAGATCCTGCAGAAGGAGGTCTACCTCTTTGAGCGGATTGATTCTCAGAACAGAGACAGCATGAAACACCTGAAGGCCATTTGCTTTCTCAGACCCACCAAGGTACAACACCTGAGACCACCTATGATGACATCATCATCTTCATTTTCATCAGTGACGTTGTGACAACGTCTGTGTGTTTTATGCAGGAAAACGTGGAACATCTGATCCAGGAGCTGAGGAGACCAAAGTACAGCGTCTACTTCATCTGTAAGTCTGATACTGTGGGTTATATCTGACCAGCTGATGGAAACCTTTTGATTTTGATTCTCAACACATTTCAAAACCAAAGTCCTAAGTTTCAGGTTAGTCTTCAAACTGAACCAGAGGACCAACAAGGTTTATGTCTTTTTGTCTTTTATTGATAAACCTCATATCTGTGTGTCTGTTTGTGTCTGCGTGTGTTCCAGACTTCAGTAATGTCATCAGTAAGAGTGAGATCAAAGCTCTGGCTGAAGCTGATGAACAGGAAGTGGTGGCTGAAGTCCAGGTGAGTCTAAGGTCCTGCCTGAATCCTGATGCATGCTGGGAGTCAGACTCTCTGCAGTAAAGCACACCTTGCAGGTCAAAGGTCACAGGGTAGACCAGGGTAGACATTAAGTAATGTCATGATCTTTGAAGATCAAACTAATTATTGGTTTATCAAGTAATTGGTTCAATAATGGACAATTAAAAGTGTGTGTGTGTGTGTGTCTGCAGGAGTTTTATGGAGACTTCATCGCTGTCAATCCTCATCTGTTCTCCCTCAACCTGCAGGGAGTGGCCAGGGTGAGTGCTTGTGTGCATGTGTGTGCATGTGAGTATCTATGACTGTGTGTAACTGTGTCTCTGATTCAGGGCCGGAGTTGGGAGCCGTCCATGTTGTCCCGCTGTACTCAGGGTCTGACATCTGTCCTTCTCGCTCTGAAGAAGTGTCCTATGATTCGTTACCAGTTGTCCTCCGACATGTCCAAACGTCTGGCTGAGAGTGTCAAGGTCTCCATGGCAACAACACTCTGATCACACACAAGTGTGGCTTTGTTTACTATCTGCTGAACATGTGATGCACAGTTCCATATTCAGATCTTTTCTTCTGCAACCTACTGGCTTAGACTAGGGTCATGTTTTTAAATGATCTGGTTGATTTATAACTCTAAGTCTTTATTTGTGAATCACCTGCAGTTAGAAGAATCTTTTTGACCCTTACTGGAGTGCGTAGAACCAGAGGCCAAGTGATTTTCAATTATATATATAATTTCCTATTTTATGGATTTATTGTGAGAGTTCAGCCTCTTTAATTCTTTCAGATTCACACAAAACAGAAAATCAGCTGAGCCATTAAAGCTTTCTTACAAATGGTAATGTATCAGTGACATGTAGCTGTTAAAAGGTTCCATGGCTTTTAATTTAGTAACTGAGGATTTCATTTTGCTGTGAATAATTTTACATTGCATTTATTTTGACAGTGTGCTGGCATACTTCCTGTTGCCGTGCTCACCCTGTCTCCTCTCGCCCTGTGACATTAGCAAATTATCACGAAGGAGTACGAGCTGTTTGACTTCAGGAAGACTGAGGTTCCTCCTCTGCTGCTGATCCTCGACCGCAGTGATGATGCCATCACACCGCTGCTCAACCAGGTAACCAATCACGTTCCTCTGCGCGATGACATCCTCAGGCTTGAAAGTGACGAGTCTCATCGTCTTCACTAAAGTGAAGTGACCTCAGGCTTAATGATGTCATGTTGGTTAATTATTACTTTGGAAACGTAAATTGGCATTTTATGATTATTTACCTTTTTTGAATATACTTTTTTAGAAAATACATTTTTGATTTAATGAAGAAAGCCTTTCTATTTTCTTGACTCTGTTACTTCCTGTCCTGTAGTGGACTTACCAGGCCATGGTCCATGAGTTGCTGGGTCTCAACAACAATCGGATCGACCTGTCTCGGGTTCCAGGGATCAGCAAAGACCTGAGGGAGGTAGTCCTCTCTGCGGAGAACGACGAGTTCTACGCCAACGTGAGTCACAGAGACCCTCAGGGACCTGGTCCAGTTGGTATTGGACTCACAAACCCCCAGTGACACAAAACTCACTATTACTAAACTAACTAACTGCCTGTCTGTCTCTGTGTGTGTGTGTCTGTCTGTCTAGAACCTTTACCTGAACTTTGGAGAGATTGGCACCAACATAAAGAACCTGATGGAGGATTTCCAGAAGAAGAAACCTAAAGGACAACAGAAGCTGGAGTCCATCTCTGACATGAAGGTCTGAGACTCTGAGGGTGTGGAGGTTCTGGAAGTCCTGGTTCAGTTCCACAGACCACGAACTGACTTGTGTGTGATTTCACTGCAGGCATTTGTGGACAACTATCCTCAGTTTAAAAAGATGTCCGGCACTGTGTCCAAACACGTGACGGTGGTGGGGGAGCTGTCCCGCTTGGTGTCGGAGCGTCAACTGATGGAGGTTTCAGAGGTGGAGCAGGAGCTGGCCTGTCAGAATGACCACTCCAACGCCCAGCAGGTGACAAAATGCACTTAGACATGCCCATTTACTCCTGTTTAACCACTGAGCCCCCCCGGCAACAGATTCAGCACAGGAGCACCCATGAAGATGTAGGATGTTGAAATGACAAAATGATGAGTTTTCACTTTGTATCGCCACCTGATCCCACCATTCAGATGGGTCACAGAGTGTGACTTTTGTTGCCCAGCAACATGTAACAGTTGATCAAGGTAACTATGGGTTTCAGGTCTGGTTTGTTTATTTCCTGGGATATGTAGGACCATGAAGGCTCTGATCCCAGACAGTCCCTATCACCTTTGACCAGACAACAGGTCGTCTGCCCTTTTTCACTCTGTTTCCTGTTATTCCAGAGTGTGCGGCGTCTCCTGCACAATCCCCGTCTGTCAGAGCTGGATGCTGTCCGCCTCGTCATGCTGTACGCTCTGAGGTACGAACGCCACAGCAGCAGCATCCTGCCGTCACTGATGGACGAGCTGAGCAGGAAAGGAGTGTCCGAACGCCACCGCAGGGTAATGTTGTCATTAATTGGGCTCAGATCTGATTGTACGGAGGAAACAGGAAGTAGTTGTGAACCCATCCCCTCTCTCAGACGGTCCAGTCCGTGGTGGAGTATGGAGGGAAGAGAGTCAGAGGAAGTGACCTCATCACACCGACAGATGCTGTTGCCATCACCAAACAGTTCTTCAAAGGGCTCAAGGTGCAGACAGACATGTTTTATACCTTCGCAACCACTATCACCATAGTAACCCTCTCATTCGCCAAAGCAACCACTCAAATTTCCCTGACAAAGTGTGTGTGTGTGTGTGTTCAGGGTGTGGAGAATGTGTACACTCAGCATCAGCCGCTGCTTCATGACACTCTGGATCAGCTGATCAAAGGACGACTCAAAGACAGCCAGTTTCCATACCTGGGAGCCAGCAGCCTGAGAGACAGGTGAGAGACAAGAGACAAACCTGAGAGGGGGAGAGAGAGAGATTTGATTTGATTTGATTTTTAAGCCAACTTTATTCAGCTCATTTTCACAAAGAGGTTTAAAAACATTTTAGTCTTTTGTCACACCAAGAGCACATAAGCCTGCTTAGATTAGCTGATCTGAAAAGAGCAGCTGGTCCTCCTGCACTGAGCACAGGACCAGACCTGGAGTCCAGATCTCCCTGAACTGATCCAGGTCCTGCATCTCTCTGTAGTATTTAAAATCAATCATCACTCTGTCTTTAACCATCCTGCTGAACAGGAGGACCAGGTCAGTGTCCACACTGTCCTCCATCTTCCTCTTCCTGGAGACGTAGATGGCCAGTTTAGCCTGTCCCAGGATGAAGTTGATCATTTGGCTCCTGTGTTTGGTGGCCCTCCTGTATCTGAAGCCCAGGATGAGGGTCTGGAGGGAGAACACCTCTCCTCCTTTCCTGAGCAGTGTGTCCAGCAGGGAGAACAGGGGGCCGAGCCGAGGACACTGGGAGAAACAGTGGAAGACCGTTTCTACGGCACCACAGAAGGGGCACTTGTTGGAGGTGGACGGGTCGAGGATGCAGACGAAGGCGTTCACTGCCAGGATCCCGTGGAGGAGTCTCCATTGGAGGTCGGCCACCTTTTTGGTGAGTGGAGGTTTGTAGAGGCTCCTCCACTCAGGCCGGACCTCCTCACCGAGGCCCAGGTGAGCTCTCCAGGGGGAGTCGGCTCTCTGCAGCTTCTGTTTTTTCAGGCACTCCACCATCAGTGCTGACAGGATTTTACTGTTGGCCTCACCCAGGTTCACCTCCGACCGGCTACCTGAACTTTGACCCCCAGCAGACCATCCAGGGCAGGCAATAAAGGGGGGGGGGGGGGTCGTCAGGACATGGTGTGGTCACGCCAGCGCTGTGGTCGGTTAGCAGGAGAAGCTCGTGTGGGGTCAGAGAGCCCCTCCAGTGGTCCAGCAGCCTGCCCAGGATCCGCTCCGACCTCCGTCCCAAAGCGGCTGCCAGGCGTGCTGCGTCCCTCAGCTGTGGTCCGGTGAGGGTGATCATGTCACCCAGAGTTAAAACCCCTGCGCTGCTGAACACCTGGCTGACTGCTGCTCCTGCCCAGCTGGGGGGGGCCAGGCGTCCTCCGTGGACCAGCGGCTCCTTTAGCAGCCAGAACAGGGAGGTGTGCTGAGCTGTCCGGGTCCGCAGCAGCCTCCAGACGGTGAACAGTCCTCTATAAAACTCAGGCAGGGTGTGGATCCTCACCGTCTTAAAATCCATTAAAAACACGGAGTCCTTCAGTCCTGGGCCCCCGACACACTGCAGGACCAGCTGAGCCAGGGGCCTCCACACCAGGTCCTTCGGCCCGTACAGCAGTCTTTGTGCGAACTGGAGTCTGAAGGCAGCACACCTGTCCCTGCCCCCCCCCCCCTCCTTGGGGAGGAGTGCTTGTGGGAGCCAGTGCAGCTTGTCCCAAAAGAAGTTCACCAGTGTTGTTTGGATCCTGGAGAGCAGGTATTGGGGGGGGGGGGGGTCGACACAGGCCAGCTTATGCCACAAAGAGGAGGACACCAGATTGTTAACCACTAGTGTCCTTCCTCTGTACGACATGCTGGGCAGGAGCCACCCCCACCGCCTCAGTCTGCCCTGTGTGGACTCAAAGGCTCTGTCCCAGTTCTTTTTTAAAAACAGTTCGTCACCTAAAAACACCCCCAGGTACTTTAACCCTCCCGTCCTCCAACACAGCCCCCCCAGTAAAACCAGCTCATTTAGAGAGTCTTTTTTTACTGCCACAGCTTCGCTCTTTTTCCAGTTCACTCTGGCTGAAGACAGTTTGTTAAAAAGGGCCACGTTCTCCTCTAAAACATAGATGTCTGTCTGAGTATTTAAAACTATGATCAGGGGTTAGGGGTTAGGGTTAAGGTTATGCTGCGGGACATCCAGGGAAGACCACTCCCCCCAGCCCCTCCCTCAGCCTGTGTAGCAGGGGCTCTATGGCCAGGGAGTACAGCATCCCTGACAGAGGACACCCCTGCCTCACCCCCCTTTGGACTGAGAAAGGTGCAGCCAGACCACCATTGATTTTCAGTATGCTGGCAACGTCACGGTACAGCACCTGGATCCCGGCTATGAAACCTGGGCCGAACCCAAAAGCACCGAGTGTCCGCCACAGGTACTGGTGTTCGACCCGGTCAAAAGCCTTCTCCTGGTCTATGGCAATAAGACCAGTGAGTCCAATGAGCCGGAGAGCTCCAAAACGTGCAGAATTAAAGTGACGTTGTCACTTATGGTCCTGCCGGGCACACAGTAACTCTGGTCCACATGAACGACCTCGGCCATCACCTCTCTGAGCCTCCGGGCCAGAGCTTTGGCCAGGACTTTATAGTCCCCACACAGTAAGGAGACCGGCCTCCAGTTCCTCAGGTCCTGCAGGTCACCCTTTTTGGGGAGCAGGGTGATGACGGCTCTCCTGCAGCTCTGAGGTAGCAGTCCGGTCCTCAGGCTCTCCTGGAACACCTGCAGCATGTCTGGTCCCAGCTCAGACCAGAAGGCCTTATAGAAGTCCACTGGGAGACCGTCGATTCCAGGAGCTTTCTGCTGGCGAGGCTCATGAGGGCTGCGTTCAGCTCCTCCACAGTCAGCGGGGCCTCCAGCATGGTGTTGGATGCTGCTGTCACCTGTGGCAGGCTGGAGAGGAAGGCCGCAGCCAGCTCAGGGTCCTCCACCAGCTCCTTCTGGTACAGCTCCTGGTAGAACTGTGTGGCGAACCTCCTGATCTCCCGAGCGTCCTCCACTGGGGAACCGTCGTCGGAGCGCAGGGAGTGGATGATCTTCCTCTGGCCGTTCCTGCGCTCCAGGCCGAAGAAGAACTGTGACGGGGCGTCCATCAGGGAGGCGTTCATGAAGCGTGACCGGACCAGAGCTCCCTGTGCTGTTACACCCAGCAGGTTGGCCAAAGCAGCCTTTTTACTTCTCAGGGCTTCAACACACCCTTGGTCTCCTGTACAGTCCAGTAACGTACAGATGTGATCAGACAGGCCGACAGGAACAATGTGACAGCTGTTTAAAAATGCTAAAATGGTGCTTAAAACAGGTTACCATTCTAATGGACCCAACCATCTGCCCATACCTGGACAGGGCTTTGGACAGGTCCTCATTTTTTATGAAGAGGGGGATGTTACTGATTATTACCCTCTCTCTGTCTCTCTCTCACTCTCTCTGTGTGTCTCTCTCTCTCTATCTGTCTGTCTCTCTGTCTGTCTCTGTCTCTTTCTCGCTCCCTCTGTCTCTCTCTCACTCTGTCTGTCTCTCTCTCGCTCTCTCTGTCTCTCTCGCTCTCTCTGTCTCTCTCTCACTCTGTCTGTCTCTCTCTGTCTCTCTCTCGCTCTCTCTGTCTGTCTCTCTCTTTCTTGCTCTCTCTGTCTCTCTCTCGCTCTCTCTGTCTCTCTCGCTCTCTCTGTCTCTCTCTCACTCTCTCTGTCTCTCTCTCGCTCTCTGTCTGTCTCAGGCCTCAGGACATCATCGTGTTCCTGATTGGTGGAGCTACATATGAAGAAGCTCTGACAGTTTACAACCTGAACCGAAGTTCAACTGGAGTCAGAATCGTCCTCGGAGGGAGCAGCATCCACAACACAAAGAGGTGACAACACAGAGACCCACAACACAGAGAGAAACAACACACAGACACACAACACAAAAATTTGTTTATCTCTCTCTGTCTCTCAGTTTCCTGGAGGAGGTTACCTTGGCAACGGGGCACAGTGGTGACAGGCCACTGGGAGGTGGTCGCCATGGCACCAGACACTGAACCTGGACTCCCGATGAGGTCATTGGATGACATCACATTCCCAACATTTGGTGTTTTTGTTTTGGCTCAGGTCCAGGACTGTGACATCATGGACCAGGTTTTTTGTTTTCTGTCTGTGAATGATTGAAATGAAAGCAACAATAAATCAAAAACCTGAAAAATGTTGGTCTCCAGTCTCCGGTCCTGCTGCTGTGATAAATGTTAACGTGTCCAGGTGGACCAACCAGACCACAGGAGCTTCAAGGTCCAGTTAGTGCTGATGGCCCTTCAGACTAGGTCCTGATCTGGGTCCAGTGTGTGGGTCCAAATGGATCCAGAATCATCATGTGTTTGGATTTTAAAGGATCAGTTCAGACATGACCTGAATTATCTTCATCAAACTGATCCTGCCACCACGTGACTCTTTGTTTCCGGTGTGTGTCACTAGATGGCGATGTCGGGCTCTTTATATAGGTCCGCGTGTCGGCGCGCGTGCACGAACGTGTTGAGAGGGAGCATCTGCCTCACACACACACACACACACACACACACACAACGAGATGCTGCTGCTCCGCTTCACACAACAGACTCGGAGCTGAAGCGGATCCGAACAAACCGAACACACCAAAACCAGGATCCGATCAACCGGGACAGCAGCTCCTCCCCGGCGGTGTGATTCTCCCGACTGGACCGGAGGACCGGAGGAGGATGAAGAAGAGCAGCCAGAGCTGGCGGGTAGGACTCCGGTTTCTGTCACCATCTTCATCATTTTCAGATTCTGTCTCAGTCAACATTCACTGGCTGAACTAACAACAATAATAATATTAATGAATATGAAATATTACTGAACATCTTGTAGGACTTTGTAATTTAAATCGTTGTTCTATCCTTCCATCCATCCTTCTCTCCTTCCTTAATTCATCTCATTCATTCGGTCTGTGGTCCTCCTCTGACTCCTGCTGTTCATTTCAGGGTGTGCAGGATCCGGGTCAGCTGGCAGTCCAGCAGCCGGAGAAGGTCGGCTGGATCAGGAAGTTCTGCGGGCGGGGGATCTTCAGAGAACTGTGGAGGAACCGATATGTTGTGCTGAGAGGAGACCACCTCTATATCTCTGACAAGGAGGTGGGTCCTGACCCGGGACAGACTCAGTCTCCCCGTCCCTGACTGGAGCTGCAAACCATGAACCACAAACCAGGACGGAATCCGCCATGTGATGGTTTTCATTTCTAAACCACATCAATGAGTCTGTGAAGTCTTGTGACTCACTGATGACATCAGTGAGTCACAAGACTCAGTCACCTTCTGCATCACCTTCATCTTCTTCTTCCTCAGGTTGATGACATCAGACATCAATGTGTTTGTGTGTCTTGTGTGTCTCCAGGTGAAAGATGAGCGTAAAGCTCGTGAAGTCTTCGATCTGGCCGATTACGAACGCTCAGAAGAACTCAGGAAGGCGAAGAGTCGCAGCAAGAAAAACCACAGTCGTTTCACCATCCTGCACCGCCACCAGCCGGGAAACACTGTGAGACCACAACAACTGACACACAACTGACACAGAGCGGACACACAGCTGACACACAACTAACACAGAGCTGACACAGAACGGACACAGAGCTGACACAGAACGGACACACAACTGACACAGAGCTGACACAGAACGGACACACAACTGACACAGAGCAGACACACAACTAACACAGAGCGGACACACAACTAACACAGTGCTGACACAGAACGGACACAAAACGGACACAAAACTGACACAGAGCTGACACAGAACGGACACACAGCTGACACAGAGTGAACACAAAACTGACAGAGTGGACACAAAACTGACACAGAGTGGACACACAACTAACACAGAGCGGACACACAACTGACACAGAGCTGTATTCAGCTAACTGTCCTAATCTGTTAGCTCACCAGCTGAACCTTCCAACAGGAAGTGAGTTTTATAACTTGACCTGTGGTGCATTCAAATACATGTGGACAGAGTTGGACACAGCAGCATCCCCCCTCTGGGTTCATCCTGTCAGTTTTCAGTTTTGTCTTATTGGTCCTCGGGGTCCGTCCTCTGCTCAGTGATTAATCTGGAACCCTGACTCATGCCGGCACCTAATTGGTCCGCCTACATCACGATTGGTGGATTATCTTGGAAACGGCCGGCCCACTCTGCCCCAGCTCCACTGATTGGCCGGCTGTTGTTTTTTTCTGCTGTGAAGGGTTTAATCTTCAGAATCCCATTAGTCCATCAGAGGACAAGAGATGGGAGATTAATCCTACAGAGTCCAAACCTGTTCAGACTGAGACTGCAGCGAGTCCACGAAGATCAGCAGAAGACCAAAACCAGAACCAGACCATACATGACAAAACAATTCTTTAAAAAGAACTTCAATAAAGACACAGAGTGAATAGCATTGGCTTCATTCACGCTGTAGTTTTAATACATATAAATACAGTTTAATGCATAAATAATATAAACACATACGAAGGAACCCCAAATGTATGAATACTAAGAACTTTGAGCTACAGCTAACGTTAACTTCTTTAAATATTAGCTTGTCTTTTCGTTGATGTAAATAAAATTGTTTAGGTGAACTGATGCAGTTAATTATTTAGCAGCCACATAAAAAACTAATGAAAAAGATAAGATGTAACATTTAAGCTCTTATTTCTGCTGCAGCAAACTACTGAAACTGAAACTACTGAGACACCCGCAACACCGACGTCTCACCAACTACCAAGGAACTTTTCTTCCACCAGCTAACTTAAAATACACTGCTGCAAAGAGCTAAGCTAACAATGTCAGCCACATCAGCGAAACCAAAGTTCTTCACCACAGCACAGTGTCAATGAAAGCTACAGCTAACAGAATGTCAGCACAGCTAACCCCCCGCAGGAACAGGAAGTGACTCAGTTTAGTTGGAAGGTTTTCAGAGTTTGTTTGTCTGATGTCGATAAAACTGAAGAACCCCATTAAAGCATTTTGTCTTCGTGCAGATTCCCAACCTTGTGTTCCTCGCAGTGAGTCCTGAGGAAAAGGAATCATGGGTAAATGTCCTCAATGTGGCCATCGCCAAAGCCAAGAACAGAGTTTTGGACGAGGTACGGGACTCGACTTCAATAATTCTCATTCTACTTTTGATTTAGCTCAGTCACATCTTAATGAGACAGTCAAGCTCCAGGGAGGACTGGCGCAGATCCTGATTTATCTGTGAACCCCGGTCAGCTCAGACCTGTTGTTAGTGTCCATCTACCTGTGCAGGTGATGGTTGAGGACGGCGCTCTGGCTCATCCCACCAGAGACCGAGCCAAGATCCCTCATGGCCGCCGGCTGCCAACCAGAGGACACCTGATGGCTGTGGTACTGGGATCTGTTCTGGGATCTGATCTTTCTGTCTTAATATTTTCTATTTTCCTTTCAGATATAATAAAAATATTAAAGAATTTACACTCACGTGTTTCAGGCATCCACTTCCTCCCATGGCATGCTGACCCTTGACCTGGTCACTGAGGAGGACGGTTTCTCTCCACACTACGATGGTGACGCTCAGGTATCCTCGGAGAACAGTTTCCGAGTGGACCTGTGGAGGACGGACTTAAGTGGACCGATGGCTGGTGTGGGATCTCTGAAGGTTGGGGGTCGTCAACGAGCCGGCACTGATGTCTCCAAGTTCAGGATCAACTCCGAGGAACTGAAAGTGAAGACTGGCAGTCTGCCTCGTGTTCAGGTTCAGGTCTGAGAACTGCTCAAGTCAATACAGGGTTGAGACTGACCTAAAACAATAATCTGCTGAATCCTAAATCTGACACCAGAAACTGAAAGTGGATTCTAGATTTCTGTTTAATTGAACCTGTACTGACCTACAGCTCTCCAAGGTCGCCCACCGCCCAAAACAGCACTGGTCTGAAAATCAGGATTTCATGGAGGACCGTAGTCTTGTATGATTTTTATGGTTGAAGATCCTCAATCTGGTCTTTATTAAATAGTAAAAAAAAAAACATTAGGAACATTAAGTCCGATAATCTGAGGAACAAACAAAAAAAACAGATTTTCTTCTGTTAAATGTTTCTCTAAAAAGTTTTTGACTCAGAATCTTCAAACAAAAGCATCGATTTTCTCTTCAGGTCCTTCAGACTCAGTCCAGAACGCCACAGCCGGGTAAGAGGCTCAGCATCCAGGGCCGGAGTCGCTGCGCCTCCATGGACGAAGTCCTGTCCTCCAGGTCCTCACACAGCAAGACACGACACGACATGACACAACACAGCACATGAGAACAAAAAACATCAAACATCAAAAAACATCTAGTCCATCCAACATATATTTGCCTCCATCTTCCATCCTGGTCCTCCTGTTGACTCTAATCCGTCCTGGACTGGTCCGGGTCCAGTTAGATGACCGTTATGTTGAGAAGTGAAGAAGTTTGTTCTCCTGACTCGTTTCTCTTCGTGCTCCTTAATTTCCTCAGACCAGTGATGATTCGCTCAGAGTTGCGGTCGGCTCTCCGTCATTGTCCACCAGAAGACATGGTGGGGGGCGGGGCTTCGGTGCAGCCGGTTGGTCAGCTGCAGAGCCTCATAGCTCAAAGGATGCAGCGAGCTCAGGAGCTGCTGGAGGAGATGAGGCTTCAGGTCTGACCCTGATCCATGAGTATGATCTGCTCTTCTGCTGAACCCTGACAGGATGTCTAACGCTGTGACTTTGGTCAACAGGAGCTGCAGAAAGCCAAAGCAGAGCGGGAACGAGGATGCGGCTCCCCCCACCTGAAGAGCATTGACTCCCCTCGACTACATCACCTCAGGGACTCCTCCCATTCCAGGTCAGTGTGTCCATCAGCAGTTCCTCCTCTGGACCATTGAAGGAGAAAGTCTGTTCAGTCAGGAGCAGACCGGACCTGACACTTTAGTTTTCTGTACCATTGGACCTGATTTTGGTCCTACAGGGATCACCCCACCGAGGGAGGGGGGGCTCTGGTCAGACCACATTCTGTAACCGCTGCGATGCCTGAAAGGGCCAAAGTCAGAGTGATGGCTGTGGTTTTTTCAGCAGGTCTTCAGGATCATCAAGGAGTCGGAACAGCAGCGACTCTCCTCGACTTCGGGGGAAAGACTCTCCTCGGCTCAGAGGCAGAGAGTCCCCTCGATCCAAAGCCAAGAAGAATCGCTCCAAAGGGAACGACTCTCCTCGCTCCAGAGGATCCCAGTCACCGGCCACAAAAGCCAAAGACTCTCCCCGACTGATGGATTCACCTGGACTCACACCTTCCAACTCTGTCTGTCCCCCCTCAACCAGCTCCTCTGGTCTCAATAAGGTAGATTCTGAATGTGTCGGCCGATCAGACTCCTCTCAGGTTAAAGGATCTGAATCCCCTGCTGACAGCGACGCAGGGTCTCCCTGTCCAAGTCAGAAGGACTCACAGAGTTTCTCTGGATCCTTCGATTCCTTTCAGCCCAAATCCCCTGACAAACAGGCCCTGCCCCCCTCCCTGCTGTCGGAGGAGGATCTGGCTGTGGGCCGAAGGCGTGCTGAGGCTGAACGCCTCCTGGAGGAGGCTGTGTCATCGTGGAAGGAGGCGCAGGAAGTGCTGCAGGAAGTGAAGGAGCTGCAGAGCCAGACGCTGCGGCGGCAACGCCGGAGAACCTATGAAAAGATGACATCACCAGTGTCAGGGGCTGGGTTGCCAAGGGCGACTGCTGCAGCAGATGAGGACGACACACCTGTCACGCCAACGTCCCCAGAGGAGGATGACGAGTCAGAGACACCCTGAAAACTTTTTCTAAAAATATTTTCTGAAAGGAAATGGCAATGTTTTTCAGCAAGTTTTTATTCTGATAAAACAGGAAATGTGGATTATTGTGAAACCAGCAGTTTCCAGTTCTTCCAGGACGGTTAATGACTGACCCTCTGCTGCTTTTATTCTGAAAGTCTCTGTGTGACAGATGCGTCACATTGAATTTTAACGCCATCACCTGATCCTGCTGGATTCAGCTCAAAACCTCCTGATGGGTTCACGTTTCAACTTCTGGTTTTTAAAAGACACTTTTTCAAACAAAGATGTCAAAAGTTTTTACACTGATGATTCTTAATCGATCTGTTCATGAACAGGATTGATAGACTTTTAATCTGGATATGTTTTCACAGTTTTATCTGCAAGAACAATCAGGGAGCTAAATGAACGAGAAAAAGCAATAACCAATAAGGAAGCAGGAGTCGCCTTGTTGCTCAGTGATGTCACAGAACAGGAAGTTGCTCTGTGCAGAACTCGGCTCCTTCAGCTTTAAAGTCTTTGTCACTTCAGCTGTATTTTATAGAGAAAAGCTTGAGTTGAATCAGAAAGTTATACTGAAATTAATATCAAGATTCAAAACAGTTTTTAGTAGTTTGTGTAATTATACATACAATTTTACAATTAATAAAATTCAGCAATTCATCAACTTTACCACAAAAACATGTAAAACAATAATCTGGCTCAAATGACTCAAATAATGAATATTTGAGTTGAAATAATTTTGGCCTGAAGTTTTTCATGAACCTTTTGACCATAATTTATTATTATTATTGGTATTATTGTTATTATCTAACTGTGATCTGGGAATGACTGAAACTTTTCTTCACGTCTTTATCCGTGAAAACACAAACTATGAACTTAGAGTCACGTTGTGTTTGTTTGTCGTCACGTCACGAGTCGTAACATGATGTTCACAAAATGAAAACATTTCAAATATTGTTATATTTTTCTTGTTCAATTTAAAATTTCTATGTTGATGTTTTTGAATGACATTTGAATTACTGTAAACAGCAATGCATTGTGGGTAAATAATGCCAAGAAAAGTGATTTCTGTTTGAGCATCGACGGCTCGTCTGCACTAAAATAAAAGTGAGAAAAGACGACTCACCCCTGATTGGTCCAGGAGAGGGGTGGGGCCTGATGGAGGGCAGAAGCTGTGGAAACATTATCTGAGATTTAAGCTCAACATTAAACTCACATGATCCAGAAATCCTGCTGCCTGATTGGCCAACAGCCAAGAGAGGGATTCATCAGTGAGGACACACACAGTGACACACACAGGTCAATGAGCAGAGCAGATGTAGGGCAGCTCAGCTCCATCACACAACTCCACTTCGACAACAGTTTGTCTGTGTGTGTGTGTCATTATGTATGCATGTGTGAGCATTCCCTAATGACTGACTGCTCGCTGCGTTTGCTTGTCAAACTTAGCTTAGCACAAAGACGGTGGAGGGAAACTAATAGCCATTAGCTTCAGGTCAGACTTGTTTGAGACCCAGCCTGACCTGGACCAGGTCTTCATCTCCAGGACCTTCAGGATCCACCACAGAACCAGGACGAGAGAGAGAGAGAGGAAGGGAGGGAGAGGGTGTGTGTGTTAACTGGGTTAAACAGGAACTGATTAATGTTCACATCAGAGGCAAATAAATTATTTACACTGATGCTGTCTGATGCTCTGGGGCAGGCGGGGGTGGACACGCAGGTCAGTGTTACAGTTTGTTCACGTTGAAAACAGGAATGGTTATATAGATGTATTTTGTGTGTGTGTGTGGGGGAGGGGTTCATGTTCATTGTGAGCCCTGCAGCATCTGTTCAAACCTCAACCTCATTTATTCTTCATCCTCATCCGGTGGACCTGGACCTGCTGTTTGATATGGAACAAGAGGCGGCTCTGAACTGGGATAGCGTGGACCAGAGTCCAGACCCTCATCTCTCTGGTCATCTCTCATAGCAACAGAACTAAAAATATTTCCTGTTTATTATCAAAACACAAACTGGAGTAATGAGGTCAGAGTGATGTCATCGGCCAAACCCATTAATCGTGTGTGTGTGTGCCATAAAAATAACATGACAACCAAAGGCTTTTAGGGCAGAGAGTTAATATTTCAGAGGAACTAATACACGCTAAGACAGCATGCTAAAACACACACACTTCATTGGTTTGTTTTTATAGCTACAGTCTAAGACCGTGGACCGATGGGCCCTATCATCTGAGGGACACTGGTGGCTCCATGTGGTTGTACAGTCTAACTGCTGTCCAGATGAAGGATCTGGAAAAGTACTCCTTCCTTCAGCAGATATATGAGTCTGACTGAAGGAGTCTCAGAGGGGGAGACGGCTCCCTCCAGTTCCCCTCTCAGCAATGAAGGCTGAGCTGCATTAAAATCTCTGGAGAAATCAAAAAACATGATAGTGGCAGTACTCCATGTCTGCAGCTAGACAACAGTTCTGTAGTCGAACTGCAGGGGTCCAGCAGTGAGCTCACCGGTGGGCGGAGCTGGTGGAGGATGAGCCTCTTCATCCTCTTCATCAGGTGAGAAGTCAGGCGCACAGGTCTGAAGGGGGTGGGCGATCTTCAGCACTGGAACCACACAGGAAGTCTCTCCAGTCCCTGAGCAGCCTGGAGCTGAGGCCGGCTGCCTTCCTGTTCTTCATGCTCTTGAGCTGACTTCTCACCTGATCAGCTGTAAAACAGACGCTGAGGGGGTATTATTGTTATTATTGTCTGTAGGTCTGTCCAGGCTGACCCCGCCCCCTGTCCCTTGCCCAGAGTGAGCTTGCTCCAGAACACCCTGTGACCCGGAAACAGATCTGAGGAGAAGATGGATGAATATTTCATATTTACAAACATTTTTATTTCCTCTGAAGAACCTGAACCACAAACCAGAGAAGAGAAATACAGGAGAAGACAGCGCCACCTGGAGGACAGACTCACAACATTCAGCCAGAAATAACACAAGGAAATCTTTAGTCTTTAGGTGATTGATGTAAATATCCGAATAATTTGAATTCAATTTGTCATTATTTGTCCTTATTTCCATCATTCTCTCGTTTCCTCCCTTTCCTCCTCTCCTACCATCTTCCCTTCTTTTGTTCCTTAGTCCGTATTTCCTTCTCTTCCTCTTCCATCATCTCCAGCTTCTATTTTCACTTCCTAAGCTTTTCATTCTTTTCTCTTCCATCACTCTTCATCTGTTCCTCCTCCATTAGACAAAGCGTTTCTCATCTTTTATTGATGTTTATCAGCAGATGGTGTGTGTTTGTTTACAGGCTGAACTGAGCCTCGTGTCTTCCTGAAGGTTTCTGCGGTCACGTTACAGTTTGTTGTTTTCAGCTTCAGTCTGAACCTTCGTCATCTAAAGAAAATAAGATCAAATGTTTATCCAGACAGATATAAACAAATAACACAATGAACACAACTCATTGTGTTCTTCACCGTGACAGGAGTCAGTCTGCTGTCATCACAATAATGATAAAAAAGCAAAGCTGGTCTGTTTTATTCAGACTTATTGCTGTATGGTATCAGAGCGGGCGGACCTTTAAACTCACCTTCCTCTGAACAGCATCAGATGATCTCAGTTTGTTGGTCACTCCTTCGGCTCTTCAGGTGCTGGGTTTGGTTCCTCTCAGGCCTTTTTGACCAGAATTCAGATCCCCAAAGACTCCTCTAAAGACCACCTGTTCCAGACCTGCAGGAGGAACTGGTTAACTTGTGAGGAGCTGATAATGTCAACAGGTGAGCAGGTTCCAGATTCTGGTTGAGGATAAACGTGATCTGAAGAAAAGCTGTTTCATTTGTGTTTTATTGAAAACCTTCTGTTACATCACACAATAAGTCAAATACACTTCGTCCCCACAGACGGAACAATGGAGGGAAACTAACAGCTGACAGGAGTGAGCTGGGGTCAGGGGTCAAAGGTCAAAGGCATGGCTCAACTATTACCTCGCTGCAGGAAAGTAAAACCACCTGGAAAAAGATTTGTTAAAATAAAAACCTACCTGAAGCTGTGTCTATTTACAATATTGCCTTAAAAACCAGTTAAAATCGGCCTCAGCTCCCACAGACATGACCTCTGACCTCTGCAGAGCCTCACCTTAAACACTATTCCCCCACCAAGAGGATGATCAACTGATGGGTTGTTAGGGAAACTGATCTGGAGCAGAAACGGAGAAAAGTGATGCATTTAAGGTGAAGCTCAAAGCCCAGGCTTGTCAGGGACAAACCAGACTCACCTGGACCTAAACAATGACCTGCTTCTGAAAAGGTTGGTCCTGATTCCCTTGAGGCCGAGTGTGTGAAGCAGCAGGTCCATCCTGTTTCAGGCCCTGCCTCCTGCTGATGGTGCGTTCAGGTGACTCCACCAGCTCTAACTGGAAGAGGTTTGAACCTGGTCTGGATCTGGACTGTGAAGTTTGAGAAGCTTTCTGATTGTGAATTGGACATTTCTGAGTTGATGAGCTGATGTAGAGAACCTGAACGCACCACACACTTCATGTAAAAGAGGGGGTCTGGTTTAGGAGGCGGAGCCTGAGGTATGACATGGCAGTAGCGGTCTGTATGTCAGAAAGTGACAGGCGGTTTGAGGACAAGTCAAACTGAGAACATCAACAGCAGAACTAAACGCTGCTCCCTCCACCCTGGAGGGAACTGACAACAAATCAAACACACCAGTGACGTGATCAGGTCTGAGGCGGACTGGAGCAGAAGGTCTGAGACACATCAAAAGTTGACACGGAAACATGCAAAGTCCCTGATTGGGTGCTGGACCAAGGTCCTGAAGGGGGCGCTCTCCTCTCCGACAGAGTCCAAAGACTGATATGGCTGCAGAGACCTGGGTCCTGTTAACAGGTCCAGGTGGTGGTCTGAAGGCTCAGAGGCATGTGATGATGATGAAGATGATCAAGAGGGTCTTGATGTGAGTCATCATGTTTGTTCTTGAGTACAGATCCAGGGTTCTGTTCCAGACTCTTTCAGGAAGCTGTGGAGGTTCAGTCCAGTCCAGGCTACAAGACCCTCAGACATCCCAGTCCCGGCCCAAATGAGATGTGTCCGTGGATCAGGATTCAGATCTAGGATGCTGTCGCTCTGGACTGGGGCTGGGGTTTTATGAAAATACTGTTAAAAACTTCCTGAGGCGACTCGGGACCTGGTCTGTTAATGGTAACCATGGCAACGCACCACCTGAGAACAGGTAGTTGATGAAAACAATGTCTGAGTGTGGTTCCGGTCTGGTAGAGGGATGGGGGTCTTGTGGTCTGGAGAGTTCCTTAGGACACAACTGAGAAAGTTTCTATAAAAAGTTCTGAGCGGGACCAGGATCTGGTCCCTCGAGTTTGTGTACATAACCTGGATGTGGACTGTACTGGACTCAAAGAGGCAAAATGTGGTCTAGTGTGATCTGGTTTCTGGATTTCACACCAGAACCTCTGCTGATGAGGATCCACAGCAGGACTTCACCTTCAGAGTCAGCCATCCAGAGACCGTTCAGACCAGGGTCGGGGTTCAGGATGTGGAGAGGAGAGACAGAAGCTTTGATCCCGAACCAGATTTAAAGGGAGACGGAGTCCGGCAGGTTCAGGTCTAAAAAACTTCTTATAAATCACCTAAAGAAAAGACGTTCTACTGCGGAGCTATGACATCACTGTCCCCATCGCTGCTGTGGGGTGTTGTCTGGACTTCGGGTCCGGAGGTGGACTGAGACGGACAGAAACGGGACAGGATGACACACAGACGGTGGCTGGACGGAGGACTAGTCATCTTCATCTTCCTCGTCCTCATCGTCCACGTCTCTCTTTCTCTTCTGTCCCTGAATGCCAGCCTGGTCATCTGCACCCAGAAAGAAGGGAACCAATCACAGGAGGCCGTCAGGACCAATGACCAATCAAAGACCGATCCTGGGATTCTCCATGTGGGACTACAGGGTCTACCAGGAACAGATCTCCAGTCAAAACCTGAGCAGCACTCACCTTCCTCCTCCTCCTCCTCTCCATAGTCTTCCTCGTCCTCATCGTCTTCCTGAGACAAAGGAAGAGGACAGACAGCTGACAGCTAATACTTCCAAAATACAGGACTGGAAGCTTGTTTCTGAAGAACACTAAGACATCTCTAGGACCAATCACGTCTATGTCATTGGCCAGGCCGACGCCCATCAGACCGACTCTGACCCCATCAGTGAATTATCAAGGAACAAAATAAGGCATCTTAGGATAAATCCAAGATGGCGCCCATGTTTATTATACTTTCATTTGTAAAAGTCCTCCACTGCAATTTGAGAGAAAAACATTCTGCAATCTTTTTACTAATTCTGACAAAGATTTTATTCAGAAAAAATAAATATCAGGCACAGATTGGTGTTTTCACACTAATTAGAAGGAGGGCACTCCCTCTGATCAGGGTGACATCAGAGGCGGCCATTTTTGGTGCTGAACCTGGACAAGAACACAATCCTGAGGCTGGCCCACCAGTCTGGCTCAAGGCACTTCCAGTCTGGTTACTAAAAAAAAAATTAGTGGGTTACACCAAACCGTGGACAGTGCCTGAGCCAGCTGTGGGGCGGCCTACGGCCTGAAGGCTGAGTTGCCCACCTGGTTTCCCCGGTTCACCTGAAAGCCCAGCCCCACCTCTCCTCTTTCTGAGCCGTCCTCATCCTCCTCTTCATCATCCTCATCGTCGTAGTCGCCGGTCGGCCCTGCCCCATCCTCGCCATCCTCATCTAAAAACGGGTCAGACCACAGATCAGCTGGTTCAACATGTAACATCATCACTGCTCAAACATCTGCGGGACAGGTGAGGGGGAGGAGACTCAGGTAAGTCAGTAGCAGCAGTTACGTAGCTACCTGTTAGCAAATACAGCAGTTATCTTAGCATTAATTCAGAGCCACAACAAGCGCTCAGATGGACTGAGTGGACCCAGGTCCTCACCTTCGTCCTCGGCC
Source organism: Echeneis naucrates (assembly GCF_900963305.1). Lineage (NCBI taxonomy): Eukaryota > Metazoa > Chordata > Actinopteri > Carangiformes > Echeneidae > Echeneis > Echeneis naucrates. Next base: position 210,109 of record NC_042521.1, read on the forward strand.
TCAGAGTCAGGGGCCTCGTTGTCCTCCTGGTCAAAGCCGTCCAGGTAGGTGACCTGAGGCAGCAGCTCGAAGACACTCTCCCTGTAATCCTCCAGGGATGTGATCTCACAGTTGAACAGGTCCAGACTCTGCAGGCTCTTCAGGTTTTGCTGCATCAGGAGACATCAGCATGTTAGCAGTTGCACCACTGTGTCTGTGTGTGTCTGTGTGTGTGTGTGTGTGTGTGTGTGTGCGCGCGCCTGACCAGGGCCTCCACATTGCTCAGCTCCTTGATCTTGTTCCCGCTCAGGTTGAGGTAGGTCAGGTTGGGGCATTTCTCTGACAGGGTCTCCAGAGACCCCGACAGGTTGTTATCACTGAGCTCCAACTGAGGAGGAGGAGAAACTGTTAACGCGATCAATCCACCACAACCCACCCACTCAGGTGTGGGTCTGTGTGTGCTTGAGTGTGCATTACCTTGCGTAGTTTGGGTAGTGAGGGCAGCTTGGCCAGCGAGCTCAGGCCCACGTTGACCATACTGAGGAACTCCAGCTCGGTGAACTCGTCTGTCAGGCCCTCCACCTCACCATCTGCTGAGCGACTGTTGTCGACGACCAGCTCCACGATCTGACAGATGCATGGTGGGAAATCAGGCAGTACAAGCTTTGGTACACTTTTAACTAACTGATGTCACACAGCATAGATCCTGCAGCTCCACCTGTGTTTGTGTTGTCACAGTGAAGTAAAGAAAACACGTATCCTGGACGGAACCATAATTTCCTGGATTCATTCTTATTAGCGTTGTGTTTAATGTCCTGAGGGACACATGGAGACCTGGACCGGGTTCAGACTGCTGTATTTCTTATATAACGGAGTGTCTGAGCTGCAGCTCCACCATCACCGGAGCTTTAACCTCCATAATCTACACACTGTGTGTGTGTGTGTGTGTGTGTGTGTGTGTGTGTGTGAGTGAGATACCATCTGCTGTGGACCCCCCCCCCCCTTCATAAAACGTGACACCAGTTGTTGTCTGATAGCGACTTTGTTGTGTATTTGTTATTTAACGGAAATCGGATGGTTATATAACCAACACACACACACGGTAATCTCCCCGGGTCCGTTACGCCATTTTGAGCTTGTGGCTGCCGGTTCTCGGTCCCGATTCGGGCCGGCGGAGTAACACTGCCACCGAACAGAAACGGTGTAAATCCGCGGCAGCTAATCCGCTTTCGGTAAGTCTGCCTCAAAGCGCCCGGCCTGGAGCTCCAGCTCGGGGAGGGCCGAACCAACACCCCCGGCTCCCCGGCTCAGACCCGGTGCAGACCCGATCCAGATGCTTGAAGAAAATGTCGGTTGGCGTTTTTCCGTCCGAATTAAAGCAGCCGGGGATTTAAAATGTCGGCCGGCAGAGAGCTGGGCTGTCGGTGCGGGACCGGAGCCCGAAGGACAAGTTTGGTTCGGATCCTCCGGCGGGTCCAAAGTTTGAGCTGCACGTCGTCACAGATGACCGGAGGCTGAACCGGATCAGAGCAGACCGGCTGAACCGGGAATTCAACGGACTGATCCGGTTCTGAAGGTTTAACATTATTTCACCGGAGGGGGGGACCGCCGCTCTCACCCGGTGATCGATCGGAGCTTTAACGGAACGAAGTTTGAACGGTGGTCGGTGCGGTGTGGACTCACCTCCGCCGGGCTCCGGCTCCGCAGCTCCAGGGTGATCCTCTTTTTCATGTCCATGTCGAGGTTGCTTCAGAGGAGGTCACTTAGGGCGGTGAACGGCAGGAAGGTCCCCGGCTCAGAGCGGAGGCTGTTCGGCTCTGACGGACTCACCTCACCGACTGATCCTCCATGATACGTTCACCCCGCCCCCTTCAAGGAAGCCCCGCCCCTCGCCGCACACGGTTGGCTGCGTGTCTCTCTGTTGCCGCCGATTGGACGACAGACGTGTCAATCACAGTTGATCGCCCGTAATCCACGATCTGGGTAGGAATATCCCCAAAGACACTGACGGGCATACTCAAAGCATCATGGGAAATGTATTTCTTCCTCACTGATGGTCAGCTGACCGAGATACGAACTTGTTTCGATTAACCGTCAATCGCCTGACTGATCAATCAGTTCAACTGTGTTTGTATGAAGTTCTAAACAAACTCTAAAAAACATAAATGCAGATTTCAAATTAAAAGGTCCATACCTGAACTTCTCTGGTCTTTCATTTTGGAGGGTTGCTCCAGGAGAGAGCTGATTGGTTTCTAAACCTTAAAAGCACATAAGATTTCAGGTTAAATATTCAGACTAACTAAAGCCTGCAGTGGATGGCGGGCCCAGATGGGTGGGGCTGTTCTGTTGTGACATCACAGTTTTAAGTTTGGCTGTAGGGACCTTTGTCAACCACTGACCTTAAGAACCATACTGCGATATCACAGTGATGACTTGCAGCTCATAAATAACATTTTTGGCCATCAGTGTCACCTGAATGCCTCGTGCTGCATTCAGATGTTGCTCTCTGAAAACCCAAACGACAACACAGAGGATCTATTCGAAAATGCAAGTGTTTATATTTCAGATGACCAATACAGGCAGCCATCATCATCACATTGAAGCATTCAGGTACAGTTAAAAAAATACAACTTTATATGTACATAGAAAAAGGTTGGCTTAGCTGAGCTTATAAAAATAACTATCACACTCAACTGAACCGACACAGATCAGGGGAAAGAGTCCAAAGAGCTCAACAAGACCGTCAGCTGGCAGGCAGTTGATCAATTATCAATAACTGATATATTACCGAGGGATTGGACCAGGACTGAACCAGGACTCTTTAAGGGCAGTATATAGAATAATCTCATCTGATTTCTAAAATCCAGACGTGGGCCTCCTGTTACATTTTAAGGTTTTTCTGTGACATTTTAAAGCAAAATGTTTTTGACTAAAAGAAGCTGTGCTCCGTTCACAGAAACAACCAGACTGAACTTCTACTCCCATTCAGAGATTTTTAAAGCACATAAACAAACAGTTCCTTGTTCCTGTTTCATGTTGAGCTTCATTTGCCAATGTCTCAACTTCAACTGTTTTCCAACATTTTTGAGGATCAGACAATAAATCCATAACATAATTAACTGATAATCAATAACTATAATAAACACCTTGTATCATTTATACAGTGCTTATGCTTCAAATATCCAAGTGTCTGTATCAAAGCCAGTTCACTGCTCATCTGATGGCACTCAAACCAAAGGAAGTGACCTGTCAAAAAAAAAAAAAAAGGTTTAAAACGTCCAGAGTCCAATTTAAACCCCAGACCAGGTCCTGAAAGTTAAAACCAGCTCATAGTTTAAAAGACAGAGGCAGCTGATGATTAATAATCAACTACAGACATTAGCAGGAAGTCAAAGTGTCCATGAACAAGGGTCACAATCGATTGTTTCCTTGCGATGTTAAGATCTGCATTTCTATTTATGATTTTATTATCATTGTTATCAGTGATGTTTTGTATTAACCTATAAAAGGAACTAATCAATCATTAAAATTATTGATGGCTGTTTTTGAAGACTGGTTCAGTCCAGGTCAGAGGCCTCAGTTTATGGGCTGGAAACATAAGGATTCGCTCTGACACTTTTAGCTTCCCTGTGTTGTGTTCAGGGACCAGGTGGGAACCTGGTCAGTGGAATTTGTCACATCTGAAAACTAACATCCAGAGACAAAAAGGAAATAAACCAGGGAACAACAGAAACAGCAAATGGTTCAGGGCGATGTAGCGTCCTGTCACTCGGTCTATTCTCTTCCGGGTAGGCAAAATAGTGCAGCCTACAGAGAAGTTTAGGGTTTCAAACATGGCCACATGGTCCACTTCATTAAAAACTGGAGTTATGAAGGCATCAGACTGACATCTGTGCAGAAAGGTGAATATCACAGAAGGGATGAGCACGGCTCTGGTAGGGATAACACTGTGCACTAAAACAAACTAAAGAGCCCCCTTAAACAGAATCACTTGTTTTGCACAAAACAGCTGCCTGCTATCTTTCTGGAGATGCTGAGACCAATGGGGAAGCCAAATGTGGTAAAGCTAGGAACCCAGGGAGGACTGAATTCCTGAGCCTTTATGTCTGATTTTGGATTAATGATTTCAATTAAACCTACATCTGCCTGAGTTCTCTCTTTGACCCAGTCACTCCTCTCTGTAGCAGCCATTCTGCATCGCATTTAAGATTGCATTCAGTTCAAAGGACTAGGGGAAACCCAAACTACCAATGTATTTGAGTTATCTGTTTGAACTCCAGATTTTCCTACCCTTTTGCCTTTTTGGGAAAGCTAACTTGCTTCCCTTTGCTGACATGTTGTTGTAAAAACTTTCAAGGATGCAAAATTGTGTTAAAACTCCAACATGTTTACTTGGTACATCTTTAATTCTTCTTTCTTTTCCTGTTCTCTGCCTTTTAGGAATACCTTTGTCTTCCCCTCAAAAATGTAGGTGTACAATCATTCAGGGATTCAAAATGGCACACAACTAAACTTCACTGTTGTGTTTGGTGAAGCCTTTTGCTATTAACTACTTTTTTTTTTTTTTTTTAAGATATCTCAGCATCCACACTTTCAGTGATTCAGTGCATGATGGAGCTCCACTGTCCCCCTCTTTGTCCTCCATTCGTCTGTCTTTGTCCTCCATTCGTCTGTCTTTATCCTCTGACTGTCTTGTGGGGTAGTCATTTTGCTCATCTCATTTTGCCTCATGTTTCGACAGTTTCTTTCAGGGATTCAAAATGGTCAATGACTGAAATCCATGGTGTTTGTTAAGTCTGTTTTTCATTATCAGTGGATTTTTCGGGTGAACCATTTTGCATTTCCTCTGTTGTCTCAAATCATTCTGGGATTGAAAATAGTGACATGGCCCCTCCCCTCCTCCATGCTGTTAAATGGGATACAAACGTACGAGTAAAACCAACCTTCTCCAGTGATGACGTGTCTTTTTGTTGGTGTCACCCCCCCTACCACCCCGTCTCTGTTAGGAGCTGACCTCTGTTGTTTCTCCCCCCGTTTCCACCAGCGTCACCTGCCCCTCCTCCCCCTCCATGATGATGCCTCCCTCCTGCAGCACCACCATTTCTCCTTCCTCCTCCACCACACCGGTGGCCCCTTCTTCCTCGTCCTCCTCTCCGCCCACCACCTCCTCTGGGCTAGCAGCTGCATTTGTGGTGGTGCTTCCGGGGGCCATGGCAGAGGCGTTGGCATTGTTGGCCTGACTCTGGGCCATGGCCTCCAGCTTGATGCGGTACTCCTCGGCCTCCTGCTCTTTACGCAGGAGCTGTTGTCGGTACTCCTGAGCCTTCCTGTTAGCCTCCTGAAGCTGCCTCTGCAACAGTTCCTACAAGGAGTTGGGTTGGATGAGATTTTTGGGGGGGGGGTTATGGTTATTCACACCAAAACTGCAGCCACCTGTTCTGCTAGTGAAAGAGACTGAATAAACCAACTGCTGAGTGAACACCGTCACTAACAGCTCACACTAACAATCAATAACTGACAACAGCTGGCTAACCAACAAACATGAACGAAAGTAACTTAACTACACAAAGTTAACTACACAAACTCACCGTCTCTCCTCCATCGTTGTGGTTGTTGGCCACCTCAAGCTTCCTCTTTCTGGAGGGTGGAGGCTGAGGGTCTTCCGTCACAACCTCCTCTGTCACTGTGTTAGCCGGCACAGCTAGCACTAAAAACAAACCAACCGCCCATCCCAAAAAAACAAACAAACAAACAAAACAAAACAAAAAACAGTCAGCATCCAAATACAGCTGTGACTCAGAACACACTGCACTGGTTCAAAGGTCGTACTCTGCTGTCCGTGCTGCATAGTAACAAAGAATGGCTGTGCCATCCCTCCTGTCGTCTGCAGGTTGCCATGTTGGTCCGTTACTATGGTGATGACCCTCTGCCCACCTTCATTGACAACAGCTGCATGCTGTATGTTGGAGTCCAGAGCATTGGCCGCCATTGCCTCTTCTGAGTCTCCTGAGGCACAAAAATCGACACTAAGATCAAACCAGTGTGCCTGGACATCACTGCATGTGTGTGTGTGCGTGCGTGCATGTGTGTACCTGCATTGGCCTTGTTAAGCAGCTCAGCCAGATTGACTACGCCCCCCTGGATGGCAGGGATACCTTGGATGATGAACTGAGGTTGGTTGGTGGCAGAGCTCGTCTCCACATTCATGCTCACCTGGTTCATATTCACCTGATTCATGTTCACTTGATTCTGCATCCCCTCCTGCATGCCCACACACACACACACACACACACACACACACACTAACTAAATGCTCTTGTGCCTGTTTTTTTTTTTTTCTCTGTGTTGCCCATAACCCATATTTGGAATCGTCTGATTCTGTCTGAATCATTTCAGACTCTGTTCTTTCTAATTTCTTTATAATCAGGGATAAAAGCTCAGAAAACAAGAACTAACCAGAAACACACTTTACATTTTTCTAGATCAAAACCAGAATAGAGATGTTCAACACAGAGCTTGAATCTTCAAAAAACATGAAACAGGTCAGAACTGTCTCCATGTTTATCTCACCTGGAGCAACAGTATCAGCTCCGTGTTCTGGATGTCGACGGCAATGTCGAATGGCGTCTTGTCGAACTTACTGAGTGCATGCACGTCAGCTCCGTGTTTGATGAGGGTCTCGGCCACGCCATGGTGTCCGTGCTGTGCCGCCCAATGCAGGGCAGTCATCTTCAGCATGTCTTTGGCATTGATGTCAGCGCCACTCTGTAAGAATATGCAGGTTTGAAAACACAATGACTAAAAGTCAAATGTGACAAATGCATGGTTTGGGTTTGTTGTTTCTGAGAGAACATCAGCTGATCCAGGTCTGTATCTGCTGGAAGCTGACGTCAGGTTTATGACCTTAGTCATTGTCAATACTTAATTTCCCTCATGGTAGACTGAAGCTCCGATGTCAAAGATCAGATTCTTATGTCACAGCACCTGGGAATGAGCCAGTATTGACCCTGAGGTTTTCTCACCCGGACAAGCAGCTCCACGATGACGGTGTGTCCCTCCGCAGCAGCCATATGCAGCGGGGTCCTGTCCACCTTGGTTCGCGCATCTCTGCTGACGCCAGCCCTCAGCAAGACATCAGCGGTGGAGTAATGACCGTGTTGCGCAGCCAAGTGGAGGGGGGACGTCCCAAGCTACAGAACACAGAGATACCACCTTTACTGCCATCAGAGGACAAAGTGCTAATAATTAGTAAAAGACAACAGGTCTGGACAGCCTTATCCATTCATCATACAAGAATTAACTTTCCATAAAGAGTTACGAAGTCAGTGGCTCCAATGTTGAGTGAAGTCACATAATGTGTGAACACATTTCCTGGTCATACACTTCAGACTTGAAGAATTTGTCTCAGACAAAACAAACAGCCTGCTCAGAGCAGATCTGCGGTCTCACCCAGTCCGTAGTGAACGGAGCGCCATTGGCCATCAGGTTTCTGACCTCGTCATCTTGACCTTTACGAGCCGCCTCCAACAGACGCTTCCCCAGGTCCACCAATGACATCTGGTCCAGAGGGACAGAGGAACATTCACAGATTAGGTCATTGGTCTGTACTAACAGACTGCAAACCGTTCCTGGTAACAGTGCGTCATCACTATTTATCTATTATCTCTATATGAATGTACTATCACATCATTTTCTGGTAGTAACTGAAAATGACGGGTTTACGTTATAAACCAACGTGGATAATAACGTGTGTTTTAACATACATGGGTCGTCAGTACTGAAATTATATCCAGCTAAATCAGCAAAGGTGAAGGCTTTGGTTACCTTCTGCTCCTTTCTGGTTCACCGTTATCGTCATTTTTGTAATGAAGAATGCATCAATATCTTTTCCATTAAAAAGTGTGTTGTAGAGCTGCAGCAGTAACACCGAGCTGTCCGATAATAGGTGCAGAGCTGCGGGTTGTTTTTGTGCTAACATTATGATGTAAAACAGTCCAAACTCCACAAACACCGACCGTATAAACACACACATAATGTCCGGCCTCCATCAGGCAGCGCCGGGCGGCCTCAGACCGGGTACAATATTCTTTATTGGGGCAGCAGACAAAGCTAGCTAAGTTAGCCGCCTGTGTGTCCGATAATGGGACCATTTCATTTAACAGGACTCGCTATAGCCATACAGCGGAGACGGACGAGGTGTTTCTCCCCGCGGCCGAGGAGCCATTTTACGCGCCTTGGCGGACAGAAAGAATCCGCCACGTGCCACGTCCCCCCCGGTACCCGTCTCCGATCCTGGCTGTTATCTGCCGGTAAACACTGTCCCCTCTTCGGCCCGAACATTTACAGTAGCACTGACAGGAAACCGTTTGATATTAAGTTGTTGGTTTTCCGGGGGAAGTCACGGAGAAATTTCCTATTTTACACGCGGAGAAAAAACTACTTCCACATCCGGTTAACTAGCTTTCTTCAGCGCGAACCGTCAAACGTGCTACCGGAGAGCTCCCCGCTAACAGCCCGGCCCCCCCACCTCTCGGAGTCGGTGTCTGGAGCGCTCAGAGGCAGAGACGGGTGTTTTTCCTGTGGCGGCGGTCCTCGGCTCGGATACTCACCGTGTGGATATTTGTGGGGAGCCAGCCAGCGTTCCCCCGGGCTAACCGTAGCTAACGTTAGCAGGCTAGCCAGCTAGCACAGCAGCCGCCCGGTGCCGGGAGGTGTGAAGAGGCAGACAGGTGAGTGCTCGCTGCTGGGTGAATCAGTAGATCTGACCTGCGGACTGATGGGAACACTTCCCCTTAGCGGGAGCACACAGAGGCCGTTACACTCCGCCGCAGCCTGACTGTCCTCCGGTTGTTTACCGCGGAAAGTTACCGAGCGTCAGCCGGCACACACCCGGATGTAACGGGTGCAGCCTTCAAAATAAGGGCGCCACGGGTTTCCCGCTCCGGAGGTTTATGTTTGGAAAGGTTTGAATTGAGCTCTTTAATCGACAGCAAACGTCATAACTCTATCCAGCTGTTGGATTGGCCGGTAGCTCCGACAGAATGACATCATCTCCGTGATCCAGCACTCATTCAGAGTGAACATTTTCGGTCGGTACTTAATGTTTAAAGTCCCGACAGGAAGTGTGGTCACATTACGTTCCATTGACGTTGGTGTTTCGCAGATAGCCGAGTTAGCCGTGAGCGCGTACAGACTCTTAGATTAAACCGAGGCGGCTTTTACCTTCTGATCTCAGGTTCCCGCGAATTAATGTCTTCTGACGTCACTCAGACTCCGACAGGTGTTTACCTGCAGGTGAGCCGTTAAAAACCCGCGAGTTCTGTGTTTTAGCTGCTACAAAAATGGCGGCTTCACGACACCGGAGGAGGAAGCCAGACTGAGCGTTAACCTCCCCGTGGGCGGGCTCTGTGAGCGCGCCCAGACCTGGACACGGACCTCAGGCCGGTCCTGACGGCGGGGCCCGGCCGACCCAGGGTCCGCGGGCCAGAGAGCTGACCTCAGGTCCATCAGGTTAAATCGTCTGTTCTATAAATCTGGTGACTTTTATAAAGTTATTTCAACATCAGCTGAGAAGCATGAACAGAATCCTTCATCCTTCATTGTATTAAACGAACTGTCTCTGGGGGGCCATGTTGGAAATCCCTTTAAAAGCTGGTAGATTTTCAATTAGTTGTTTGTTTGTATTCTGCAAAAACTAATAAAATCGTTTTAACTCCCCTTCCCGTCTTTGTTCTGTTCAGCAGATTATGACTGAAGCCAATGTCCTAAAGCTGGAGTCAAACTGTAATTACAGTTAAATTAGCTTTTAGAATAAGGTCACTTTGATTCATCATTAAACAACAAAGAAAAGGATCATTTTGTCCAGATGTTCATCTCTTTCCGTTGTCTTCATGTTTCACTTCTGAACTGTTTGCAGGTCAAAAGATGTTTTTTCAAAAGAATCTATCAAAAGTACTTTAATCTGATCAGGAAACATTTTATTGTTGACTGTGTGGACAGAATTTATTGTGAGGCTCCAGATTGAGACGGCTCATAGTGACGCATTCAAACAGCAGCATGAGGAATAAATAAAGAATACACAAATAAAACATGAACAGCAACTGAAAGGGGAAAAAAGGCACAGAACATAAAACTCAGTGATAAATAAACAACTCTCTAATAAATACATCACATTTGTTTCAATGACCTGAAGGAAATGACAGGAGCTTCAGTTCACAAAGAGAACCAGGAGACATCACTGACGTTGTGTTTATTTCTTCCACTTTCAGAGCCCTGCAGGGTTGACCTCTGCAGGACCTTCTGCTGATGGTCCAGGGACCCTTGGAGTCCTGAGGGGGTTCCTGGGGGGTCATCCTGCACTGACATGTTCACCTCTGTTATCAACACCTCGAACATCTGAGATGGGGATCTGGGGTCTAATCAGGGTCCATTTAGGTTCTTCATTGTGAACAAGTTGAGAACCACAGACTTCCTGAGGGTTCTCTGGGACCTTCTGGAGGACCACTAGAACCCCCTGAACCATCTGTAGATCCTCTTTAATGACCATTTAGGTCTTCCACCAACCTAAATGATCTTCAGAATCCCACCCACTTCTAAGACCACCTAAAACCTCAAATAGAACCTTCTGTAAATGTACTGACCTGACATGTTTGTGCAGGAACCTTCAGTCAGGTTACATCATCATCACATGATCAGTCTCCAGGCTCTCTCTGGTAACACATCTCTGTACAAAACAATGAATCCTGTCCACCCCATCCAGTAATGGAGTTAAACTCATCAGGACCAGAATCTGGTTTCTGTGGACACTGATTCAGATTTATGGACTGAGATCAACTGGTCTAACAGCTACAATCTTCTGACTTCATTCACACATGTCAGTAACTCTCTGTGTTTTTGGAAAACTGGTTAAGGAGCGAACACACAGGGGTCTAATCTGAACCAGGACCAGTCTCTGCAGACCTCGGCCCTGTTGGACTGTTGGTGTCAGAACAAGACTCTTATTTTTGGTGACTTTTCTGAAAACAAATATGTCCCTGATTTTTTTCCTGTTAAAAACTTCAGGCAGGATCAGAGGCAGACACGGCCTGAAGAGGCCTGTCCAGAGAGGCTGGTCCAGATTCTGGGGTTGGGAGAGGCAGGTCTGGGTTTGGGTCCAGTGAGGCACTCCAATGAGGCCAGCCTGGTCTCAGAGCAGCAGGTTGAGGTCGGCCAGCAGAGTGTCCACATCAGCGATGGGAGCTCTCCAGTAGTTAAAGGAGGAAAACTCGGAGAGCTCCACCTGCAGAGAGACACAGTTCACATCAGACCACCAGGTGGAACCTGATCCACATTGACAGGAGTGCAGGAGGCCAGCGGGCCAAAGCTCCACCTGCTGCCAGGAGAAGACAGCGAGTCTGAAGCAGAGATCAAACTGCTGCTGTGAACCTAGTCACCTTAAAGACACCTGGGGAGGACACAAGTCTTTGTTGGGGACAATTTTCAGGGTGCACTAATCAACATTTGGTGCTGCAGTAGATGTGTCATGTGAGTGAAGTGTGAGACTTTAGAGTCCAGACCCTGAACTTCTCACCTCCTCGTCCTCACTCCTCAGTTTGGACGTCTTGTCTTTTCCTTTGCTGCCATTAGCTGGACGACTGTCAATCAAGCCTAAATCTTCCAGCTCGGACAGATCGAGGGCTGGGATTGGCTGCCTCCAGAAGAGGAAGGAGTCGTATTGGCTGTTTGATTTCTCCATCATCTTGAACTCTGGAATCCAAAGAGGACACCACCATCAACATTATCGATTTTTGGTGCTTTATCATGTTTCTCCTTGCTGCTACATCTTTAAGTATAAATGTTGTTATAGTCTGTTGTTTTATTGTCATGTATTGTTACATTGTCCATATTCTTTCTACTCTATTTTATTAGATTTTATCTTACTGTTGCTCATTGCACAAATATAATACACATGATTGCAAATAGCACCCACACGCCCCTATCTCTAAATCCTTATCTGGCGTGGAAGGGTTTCACTGAGTTTTACTGTTCACAACAATAAATGTCTTGAATCTTGAATAATTGATACATCTGACAGATATTTCTTAAAAGAATTGATTTAATTGGAGGGTTAATGTCAAAAGTCACAAAATAGAAATTTTTTTATTAGTAAAACCAAATAATTCCTCTGTGTTTTCCTGTCGATCATTTCATTCATACCACATGAAGTCTGGACCATAGTCCGAGTCTGAACCGGGTTCCTCTAACATCAGTGCCCTGAAGCAGTTTCGGGTTATTTTAAAGCTTGTTTTGGTTTTATTTTTAGTCTCTGATGCCTCCACAGGCTGTTTACAGGCTGTTGTTTACACTCCCTCTATCGGACTCAGTCCTGATCTCAGAGTTAAATTAAAAGCTGTGATCCTTCAATCTGAGTCGTGTCCATGTAGAGAAACCTATTCACAGCTGAGCTGTTCTGACTCAGCCATTTATAGCGCTGTGGGCTCCAACGGGCCCTGAAGGCCTCCATCAGACAGATCAGCCTCACACCAGCTGATTGGAAAAAGATTTCAAATGTTTCATATTAAAGGCCATTTAATATTTCAATTTATCGTCTTATATTTTGTTTCTTTCAGGACCAGAGCTCATTGATCTGTCAAATCCAGAAACCAAAGTCTCGACGGACGGTCCAGGAGGGCGGGGCCTGTCTGAGGGCGGTGACTGCTTTGTTATGACGTCAGAAAGTTCCAGAATAGTCTGAGGGGCTCTTTTGTTTCCTCCTCAGTGATAATTATTCATTTTTTCTGTTTGTTAGTGTCATCTGTGACGTCATCACGGCATCTTATCATTAATACAATTTATATCCATTAATCTGACCCGGATTCTGAACCAGAGCGCGTCCTGGCCCGGATTCAGGTCCGGGTCAAGGAACCGTGTCAGATGCAGATTTTCCTAAAGTCTAAAACAGGATCCAGGACACACGGTCTTGGACCAGACCTGATCAACACACGCATTTTCATTGGACCCGGACCGCTTCGCATCACCGGGCGCGGCCCTGAAATCTCCGTTAAAATACGTCACTGATGTTTGTGGACGGGCGGCCTGTCGGTGATGGGCGGCTCCTTCATCCGGTTTCTAGCTCCAACGAATCCAGAATAATAATAAAAATAAATACTAATAAAAAAAAACAATAATAAATAAATAATAACAACAATAAGAAACTCTTTACGTATCTGATCAGTTCCCGTTAAACGTCATTGTTCCTCCGGTAATATCGCTAACCGAACAGCAGCTCAGGCCGGATCTTACCGGGTCTCGGTGGTCCTGGTCTCGGCTGCAGGTGCTGCCTCTGCTGCTGCTGCAGGTTTAAAGAGAACTGCACTTGTGCCAAGCCACCTAAACACACGCAGGACGCTTCCAGTTAGACATTTCAAAGTAAAAGTGAATTAAAAAGAAGATAATAAAAGTTTATTAAATCTGCTGTATTTTACTTTTGGTTTGTTTGAGTGTTAATCAGTAAATATTCTACATTTTTATCGATAAAAAAAACGATGCCAATAAATAACACCAATAAACTACATATAAGTGAACCTGAAAATAGAAATAAAACATATAATTTATTTTGAAATTAAGATTTTCGGTCTTCCTCCTGCTCACTCCGTGAACCTGATGGTCCTAACACACAAACACACACACAAAGAGTGACACCCATTGTTTGATTAAGGTCTTAATCAATAATCAGAACAGTTAAATAAATGATCCTCTGTTTTTACAGACTACTGTTTCAGTTAGTCCAGGTTGTGTTACATCAGTGTGTAGTTGTGTGTCCTTGTCATGTTGCAGCTTCATGATCAACACTGTGGATCAACACCCTGAGTCCCTGGACCCCCAGGTCAGGGACCAGACCCAGCTCCTGTCAGAATCAGGTTCTGGATGTGATCCTCGTCTGAGTCAGGAGGGGGCGCTGTCAGACTGAGGAACCTGAGGATCTTTATGGGGGGGGCTTCCTGTCTAGAGCCACACCTCAGAGAGAGAGAGAGAGAGAGAGGGAGAGAGAGACGTTGGCAGCAGCTGGAGCTGGTGGATGATCTCAGTCTGCAGTTTTCAGCCTCAGTCTGCTTCACTGCCGCCTGCTTCGTCTACGGTGAGTCTGCCATTCCTTCTCTCTAAAACCTGCTCACAGTCCAAATCCACATCTCAGGACACAGACCCAGGTCCAGCTGGCCCACCTCAGAGCTCACTGAGGCTGGGTCTAGGTCTGGGTTTGGTTCTGGATCTGGTCTTGACCTGAGACTTTTCTGTGAGAGAACATGATCAGAAAGAAACATGGAGGATTCAGACTTAATGTGACCTCAGACTTTAGGCCAGCTCCTGTGGACTCAATTCTGGCAAGTTTGTGAATTATTAAAAAACTGAAACAGATTCAGTTAGCTTAGCCAAACACAAAGAGATGAATCACAGTTCAATCATCAAAAAGTCAAATCAGTCTTCATTATAAAAATGTGTTCAATATGATCATTTCCATTAGCATTAGCCTCAGAGCTAACACAATGTTTGGCACTCATGTTTGAATTCCATTCTGACTGATTAAAGATGCTCATGTTAAATTTCCTGTTTTTCAACAGATTGTTGTTGCGCTAACAAAATTATGTGAAACTGACGTGCTCCATCAGTGTTTTCAGCTCCACACCAGAACATGCTAAAGAAAATGGAGCAAAACCTTTCTGTAGCTGAGAAAGTCTCGGGGGGGGGGGGCAGGAAACAGTGCTGCGTCTGTTCTCTGAGTGTTCAGGAGAATCATTTGACCATTACACAGCTGAGGGAAACTTCTAAATCTGGCATCAGTTGATCGATGGTTCAAATCCACAGCTACCCAGCCTGTAAAGTGTCAGTAATCAATAATCTGAAGGTTTCTGTTTCGGATCCAGTTTTTCTCACTGTGACTGCTTTCTCACATTAAAGGTCCTAAAACCTGATCCAGCTCAGTCCAGTCTGGCTCTGGATTGTTTCAGATCAATGCTGACCTGCAGCTGAAGGTTTTGCTCAGCTGGTTCTGGTTTTTATCTCAGAACAGATGGTTCAGATCCAGGTCCTGGTCTTGTCTGTTTGGGATCCCCCCGTAACTCTGGGGGATCGTGGTCTGGAGCTGTGAGCGTGTAAACGCTGTGGACTCTCAGGTCCTGGATTTTCCTGCAGAAGAGGAAATGATTCAGAGCAACGTCTGGCTTGTGGCTCCATGTGGACTCTGGACTCTGGACCTCATAGTGGATTTAACCTTCAGACTCCAGCAACACAAACAGGGAAACATGTTCACTTGCCAAACACACACACACACACACACTTTAACACAGGATGATGTCATTAAACACTTTGATCCTTGTCGGTGAAGATTGAACATCGGATTAATAACTTCTAAATAATCTATAATAATTAATCTGATCAGAGGAAACTAAACTCTGAACAGGAGCCAAGGGCAGAAGGATACATGGCTGTTTGTCTAGAAATAGTTCCTGCACATAACTTCTCCTAATCTAAACTAAGATAAACTAACAGTAGCTTAAAGAGATCAGCTGAGTTGGTCCAGTCAGACCTGGTCAGACCCGGTCCAGTATGAGGGGTTCTGGTCCAGGATTTCCATGTGGACTGAAACCACACTTCCTGGACTGGACTGTTGGACCAAAATGGAAAGTTTCTTCTTTAAAAAGAAAGGAGCTCTTTGTGGAGCCACTCTCTCTCTCACCCACTCAGACTGATGCTCTCTCTTTCTCTCTCTCTCTCTCTCTGACGTCCTGTCAGGTGTTTTATTTGATTGACAGGTGACAATCAGAGTGCAGAGCTCAGTTTGTCCTTCAGACGTTTATAAGTAAGGGTTTGTCTTCTTGGTCTATGGAAATGTGATGGAGTCTCAGTCTGAGCCCTGTGGGCCACCGTCCCACCATCTGTGCTGTGTTCATGGACACACACTGGAGCTGTTGTTGGGCGCGTCAGCTGATCAGGAATGCATTCCTGCTCTTTTCTCAGCTGATGAGTCTCTGACCTGGATCTAGACCTGAACCTGACTCTGGTCTTCTCATTGAGGTTTATACTATATATATATAAAACATATAAAATACCTGACAGGACGTCAGAGAGAGTGTTGGGTCTATATATATATAATATATATGTGTGTGTGTGTGTGTGTGTGTGTATACACACACTTATTGGGCCAACGTGTCCCAACACAGCAGGAAGTATTTTGTACTTTGTCCTCTGATTTGATGGATCCATTTTAGTTCCTAAAACCAACCTGTTGAGGCGAGGGGGTCCTCAGGTCCTCACACTGAGAGAAAGACCAACGTGCTTCGTTCTGCTCACACTGACATCATGGGAGAAATATTCTGACACACACAAACACACAGGAAGTGTGTCCTGGCTCAGCTGGCGGTCTGAATTCCTCTCCTCTGATAAGTTGATGTGGAGCAAGAAGCTGCAGGTCTGACATTCCTCCATTATCATGCTCCACATCTCCAGACCCCACGAAACACAAACCGTCCCCATTGTCCCCCGGAGGACACCAGGCTAGACCCTGGTCCAGATCCCGGTCTCTGGCGAAGGAGGAAGCTAAAGAAGAAGAAAAACAGACGCAGTGAAAACTGACAGAAACAACCAGAGCTCAGAGCTGCAGAGTCCGCTACAGTCCAGAAGAGTCCACTCCTTCATCAAAATCTGATCCAGGTTCCTCTACAAGTCCAGTCCTGAACGAGCTCCCGCCATATTTGGATTGGCTGGGAGTTAGGGGGTGGAGCTTCAGGGATTTGTGATGATGTCACAGAGATGGCATCCATGTTGTTTACAGTTTGAGAAGGAAACTGCTATTTCTGTTTCATCACATGAATCTGTGCCTCTGAGGGGCCAAAGGTCAGCTGTGTGTTGGTGACAGATCTACAGTTGATGTTGTGTGTTGTTGTTGTTGTTGCTGCTCTTTGTTTTTGACACCTCAACATCAGTTTGTTTCATTTGGAAACAACAAAAACACAAACTCTTTAATTTCAGCTTTACAAGCCTGAGTGTGTGTGTGTGTTTGTGGTACTTCCTGTGCTGTGTTTGGACCACACCCAGTGTTTAGTGTGTAGTGCTTAGGGTTTAGTGTTGGGTCAAACTTTTGTGTTGATGTCTTTGGTTCTCAGGCTGCTCTTTGTTTCTCTTTTTGTCTCTTTGTGGGGAAAATGTTGACTTTGAACAAGTGAAACTTTTTTTTTTTTTTTATGTGACCTCAGTTCTGGCAAAGTTGATTTCAGTTTGTGGGCCATTTAGTAGAGAAGATGATGAATGCATCTTTATAATGATGAATTTTGGTACATATGAGGACATGTTTATTAAATATGGACATTTATGAAAGCGAGTACATTTTTACAAACATGGGATGTTTTAAACTTTCATTTGGACAGTTTGGATGTTTTAACAAATCAAGACAATAATGATTAAAGAAATATTTAAAATATTAACTGTGTATTTTAGGAGAAAGAGACACTTGAATTTTTGAATGTAAACCTTTTTCTTATGATGATTTTACAGCATTGGTTTTACTTTTTAAAAGTAGAATTGGATTTTGTCTTTTAGATTACAGGATTTTTTTAGTTTTATTTATTTATTTGTTTGTTTGTTTTTTTTTTATAAATGTTACCCATTAATTTATTTTTCTGGTCCAACTAATCATTGTTTACTTTTATGTGCTTTTAAGGATCTTGGACTCAGGATCAAAATATTAAAGTATTACAGGAAAAAATAACGCAGAGTGTTGTGCATTTCAAAAGCTCACATATCAATCCCTAATAGATCAGAAATCATTTGCTTCTGTTGATGAGATGAAACAATATGAGGCTCTCATTCTGATGAAAACAGGAAGTTAAATTACTACAGACTGATGAACATCAGAGGAATTTAAATACAGAAAAGTCCAAAAAAAGGAAGACAACAACATCAAGCTCAATTAAACCAAACCCAGAAAAAGGAGGTAGAGAAATGCCTAACCTTACCTTTAATGAGTTTGTCTTCTGTCTCTGCAGATCAAACCTGAAGCTCAGTTTGGATTTTAGAGGACACGCTGAGGATTTGTTGGACAGTGGGACGGTTGGTGGACTTGAAGAGTTTTGGGATTCAGTTTTTTTCTCTGAGGACTTTTAACCTTTTCCGTGTCAGAATTTGTGGACTTTGTTTTTTTTTTCCTTATTTTACCTGAACTCTCCTTGAGTCCAGTTTTTTGGTCTCAGGTGGGTCAGCTTCAGGGTTTCAGTCCTTTGAGTGACATTGTTGGTGCAGTTTTTTGCCTGGATGCCCCAGGATTACCCCCAGGCTGCAGTTCCTCATCCGGCCTGCAGGGCAGCAGCAGATAGTGGCAGCTGGCAGCTGGACAGGCGAAGTGTTGGCATGAGTGACTTCTGGCATAAGATGGGCTGCTGCGTGGTGGCAAAACCACCGCCGGTGAGAAACACACACACACACACACTCACACATTTGATGAGGAGACGTCCTTACGGGGACGTCTGCCTGCTACAGAGGAAAACATCAACAGATGACCACAGGACAAAAAAGCCATGGTATATGAGAAACAACCATGTTCAGGGGACCGGCGTCCTTTAACTGACTGCTGGGCTCATAAAGCCTATTTCAGGGAGATTAAAGTGCATTTTTATTCATGTAATAAGCAGATTTACCTGAACTGAAACCCCACAGTGTCACATTAACCTGAACTGGAGTCTAATTTCATTACTGGGGACAAGAGTCCACATACACAGTTTAACTAACGAGCAGGTGGCCAAACTTCCTGTTTTCCTGTGAACTCTGACCTCCTTCAGGTCGACGCCCTTCTGTTTTTCTGCCGTCAGTCTCACTTCCTTTTTTTCACTTCATTTCACAAATAAGTAAATCTAAAACTAAAATAGTAGTTTGTGTTTGACTGATAACATCTTTAATCTGTGTTAGATACAATAAAGTAAAATTCCTGCTCATTTAAGATGTTTTGATTCAATGTCCTCAGAAATTCATCACAGTGTATTTGAAAAACGTTTATCACAGATTTAGCACTTTTCAACAGTTTGTCCCAAAAAACAAAACTCACCCCCCCAATCTGTATTTTTACGTTTCTGTTTGTTCTACTGTGGCACCGCAACAATATACTTCTAATGAGCACACACAGACACACACAGCCTGCAGAGTTTCCTTTGTGTTGCTTGGTGGGTTCTCAGAGGAACTCAGTGGACTTCTGTTATCTGACCGTTAAACTGATGGGACTTTTTGAAAAGTTTGAAAAATGTAAATCAGTGTCTCTTATTTCGAAATCCCAGCCTGTTCCTCTGCTCCAACTGATGACTCACTGATGATGATGACAATCATCGACTGTTGATCAACTCAGTCGTTGTCAGGAGTGACTCACGTTCCCTCCAGGCCTGGAAATCCTGGAAATTCAGTTTCCATGGAGAGGTCAGGGAGTCTGACGGGTTGACCTCTGACCTTTGGTGTGCTGTCTAACTGTTGCTGTGTTATTCTGTTGCCATGACAACAGGCCAGTGGTTGTGATTCAGCAACAGCTGCTTGGCCAGAGGAAGTCAACGTGATGAAACGGGTCACTGTGGTTTAACTGGTTCTGGTCCTGGTTTCTGTGAAAGGATCCAGCTGTGAGTCCCCTTCAGTCCTGCTGCTGTTACATCAGTCCTGAATAATCTGGTGAACTAATCCTCTTAAAGCGGATCAAATGCTTGGGATGTGTTCAGATTATCTGTGAGTTTTAATGAGCCATTCACTCACAGAAGGTCCCTGAAGGCAGCGTAGACATCTGTATGATCAGATGATGCAAAAATTGAGCAGCAGCTGAGTCACAAGGTCTCAGTTCTGACCTGTTGGACCCTGAACGCCTCGTCAGCACAGACCGTCACTGTCTGAGGCTTTTATTCTGAAAGGTGAAAGTATCACTGCTGATGTTTTCAGTCAAAGCTAATGCTGCTAATGCTAACAGCCCAGCTGCCAGACCTTGAAGTACACACTGTTGGTCCTGGTCTGTCAGGGGTCAGTCAGTAAACACAGCTCCTTCATGTCTGTTGTGTAGAAGAAGAAGAGGAGGAAGATCGACCGCAGTATGATCGGAGAGCCCACCAACTTCATCCACCTCACACACATCGGCTCCGGAGAGATGGCCGACGGTCTGCAGCCGGTGAGAACACAGATAACCAACAGATCGTAAACACGAAGTCACATTCTCAACATGCTGGTCTGTGTGTTTGTTGTTGTTTACAGTCGGGGTCAGTTCAGGAGCAGATGAGATCAAAAGGGCCCAGCAGGAACTTGTTATAGCTGGTAAACACACACACACACACACACACACACACACTCTGAAGTGGTCTCGGGTCTGACTCTGTGTATTTCTGGTTTTCCAGTCCAAAACCCCAGACTCTGAGACCCCGACTGGACCCTGGCCCGAGGCCTCCACTGTCCTGCTGAAGTGTTCCCTCTGGCTGGGGGGGCAGTACCCAGAATCCCTTTCAGTTCAGGATCCTCCCAAATGACAGAATGTCTGTATTTTAAGGAAGATAACTGGCTCCAGTGTTTAAAAATACATTTCCCAGAATTCACAGGGGAACTAAGAACTCTCTCATCCAGGAATCACTGAGGGTGACTTCATTCCCCATAATCCCTCATTCTACTCCTCCGTTGGTCCAAAGTGCCCCCTGTAGAGCTGCTCTGCTGGTTCTTCGGTGGACTTCATTTCCCAGGATGCTTCATTCTGCCCGGACTCTACAGCAGAGTGATTTAAGGATCTAGTTTGAGTAGACGGGAAAGTCCCACAAATCCCTGCTGCACTGGAGTGTGTGTGTGTGTGTGTGTGTGTGTGTGTGTGTGTGTGTGTGAGAGACGTCGTATGGTTTTAATCATCCACCAGTTAAATATAAAGGTTGATGTCACTGCGGAGTCTGAACACTTTGTTCAGAGGCTCCATTAGAAAATGTCATGTTTTAGTTTAGTCCAGTTTTTCATGTTGACTCTTCAGACTGAGGCGGGGGGGGCTTTATGGGGGGGCAATGAAAGTGTCATTGTGGGCTCAACAACAATTTCAACATTTTGGTAGAAACGCATTTTCTTTGTTTTTTCTGTATTTGAGGTAGTTTTAAATGTTCAGCTGTCTGGGCCTTCCTGACTTCAGTCTCCATTTTGCATCCCTGCTGTTTAAACACTAGCGGGTGCCGGGATGCTAAATAGTGCCAGTGTCCGTCAGTGTTGATGCTCAGGTTGGTGGTTTGGTTGAACTTCAGGATCCTCATGCTCAACCAAAATTTTAAATCCAGCACTTTCTAAAACACGAAGAGGAACTTCAGTCCAGGATTCTGTTTTAAGATGAAGGTCAAAGTCAAGAAGACAAAATGACCTCCAACCAAACTACACAAAGTGTTTGAAAGTAAGTCATTAATAGTCAGATTTTATTTATTTCTTTTTTCTCTTGGCGTGATGGTTTAGATGTTTCAAAGCTTTTTGTCTCTGTCTGAGTTTTGACCTTTGACTTCTGACCTGCACCGGAGTCTGATAAAAAAAATAACATATTTTATATAAACTGAGTTTCTACATTACTGGAAAGTTAAAATCTTCTGAGTCTTTTCTACAAATAACAAATCAACGCTGTTGATTGATTGTCAGTTCCTATCCATCACCGTAACGAACACACTTGGGGGGGGTTCACTTAGCTGTTGTCAGGACTATGCTGGGTGGTTGCTGTGGAAACCCCTGAGTCATGGTGTTCCGTCTCTGTGGCGACCGACTTCCTCCCCGCAGCTGAGAGGAAAAAACGTCTATTTAAGGAAAACCCTGATGCACGGTGTGTTCACTGGACTCCTCAGAGCGTGGGAGGATTCAGTCTTCCTCTTCCTCTGTCACTGCTGAACTCAGGTCATCAGTCTGAGGAGAAGTGACATCATGTATTACAACAACAGTGGAAAAGAAACTCCTGAGTCCTGAATCCCATCAGGTCCAGACTGTCACCTGGGTCGTTCTGTAACCTTTGACCTTTAACCTTTAACCCTCAGTGTTTTAAAGACTCTTAAAGACTCTCACCTCTGGAACTGGACGCACTGAACTGGGAGACTTGAAACCTGCAGCTCCGGGTCCAGACCTCAGTCCAGTTTGGAGGCTGACTGATTCTCAGAAACTCAGGATCAGTCACTAAACTCCAGCTCCTTTTGTGAATTCCTAACTGCAGTTGACTGAGAACATTTCCCCTCAGTTTTGCCTTCAGGCAGAAAATCAGGTCCATGTTTGTGTCCTGATGAAAACAAGTTTCTCATTATCCAGTTATTGTTTTGGGTTTTTTTTTCAAGATGTTGATTTTATTGAACTCTTCATGTTATTGTACAATCTCTCCTGAAAATGTTTTGTGCGATCAGAATTTGGACCACAAAGAGTTTCTGACTTCAGGTTTTGAGCATGTTAGAGGCGAGGACAGATGTGAAGTCGCACTTTTTCGTCATGTTTCAATGACGATCTGACAACAGGCCAGATCTGAGAAACCCTGATCCTGTTTACGTTTCTTTAAAGGTGACTAATGCTAATGGTTTTGTTAGCATTAATGTCAACAAGTGAAAATGATTTTGGACACAGAGACACATGTTGGGGCCGGACGTTAAAATGATCCTTTTTATTCAAACCACTTGTAAAACTTTATTAACCAGAACTTGTATCAATAAAGTTTTAATTTGGTTTTTCTGTTCAGAATTTTTGAGATGTCAGAAAGAAGCCTCGGGTTTCTTCCTGGTGATGTTTGGAGTCAATCAGTTTTTACTTCCGGTCTCAATCCTCTGATAACTTCAGCTAAAGCAAGATCAAAGTGAGATTTGTGGGACTTGTTGTGTTTCTGGTGTTTGTGTTGTGTTTGTTATGTAACGTCCTCCTCTGCAGAGACACAAATACCCATCCTCTTTTTTCCTCTTCTTATGTAATGTGTCTCATGGAGGCTCAATAAATCTGCTGTTTTCTCTGAACGCCTGCTCCTTTCTTCAGCGTTCAAAAATCAAACATTCAAAATGTTGAAGCTGCAGATGTTCGGTGTTAAAGTTCTGATACTGTGAGAATGTTTTACATCATTTTAGGATACATTGTGTGTCCTGACTCATAATGAGACGACGCCTTTTATTAACAGGGGGTCACCTTATTCACATGTTCAGTGTTTCCCGCCCACACTTCAACATGTTATTATGAGCAGCTGTGGACCGCAGAGCCGAATGTGTGTGAGTGTGTGTGTTGCCATGGAAACGTCAGAGCAGTTCAGAGGGGGAGGGAACAACACAAACGGAAAAACTGAAGACGTGGTTTCTGCTTTTAAACTGAGTGTGTGTGTGTTTATATTACTGTTGTTGTGGGGACGTACTGTGAGTGTTAAAAGTACTGTTTCTGTGATGTCCCCCTAAATGATGGAAACAGGAAGGTGGGTTTCTATTTTACAGTGTAAAGTGTCCATGAGACAGTCTGTCCAGGACGAGACAGTTGATGTCCTCATGTCAGCACATGCTAACGTTGCAGCTAACATGCTAACAGGGTGACTGAATGGAAAAAGTCCCTGTTTGATCGTAAAACTAAAACACTGGAGAAAAACCAACTACTAATGAGAACAATTCACATCCAGATAATCAACAAATTTTCAAAGGAAATAAACACAACAGCAATTAGCTGAATGTGTGTGTCTGTTATACAACATGACAATACTGGTTTGATGACGTGACTTCAGCTGAGCTGCATCACATGATGTAAAGTCATCCAACCACAAACCCACACAGACACACACCCAGTCAGTCCCATGACCCAGACCAGTTTCAGGTCCAGGATGTTATTGTTAGCCTAGCTTAGCTTCCTATGGTACCTAAACAAAAACTACACAAAATAGTGCAGTTAGTCCCCCACCCAATTTCAGAAGCCTGTAAACCTGGAGGTGAGGTCCAGGAATAACACACACACACACAGACTTGAGACTGTTCCTGTTTGTTGAGTTTCCTCAGCAGCGACCTCACTTCCTTCCTGTCAGGCTCCATTTCCTGAGCAGCCACTGGGTTTATACACACAGACACACACGGCCGGTTTCCTGTGCTAAGTAAAGGGACTTACTGTTCCCGCTCACACTTAATAAATGTTGCCCCAGGTAAACACACCTGAGAAAGGGAGAGAGAGAGGCCAGTCATCACCTGGTCTGTGTGTGTGTGTCATAATAACAGTATTCATCGTCTGTTCTTCAGCTTTTGTGTCTCACCTTCATCATGAACGAGCCAATCGGCTTTCATCTTTCAATAATACAGTCATATGCAATCACGTCTCCATGGAAAGAAAACTTTACTCCTGAATTCACCTAAATCAAATCAAATCAAATCAGATTTATTTGTGCAGCACCAAATCATATCAAAGTTACATCAAGGCACTTTACATGAAGAGCAAACTTAAAAATGATTTAAAGAGACCCAACAGATCCCCGATGAGCAGGAAAACTTCCTTTAAGAGGCAGAAACCTCGAGCAGACAGACAGAGAGAGATTGAGCCACAAATGGTGGAGTGGGGAGTGGTTTGGTCTCATGTCTGAATGATGACAGAATGGAGGTTTATTTTTACATTCCTTAAAAAGGAGCAAGATTATTGTTGATTATTGATACTGTTGTTGTCTGTGTGGTTGTTGTTGCCGCTCTGTTGGATCTCCTCTCTGCTTAGCTGACCGTTCAACAGATCAACTTCCTGTTTCAACTGCTCAGGTTCTGGTCATACCTGGAAACAACACAAACGATGTCAGAGGAAGTCAATACGTGGCCTCCACCTTCAGATCCAAATGGACACCAGCTGGGCTCATCTGCTTTTACCCAGAAGTCTTAGAGGCAAGCACTCACTGTCTGACGCAGTCTGGGATCTGCACATGCTCAGTAGGAACGGACTGTGACAGATCCTGAAGGCTGTTGATGAACTGGAGCTTCCTGCTGAACTTAGTGCTGAAGAAGCGGAGGAGGAAGGTTTATCCGTTTTTAACAAAGGTCTGAGAGTTGTTTTAGTGTGGTTTCATTTAGTTACCTGGTTTAGTTAGTCCCACAACCCAGCAGCAGTGCGAGCATGTGCAGAACTCACCTGATGAAGGGTTTGATGATGGTGATCAGGGCCTTGATGTACCAGGTGGGATGGACCACATAAAACCCCTTCAGGTTCTTCCTCAGTCTGACAAACACAGAGCAGACATTCAGTCTGGTCCAGACCAGGAGGAGGTCTAAGACCACAAGCTTCCACACAGGACTGGACCTGCCCCGTAGGAAGACCACATTACAGGTTACGGGTTTCCTCAGGAGTCTGATGCCCCCTGGTGGACTTAGTGACACAAACAAGCCCAACACAGGACATAAACAAAGATGATGACATCGCTCTGTCTGACTGGTGTCTGATTGGTCATACCTCCTGTGGATGGTGGTGTAACACTCTCTGAGCCAACTGATTCCTGGGAGTTTTTCCTTTTGACCTCCAGCACAAAAATAAATGATCACGTAGTTTTCTGAGACCATGAGGTCCAGTGTCCCCACAACATACCTGTGGACAGACAGGTAGACACAGAGACAGACAGCGTCAGTATTTTCACTGTTAGAAAGTTGCTGTTAGCATATAGCAGCTTCCCAGAGCAGCTAACATGGATTTATTTTAGATAAACAGTAAAATGACGTTAAGACCTTTAAATAGTTTTCACTGATGTTTGTGTGACACCACATTCCATGTCCACCATGACAGTGGACATTTTGTCCTCAGGTGTTTTACCTGAACAGGTTGTCCATCACATACTGGTAATTGTCCAGACTGTTCTCTGGCAGGTAACAGGAGGAGAACACAATGATGTCATTCAGACTGTCTCCATAGTAACCTGACAGATGCAGAGGGGGAGGAGCCAAAGGTGAGGATGAGACCAGGTAAAGCAGCACACAGGTGAGTCCACCTGCAGTGGGCCCTACCTCCATGGGACAGAACCCGGAGAAATGGCTCCAGGACACTCATGTTGACCTGGGTCTCCTGGGGTGGCTCAACTGTGGAGAAACAGCGCCACCTGGTACCCTGACCGTCCACCATGTCCTCCTGCCCCAGGGATCCTAGTCCGGTCTGACAGTCAGACTTGGACCTGGGACCAGCTGGTCTGCATCGGATGGACGCCACCCCAAGACGCCGCAGGTCGTCTGCCAAATGAGTCAATGTTTATGTGTGAACTGTGCCGCCGGCCATTTGACCTCGGACCTCTTACCTTCCAGGTCCAAGTCGTAGATGGGGAAGAGCAGCGATTCACTGTCAGAGGGTGTTTCCATGGCGTCCAGGTCAAAGTCAAGGCCTGTGTCTTCGTCATCATCATCAGGGGAGGGGGAGAGGAAGGCCGAGGGGAAGTCATCTGAGACCGCCGACTCACTGCGACCTGAGAACCAGCAACACAAGCTGAACCTGACAAACTTGTACCACCCAATCAGGACGGACAACAGAGAAGTCAGCTCCGCCCCCTCACCACTCCTCAGACCAATATGTGACATCAACTCCGTGATGCTTCCTGGTTCTTTATTCGTCTGTTACCTAAAGACAAACTGAGTGTTGGCGCCGCCAGAACTTTCTTCTTTGTTGGTTGTGACAGATCCAGATTGGTGGGAGGATCTGAGACAGGAATCAGGACTTTCAGTCACATTATCCACTTTATCATAAAGATTATTTTATATTTATCATCAGAACAACTAATTTGATTCATCAGATGAAAAATATTTTATTTTTTATTTATATTCAGAATAAAATTTTAATGACTTATTTTCATCTTATAATTTCTTTATCCTATTCTATTCTAGTTTTTTTCATTTAGATGTGTTATAAATTCAACCACTTCACTGTATATTTTAAATTGTACATGTTAGGTTTACAATTGATCTTAATTTGGGACCAAATGACTAAAACATTTTCTATAACTGTGTGTTCATTATTTTTCATGTTGGAAATATTCTGGCTGTACCTGGTCTGTCTCCATTCAGATTCGAATCGACCTCATCTGCTCCTAACAACAAGAAGAGACGATGTCAGACAGGAAGAAGAAGAAGAGGAGGAGGATGAAGAGAAGATACCTGAGTGGAAATCAAACTCTTGTTCAACACTGCCTACTGAGAGACAAAGACAGGGCATGATGAGGTCGCAGGCTTCAGCCTGAAGAAGATGATGATGATAATGATGATGAGTTCTCACCTTCCTCAGAGGTTTCTCCCTCCAACTTGCCTCGATCTTAAAAACAAAGAGATTGGAGGTGAAACAACAGAAACTCCCTGGCACTTAGACTCGTTTAATTCCTGTCACCTGTTGACTCACCTGTTATGGCAGCACTGTTACCTTTCCCCAGCTCACCTGTACCCTCTGAGGACGAAGATAAGAAATATTCAGATATGGAAATCAAACAAAATCAAGGTCAGAGCAGAAGACTTTCAGTTTAATGGTGTTGGCTCAGTTAGCTGCAGCTAACAGCCAATAACAGCTGTGATTGATCATTGATCAGGACATGATGAAGACAGACCTGATTCATCATCAGATGGAGCAGCAGGTTTTGTATTGGTGGCTGAAGCATCATTCGCCATTGCTGTAGTTGTAGTTGTATCATTATTAGCAATATTAGCTATGTTAGCTGTATTAGCTCTATTATCTGTAATAACTGTGTTAGAAGTGTTAGCTGTGTCAGCTGTCTTAGCATTGTTAGCAGTGTCAGCTATGTTAGCTGTGTTAAACGTGCTAGCTATGTCAGCTGTCTTAGCAGTGTTAGCAGTGTCAGCTGTGTTAGCTGTGCTAGCTGTCTTAGCAGTGTTAGCAGTGTCAGCTGTGCTAGCTGTGTCAGCTGTCTTAGCAGTGTTAGCAGTGTCAGTTATGTTAGCTGTGCTAGCTGTCTTAGCAGTGTTAGCAGTGTCAGCAGTGTCAGCTGTCTTAGCAGTGTTAGCAGTGTCAGCTGTGTTAGCTGTGCTAGCTGTCTTAGCAGTGTTAGCAGTGTCAGCTGTGCTAGCTGTGTTATCAGTGTTAGCGGTCATGCTGACGGAGCTGTGGATGCTCTCTGTGTCTTCAGGTGTTTCCAGTCTGTTCACAGAAAGATGGATGTTAATGAACTTCGGGGAATCATTTTCTTCATTTTTGTGAACTCGTACTTTTAGATAAACACTTAAAAGTCAAATTCAGTCCTTCTTTTTTCATCCATCCTCCAAGTTAAATAAATAGGAGCGTCTGATGAGCCTTGATGCTGACGGCAAAAATGGAAGAGAAGTAAAGCAGCAATACAGCTGTTGAACGGCTAACATTAGCAGTTAGCTCAGACAGAGCTGCTGCAAGTCTGTAAACTGAGTGGTGGGCAGGACTACAAATGTGACCTGACCTCTAGAGTTAAAATCTAGTGATGGAACTTTGACCTGGGGGCTTGGTCCTCTTGTTCTTCCTCTCTGGACTCCATGTTCTTCCTGCTCCTATGAAGATTCAGAACATGATGGAAGTTTGAATGGCTACAGACTAAAGCTAAAGTTTCAGTCAGTGAACACAACTGAACGTTCCTCAGACTCTGACACTCCGGTCAGCCAGAACATTCAGACCACCTGATCCTGACCCTCCTCTCGACCTCTGAAGCTGAGCTGTGGGAATTGAAGATGTTAGCAGCAGATCCTTAAAGTCCCATAAATTGCGAGTTGGATCCTCCATGGATCTGGACTTGTTGGTCCATCTCAGATTTGGGGCCAAGTCAACACCCTGAACTGTTCCACAAACCTCCTGAATGTTGTTCAGTGGCAGGACAGGGAGCCTGATCCTGCTGGAAGAGACCACTGACATCAGAGAATACTGTCTATGACCACCGATCTGTGCTACGTGTCAAAGTAACATTCACATGATTGAATGGCCTGAATGTCCAAAGCATCACCGTGTCAGCACCAGCTGGTCTCCTTCCCTATGTGGGCAAGGAGAGCTGTTCATATACAGATTTAGTCTTTTGTGACAAAAACCATTTCCCCCTCAGGGATCATTCAGATTCTGGTTCTGATTCTGATAATCCACCCTCAGAACCTGAATGAACTTCATCAGTTTGAGCTACGCAGCCTCTGCTGGATCAGACCACCAGTGACCCTCGACCTTTGACCCTGTGGTCCAGTGGTCCTTTTCATTTTGCCAGGTTACGTCCCCTACAGAGCAGGAAGATCCCACCTACGAACAGGTATCTGTGGTAACCAGGTAATCACCTCCCTGTGGTCATAATGTTATGGCTGATCATTGTTTATAACAGATCATGTGACTCCAGTCGAACAGGAAACTCTTTAGTCTCAAACTTTCTGTTCAATGAAGCTGAAAATAAAACACTGAACTTTCAGACAAACTAAAGAATCAGTCTGAGACGTCCAAAAGGACAGCCTGTCCTCAACCTTCTGAGGACAAACGCTTCCCACCTCACTTTGTCAGAGTCAAACCAACCGGCTGAAGGAAACTTTATTTACACAGCACTTATGTCAGAGACAGCCAGACGGGAAGGAAACAGTCCAACAACAAAACTGAAGACAAATATGACATTAAAAGAAAATACAGACTTACAGCAGCGTCACAGGAGAGACAGTCCTTCTGCAGCAGCTGGGGGACGAGAGACAGGTGAGACGGCCTCAGGACAAACAGCCAGATCACCAAACAAACTGGTGCTGCACACCTGGAGACGCACCTGATGACATCACCACAGCTTTTATCAGTTTATGGGTGGACTCTGGATCCTCAGCTGTCTGTCTGTCTCTCCCTGTCCTGTCTGTCTCTACCTGCCCGGTCTGTCTCTTCCTGCCCGGTCTGTCTCTTCCTGTTCTTTCTCCTACCTGCCCTGTCTGTCTCGTGCTTTCAGACATGACAGCAGAAATGTGGCGTGTTACTGGTGCAAGTACCCGCCCTGTTACCATGACAACCATGACTGTACAGGGGGATCGGTTCCATACAAGTTCTCACCTGCTCAAGTTAATGCTTTTGTTCAAGGAGGTCAAAGTTCACACTTTCAGCACAGACGTGTTTTGTAACGTTCTTCATTGGTGAAAAATCACAACAAGGATTTCTGAGGCTTTAAACTCGACTGCAATGCATCCTGGGAATTGTATTCAGATTAGAAAACAGTGTTTGTGAATCAGTTGAACCGATGTATAAAGAAAACAACCAATTGAACTGATGCGAACCAGAAGAGTCCAGGACTTTAAGCACAATGTGGACTCTGGATGTAGTCAGCTGAGGAACAGGGTCTGAAATCTGCCCTGATGCCCTCAATTTCTAGAGTGAAGCTTTTAGCCACTGGAGGGCGACAGAGAAACCCAATCCCACACCCAGACCATTAGATGTCAACCCGGTCCACAGAGCAGTCCACACCGCCTCCTCGATCCATGTCTGTTAATTTATCAGATATTAAGATCCACATAGTTACCCTGAATGCACCGGGGGCTTTACCATTTCCTCCAGATCTCCAGAACTCCACAGGGTCCTTCAGGGTCCATGGACCTTCAGACTCCACAAGGTCCCCCATGGTCCATGGATCAGACTCCACAGGGCCCTTCAGGGTCCATGGATCAGACTCCACAGGGTCCATAGACCTTCAGGACCCTTCAGGATCCATAGATCTTCAGGACCCTTCAGGGTCCATGGATCAGACTCCACAGGGTCCATAGACCTTCAGGACCCTTCAGGATCCATAGATCTTCAGGACCCTTCAGGGTCCATGGATCAGACTCCACAGGGTCCATAGACCTTCAGGACCCTTCAGGGTCCATGGATCAGACCACAGGGTCCATAGACCTTCAGGACCCTTCAGGATCCATAGATCTTCAGGACCCTTCAGGGTCCATAGACCTTCAGGACCCTTCAGGGTCCATGGATCAGACTCCACAGGGTCCATAGACCTTCAGGACCCTTCAGGGTCCGTGGATCAGACCACAGGGTCCATAGATCTTCAGGACCCTTCAGGGTCCATGGATCAGACTCCACAGGGTCCTTCAGGGTCCACAGACTTTTAGGCTGAAGGGGACCATCAGGTCCAGAGTCCAGTTCAGACTTATCTCCACCAACCACAACCAGAACCGACTGCTCAGTTCAACAATCCAACAACTGGATTGAACCGGACCTGAAGAAGAGCCGGTGCTTCAAACGCGTTCATTAAAACTACACCGGAAATGACCCGAACCGAAAACAAAAAACAGAAACATCAAACACATTATTTTCCTCCATAATCCCAAAAAGGGTTAGGGTTAGGGTTGTGTCTGTTTGTGTCTCTAATCTGTCTGACTGTGTGTTTGTTTTGCGTTAAAGCCAACCCGGGGCTAACGGCTAACAGTTTCTGAAGTTGAGCGGATGTGACGTCACGGTGGCCTGTTCGTGTCTGGCGGTGGGCGGGGCTTGGGAGGAGAGACGAATGTAAACAGCTAACACGCCCGTTATCCCCGTTGGCACCGAAAGCACCGAACACTCCGTCACACCGGACCGGAACCACGACCTGAGCCAGATCATTGAGGGGACCTGGGCCAGATCAGCACCGGGTCCCAGGCGGACCGGACTCGGTCTCTGCGGATCGACAGGAACTTGGGTGAGTTAGCTCGAAGCGCTAGCTGGTTAGCTCGGGGGCAGAGAGCAGGTTCAGCTCCCGGTCCGGAGACAGGGAGTCCAACGACCCTAACCCTGTCCCCGCGGACTAATCCCGACCACAGGTCCCCCCTGCACCAGGATTCTGCGGCTGGAGGACCAGATCCGTCTCCGGGAATCAGGGGCCCTGGACCAGAATCTCTGTAACAACTTCAGTCCCAGAAAAGACCCGAAGCTTCACTTCAGGTCCTGAATCGGATCACGATCAGGAGGAGGATCCGGTTTTCAGGCTTTTGAGTGACTCTGAATCTTTTTCACAACATTCATGTTGTTTTCAGAGAACTTGTGACTGTAGTGATGTCACAGTGATGTCATCGGAGTCCAGCTGGGAGCTGACTCAGATATTTACCTTCTGTTCAGTAATACCTGACCAGTCATTCTCTGAAGCCCCTCCCCCTGTGTGACGTCAGCTGGTGGTCTGGTGTTTTTAATCGTTTGTTCCACTTGTCTGTTTGTCCACAGGTGTGACAGGAAGCCAACAGACATTACCAACGTCACGTCTGAAGCCGCTGGTGGCGGGCTCATCGGCGTCCCCTCGTCGCCATGTTGAAGCTGCTCTGTCAGTCCTTTATCTGGGGTTAGACGTCTCTCATGACGACCTCAGCTCCCGATCTGTGACGTAGCGGGCCTCGTTTCTCCGGCACCGCCCAGTCTGGTCAGCTGACGATGGCCGAGTCCAGCTCGCAGCCGGTGATGGCAGATCAGCTGGTCGATCCCACCCTCACAGAAAGTGTCTCCAAAGAACTGATAGTAACCATAGCGACAGAGGAGCCGGCCCGGATGCAGACATTGGACCTGAGAGACAACGTCCTGAGCAGCAACGGGGACGCTGACAGTCCACTACCTGGTAAAGACCTGAAGGAGGAGGTCACGCCCACACCAGCAGAGTCCTCAATGGCCTCGTCTGAAAATGGTATTGTAACCATGGTAACCACAGTCACCACAGAAGAAGAAGATGTGTCAACCCTACTCAGACACACGGAAACCTTCGGGGGACAGAACAGAGCGGGAGACCCAGGTGAGGCCCAGACCTGGTCCAGACTAAACTGTCTGTGGCTGCAGGATGTTTTAGTGTCTCATAGAGGTGGAGCCTCACTAAAGGGCCCGTTGACAGCAAGTAACAGGTTTTATAAAGGGGGCAGGACTAGAGGTCTGGATCTGATGGGGTGATATGGTCCCAAGTCCCAAGTCAGAGCTGGTTCACATTCAAGAAATGGAGGGGAACAGGAGACGCCTTTGTTGCTCTGAGAAGTGATTGGCTGTTGACCAGAGAGTGGCCAGTATCTGGACACAAAGAGGACAGAAAGTCATTGAGAGTTCTCTGGTGTCTTCAGGATGTCAGAGCACTCTGGTCTCTCATCTGTCCCTGGTCCTGTGTCTGCAGGTCTGGATCTGGACCTGGAGGACAGCTTGTCCATGGTGACAGGTGGAGGCTCGGAGGACCAGCAGGAGTCCACAGACTCTGCGTCTCTGTCCATACCCAGTCTGGAGCTGTCAGATGGGTTCATGGTCACAGGAAGCTCCCTGGATGTGGAGGACGGTCTGTCCTCCACATGCTCTGCTCCAGGCTGCTCCCAGTCCACAAGGGTCCCCGGTCTGAAGGATCAGGACTCACCAGGACCTGCAGGTGAGCCTGATCCCACTTTGTAACAGCGAGGATGATGATGCAGATGTCTCAGCTGTGTTCAATCAATCAATTTATTTATAAAGCACAATTTTAAATAAACACAAAGGTTACCAAAGTGCTTTACATTAACATAAACTAAAAACACAGAATACTAAAGGTAAAAACACAATAAAAATGAGTAAATAAAAGATAAATGTGTTAATGGACACAGTGACACTATGGTCCTCTTGTCCACGGGGGGCACTGCTGCTGCAGATGCTCCTCTTCCTCCTGCCTCCTCCTCTTCCTCAGGTCCGGCTGCCGAGTCCAGACCAGCTGTCCCAGTCTATTACCTGGTGAAGTGGATCAGCTGGAAGGAGAAGAAGACACCCATCATCACTCAGAGCGAGAACGGACCCTGTCCACTGCTCGCCATCATGAACACGCTGTTCCTGCGCTGGAAGGTGTTACACACACACACACACACATACACACACACTGAGTCATCAGGGGCAGAATTTTCTAGATTATCTTCCAAACCCACATGACTGACTGTGTGTGTGTCTCCAGGCAAAGCTTCCTGCTCAGACTGAAGTTGTCACCACTGAGGAACTGATGGCTCACCTGGGTGAGATGTTGTTGTTTACCTGTTCAAGTGCTGTCAAGGGGACAGAGCTGTCAGCTTGTGTTTGTGTGTGTCTTTGTGTAGGAGAGTGTGTGCTGTCGGTCACACCTAGAGAGAAAACTGATGGGATGGAGCTGAATTTCCAACAGGTACACAAACACACACACACACTCTAACACATTAAAAACCAGGTTATTTAAGATTAAGTTCAAACAAGAGATGTCTTCGTGAATCAGCTCACTGCTGTGTGTGTGTGTGTGTGTGTGAGTGTAGAACATGAGTGATGCCATGGCCGTCCTCCCAAAGTTGTCCACAGGTCTGGACGTGAACGTCCGTTTCACCGGCGTGTCGGACTTTGAGTACACGCCTGAATGCATCGTGTTCGACCTGCTCGACATCCCACTGTACCATGGCTGGCTGCTGGATCCTCAGGTACACTGTTGAAGTCTGAGAGGGACACACAGCCTGCAGAGCCCCACTGTCACACTGAAGTGTGTGTGTGTGTGTGTGTGTGTGTGTAGAGTCCAGAGATGGCAGCTGCTGTGGGGAAACTGAGTTATAATCAGCTGGTGGAGAAAATCATTGACTACAAACACTCAGCTGACAGCAGCCGAGTCAGTGAAGGTAACACAAAGGCACTGACTGTACATTGATGAATCATGTTTGGGAATCAAGAGTACTCACTCTGTTGTGTATCTCTTTGTGTGTCTGTGTGTGTTTGCGGTTCAGGTCTGTTAGCAGAGCAGTTTCTTGAGTCCACAGCGACTCAGTTGTCGTATCACGGATTGTGTGAACTCAACACAACAGTTAAAGAGGGAGAGATTTCTGTTTTCTTCAGGAACAACCACTTCAGCACCATGATCAAACACAAGGTACATACACAAACAGATAAACACAGACACACACGCCTGTCAGTGTTGTTAAAGCTTTTTGTCCTTCAGGGTTACCTGTACCTGCTGGTCACAGATCAGGGCTTCCTGCAGGAGGACAGTTTAATCTGGGAGTCTCTTCATAACGTTGAGGGAGATGGAAACTTCTGTGACTCCGACTTCAGACTGTGTCATCAGAGAGCGCCGCCCACTGCCACCCTGCCCCCCTCCACCCAGGACCAGCAGAGACAGATCGACCAGGTGAGACAGGGACGGACTGGGGGGGGGGGCAGCAGAGACAGACCCTCTGAGCACTGTCCATCTGTCTCGTTGTAAGGACTACCTGGTTGCCGTGTCCCTGCAGCAGCAGGACGGGGCCCCGGGGCCCCTCAGTGACCTGGAGTTGGCCCGCCAGCTTCAACAGGAGGAATATCAGCAACGGCAGCAACAGGGACCAGGACAGGCGGGACAACAGGCGGGACAACAGGTGGGACAGCAGAGGAAAACAGGAGACATCTGTCCTCCTACAGCTTGTATTAGTCATGTGATCAGGCCACTGCACAAATATATTTTAGACTGTAATTGGGGCCACAATTAATCTTTCCTGTTGCCAGAGGTCAGAGGTCAGGCAGACGCTCCTGAAGAATTTACCCAGAATCCTCCAGTTTTCATCCAGTTACTTAATGCACTGTTGTTTTCCTGTTTGCAGGTCAGAGGTCAGGGGTCACAGCAAGCCAGGAGGAGAGACAAAGACTCAGACTGTGTCCTCCTTTAGATTCTTCATCATCCTCATCTGTAAAACACACACAGACACACAAATGCACATGCAGATACACACAGACATACACACAGTCAGCTCGATGCCAAACCCCAGTGCTTTGTCTGCCAGGAGATGTTTAATAAAGTTTATTCAAATGACCTAATCAGTTATTAATCAGCTGTTTGTCATTAATCAGTTTAAATATTTATCCGTGGTTCAGAGGTCAAAGGTTAAATGTGTGATTATTGATTAACTGTCAAAGATGTTTGTCTCAGCTGATCGGAGGATGTGGGGTCTCTACGGTTCATCGTCTGGGAACATGATTGTTTTTCTTCCATTCGTGAAGAAAATCAGTTTAGTAAAGTTTTTTCAGGGGACGGTGGCTCTTGTATCCAGAGTAATGGGCATCAAACAGCATTCCCTTCAGCGTCAAGTTTTCAATTCAGATGGTTTTCTCTGCTGAGTTTTGATTAAAATGAAGAAGCTGATACTGAATTTTAACTGAATTAAAATAAATGACTTGTACAATAAAGTTTGAATAAACAAAAAGTTTTACGTCACTTTTCCTTTTTGCTCTTTTAAAATTTGATTTGTTTGATTTGATTTGAAATGTAAAATTACTTTTTACTTTTTCTAGAAAAATATTTGGGCTATAAATTTGTTTTGCAACAAAATGAAAAACTTTTCTTTTTAATTTGATTTGAAATAAACCTGATTCTGAGTTTTGAGGGAAATTTCTGCTCTCCATGAAATACAGTTTTCATAATTAAAGAATAAACATCATTTTTATTATCGTGTTAATATGTAATTTTCATTGATCCAGACCTGGGACCAGGTTTTACAGAGTCTGAAGTTAGCGCCGCTGCCTTTGGCTCGATGTGGAGCTTTTTTCAGCTCTTTAGCATCATTAACATCTCCCATTAAATCAACACCATGTTGCTGCTTCCATCTTAACAGGCTTTAATGGGTTTTGTGTTAAAATCAAAATGAAGAACAAAAGATAAGTTTCTCTCGTGATAAATGCACTTAAAGATTCTGATGAAGAAGAAACAAGGCAATGAAGGTTTTTAGTGTCAGGGACAAGTTTCATCAGACTGAAACGTGGTTCTCTCTGGACTCAGCAGACCAATCCAGAAAAACTTCAATTTTTTTTTTTTTTTAAAACCACATATTTACACTCACTTGTTTTGAGTCAAAAAGTGACATTTAGCATCATATATGTGTCCGAATAATTAGAAAACATTTTGGTCTGTCCATTGAAGAGGACGACAGTCAGAGCTGAACCTGGTCTAAGGTCTGAAAAAAGCACTTCTGAGGTCAGAACCTGAACAGCCCATCCTGTTGCATTGATAACATTCAGAATTCGCTTCATTCACACAAACATTTTCACAAGAGAAGAACCAAGACCAGAGTTTTGCTATTTAAGTTGCATTTCAGGTAAACTTCAGTCATGACTGCATTGGGGTTGCGTATAACGTAGCTAGGCTAACGGTTAGCAGAGGATAACAACAATAACACATCTGTGCTTCTTCAATAGTGGTCAGAACACAAAGAACAGCTGTACAGATGTTAATAATAATATTAATGTTAACAACAGCGACGCAACATCGGCTTCATTCCAGCAGCTTGTTATGCTAATACTAACTTGTGTTGCTTGTGGCTGATCCATAAACCTTCAGAAAAATTAAGAGATACGGAAAACTGTGACGATAGACAAGAAATCAGTCTGACGAGAATTAAAGTTTGTGAATGAGCTAAAGTCCATAAGAATGAAAACAAACTTTTAAGTCTGAAATGTGAAATTAGCGTTATGAGCTAGTGACCAGCATTCTGAACATTTTTTATTTGAAAATGAACGTTTAAATAAACATTCCGTCATTTACATTAATTTGCAAATAGAAGAAAAACAGGCTACATCTGTTTTATTTCATATCATCAGATTGCTAGCCATTAGCATGACTCTTTAACGAAGGTTGGTTTTGTTCCATCTCTGCTAACTTTAAACTCCAAACCCAACTTAGTTCTAAACTTGAGCAAAACAAGCGTGCCGGCTAGATTGCTAACTCGTGTCTGCTCAGCTATTCTACGTTCGTTCTGATAAGCAGGTAGCTACAAACTTAGCTACAAGCTAATCAGTTCAGGTAATGCTAACTAACACCGCATCTACTGGATTTGTTATCTAGTCTATGCTAACCTGCTAAAAATGTCTTGAATGTTGTAATCAGAAGAGAAATGATGCAAATATGAAACTGGAATAAAGCCTCTGTAATGTCACAACGTGAGTATCAACAGGAAGTGTTAACGTACAGAAAGAAAGTGTTCACTCCTCAACACTGAGGACACGTCTGTTTAGTTTTAGTGGACGGTTTAAAAAAAACAAACAAACAAACAAACAAACAAAAAAAAAAAAACACATTCACATATCCAGGACACAGATCTTCTCGTTCACAGGAATGTTTCTGTTTCTGCCTTTGTTAAATATGCTCACACATGGTTAGTGTGTTAGTTCGCAGGACAGAGACAATGATGTTGGAGAAACTGTCCAGGTCCAGGTCTGCTCTGTGAGTTTCATCTTCTTCAACAAGATCAAAGTTCAGATCAAGTGAAGATCTGGTCTTATTCCAGATCCAGGTTCAGGTCCAGGAGGACTGAGCAGGACCCAGATGTGTGGTCACATGATGCCGTTGGTGACGTACTGGAAGGAGTCATAGAGTTTGGTGGTGATGGAGCGCATCGATCCATCAACCAGCTGATCGATCAGCAGCTGCAGCTGCTCCTCCGTCAGACTCATGTGGAAACGTTCTTTCAGGCCCCGGATGGTGCTGGACCCATGGAAACAGGGCAGGTGGGAACCTGGGAGGGGGGCAGGACGACCAGGTCAGACTAGGACCTGTAGCCTGACACCTCAGAGCTGACAACGTGTGTGTGTGTGTATGTATGTGTGTGTGTGCGCACATCACCTTGTTGCATGATCTCCACGATCTGCAGAACCTTCTCCATGTGCTTCCTGGCTGCAATCAGACCCTGAAGCATCAGCATCTTGTAGTAGATGAACATGTCACCGTTCAGACCCCCCATCACCTGAAATGCACACACCTGTCACCCTGGTCCCTGAACGCCCCCCCCCAAACACCTGGAAGCCAGCGGAGCAGGAAGCTCAGCTGAGAAACAGGAAGTGCCATTTACTCACATCTACGAACTCGGAGGTGAGTTTGAAGGCCGACGTCTCGAAGCCGAGGTTCCGAGGAGAGCTGGACAGGATGAAGCCGAAGTCGATGTGGATGATGTGGCCTTCAGAGTCCAGCAGGATGTTCCCGTTGTGTCTGCACAGGGACAGTATAAAGACTGAACACAGGGGAAACTGATTTCCCTGATTATAATGAGGAACTGCTGACAGAATTTTGTCCAATCGGGGCCGTGTGGGCGTGTCCCACCTGTCTTTGACCTGCAGCAGGTAGCAGATGAGGCTGTAGCCAGCGCAGCTCTGGACGAAGTTCCTCTGCGCCGTGAGGAAAGCCTCAGTGGTGTAGCTGCCATGTTCCTGCAGGAAGTAGTCGAGCAGAGACAGCTGACTCTGTTTACGCACCTGCAGAAGAAGAACACATCTGCGGTGAATCCTGGGGTTTCTCTGGTAACCAGAGCATCAGTTTCCCAGAATCCTCTGTGTACCTGGTGCAGAGACACTGCATTGATGACAGGTTCAATCATCCCGCTATCTGATGACATCACAAGGATTTTGTAAGGTTTAATCCACAGAGGAACTCGTTCGTGCTGCCAGATGGACTGGACACACACACACACACACACACACACACACAGGTCAGTCAGCCTGAGGACTGGACAGGTGAGTTGGTGAGCGTCCAGGTGAAGCTGTACCTGCAGCTGTCGGAGCACCTGATAGGCCAGCAGCTCCTGCCTCAGGTCATCTCCACACTTGACGATGACCGACAGTAACCTCCAGCTGGGCAGGTGACCGTACGGTGAACCCTCCCTGATCCGCCTGTGGACACAGTCCCGAACTGTCAATGTCGTCATGGTAATTGAAACATGCCTTTGTGGTGGCATTCGTGACCTTACCTGACTTTTTCCCCCCAGGGTTCTTTGAGAGCAACCGCCGACGGGTCCTCAGGGTCCCTCCTGAACGTGGTCGGAGTTTGAGCAAGGTTCTCTGACAGGCGGCGTCTGAACCAGAACCAGAACCAGACAGAGATCAGCTGTACTCATGGAACTGGACTCATTCAGTGTCAGTATGATTGTTGTGTACCTGATGTCTCCAGCAGCAATGAAAACTGGCTCTTTACTCTCCAGACTCGTGATGCTGTCGACTGAAAACTGACTGATGTTGTCGCTGCTGCTGGTCTGAGCCTCTGCCTGAAACAAACACACACACAAGCAGACAGACACAGTGAGTTGTGTTGAGTTGTGCATCTGCCTTGTCTTCCCGGATCAGGTGACCTCTCACCTCCACCTGCAGCTGTCCAATGTCGTCGGTGGCCCATGCCTCGTCATCATTGTCGTAGTTTTGGACGGCAGAGAAACTTCCTGCTCTGTGCTCTGATGTCATCCCGCTGGGGTTCGCTGTGGTGACGCCACTGCCGCAGTCCAGGTTTTCTGCAGACCGGGCCGAACGGATTCTGGTCTCTGGGATTCGAACGGGAACTGGAGAAGTCTCGAAGCTCTGACAGACCAGGACTTCAACATAGATGATGTACGGTGCCTGAAGAGGAGCAGGAAGTTAAATTAGCATCTGGAGCAGGTTGAAGTCAACTGGTTGCCCTGCCCCCCCGGTACCTTATCTTTGGAGTTGAGGACCACGGCCTGCGTGTGTGGGATCCTGCAGACGTGGTGCTGATGCTCTGCGGTGGGAAGCCATACCCTCGCCGGCAGCTTGTGGTTGAGCAGCGACAGCTCGGAGATCAGGCGCTGCGTCTTCTGCTCTTTGGTCGGCAGGGTCGCCAAACGCTTCCCGATGCATAGCAGAGACTTGACAAATTCCCGCTGAGGACGCAGACGCTCTGGCTGCAGAGAGACCAGGTTCAGGGTCACCTTCCCATCATGCATCACTGCAGTCAGACAGTTCAGATCTGCTGGTGGACAATCAGTTTCTGATGATCAATAATCACCAGCTGCAGAAAACAGCCTGACTGAGCTGCCCCCTGAGCCAGATTCTGCAGAACCTTGTCCTCCGAGTCCTGAATCAGTTCTTTAACGTGTTAATATTCAACGATTTCATCAATAATCAGCTGTGTTTTCTGGTATCTCTGTTGCCATGGCAACCACACCCAGACCCTTCAAACCTGGTGGACTCTCTGACCTGGGCCAAGTTGACCCCCTCCAGGTCAGCATTTTATGGCCTAAATGTTTCATTCATGAAAACTGTTATTTAATTAAACTGATTTCGTTTCTCTGAGTTTATTACATGAACATTATGAGACCAGCTTTTGTCCCTGATGTTGTCATGGAAACAAAGAAAAACCGGCCCTTACCCCTTCATGAACTGCCTCCACCTTTGGGCTGCTGCCGGTCCGCCGGAGGCCGGCGCCAGGCCCGCTGCCTGCTGTGGTTGCGTCTGACTTGGACCTCTGGTGGGTCCTTCTGGACGGGGAGACAAAGACGTCGTCCTCCCTCGGGACGAGGCTCTCTGGACAGGGCGTGGAGGACGTAGAGGACGGGGGGCTGGAGGCCTCCATGTTGCTGCTGTTGTGTCTGTGGTGACAGCGGCGGTGAGACGGCGATGCCATTGGACTTTCAGACATGGAGGCTGACGTCGACCGGGAAGCATCGGACAGACTAGATGGTTTGAGTTCGTCGGACAGGATGAGCTTCCTCAGTCTGGCTCCTCTGGAGTGACGCTGGGTGGAGATATGCATGTCGGAGGAATAGGCGCCCAACAACCAGGCGGACAGCAGCGAGAAGGTGATGCTGCATCTGCAGCGGTGGATCTGACAGAGACCAGAACGGACATCAGACACCAGAACACAATCTGATCTGTACCAGGTCCAGTTGTTCCCTGTTTGCCCCCTGGTTACCCCCCATCCCGTACTGAGAAGCCGCAGTTCATTGGGCTGTCCAAGAACTGCACCTTCTCAGTATGGTGGAGGGTTGATGTTGTCCATGAAGACCAGACTATCCAGACCTGATCCAGGACAGCTGATCAGCTGAGCAGGCATCTCAGAACTCACCAGGTACGGTCTGATGGCGTCCCCCACCTCGGTGTCCATGTGGACATACATGTTGAACAGCTGCGGGAGGTAGAAGTCCACCTCGCTGTCGGGGAAGCTGAAGAGTCGGTTGCCGATGTACGCCTGGACGCCCGGCTCCTTGGACTTGTACAGGTAGGAGATCGCCATGGAAACGTCAAACAGCTTGGACTCAAAGAGGCGCAGCAGCCAGGACTGTTTGGACGCTGCCGCAGACGGCAGAAAAGACAACTCCTGCTGGGCTGAAGGAGCCCGGGTTTGCAGGTGAACACATCCAGAAGGCCCCTCCTCCTCCTCACCTTCATCCTCCTCTTTGATGGAGCTGCTGTCAGCGCTGAGGAGCCACTGAGGACCGCTGAGCTCCGTCGGGTCCACATTGTGTTGTTGTTGATCCTCCAGTTGTCTGTTGTCCAGCTGCTGCTGTTCAGGCACTTTCCTGTTTTGCTGTTTGACCTTCAGAAGAACTTCCTGACAAGCCTTCAGAGCAACTTCAGGGTCGATGACTGAAACAGAAAGCAGAATCTGAGAACTTTGATCCTGAATGTCTGGAGGAACAAACATTCTGGAGCCGGGTCTCTGTGGGTCTATCTAGAGTTTGTCCTGAAACAGAAGTTTCCGCGCTCTTCTTTTGTGTGTTCACAGATGGAACTCCTCATTATGGTCTGGCCTGAGTCCTTCACCCTAAACCTAGATCAGGACTACGTCATTCACAGGAATTTCCTGAAGCTTCGAATGAGTCTGACTTTAACCTGAAAGTTTGGTTTGAGCCTGATCAATTTTGAATCAATCCATCAATCAAGCTTGTTTTGGGTTACCTTGGTCGACTCCCAGGTCCATCTCCATGGCGTCCTCTGAGATGACGTCTAGAGGCGGACTTGGCCCTCGAAGGTCGCCACCGCCGATAGACGCGCTGCTGCTGCCGATGCCTTCGCTGGTGCTGCTGCTGCCCAAACTGCCGGAGCTGCCGATGCTCCCACTGGGGGAAGAGCTACGGGGACTGGCGCTTGGGGAGGACGGATGCTCAATGGGGGGTGGCGGGGGCAGCTGAAGTTGAGGGCGGGGTTGGTGATGGTGGTGATGATGATGATGGTTCGGACAGTCTGAGGAGCTCTCAGAGCAGGAGGAAGAGGAGGAGGAAGAAGAGGAAGAGGAGGCACTGGAAGGGGAGGAGGGGCAAGAGAAGGTGGTGGGGGAGGAGGAAGGAGGGGGAAGAGCAGAGTGGGCGGGGCTAAGATGGAGCGGCTGGAGAGCCGATGACAGGGAGACCTCGGCTTCAGCCATGTTGGTGGAGGGACCTATCGAGAGAGAGAGAGACACTTTGAAGCAGCTATTTCCAGAGACACAGCCTCTGAGGTATGGACCACCGAGAAAGGAAACAGCGAGCTGCTTTAATCAGATAACCATTCCAGCTGCAGAATCCTGATCCTGGTGCTGGTGTTGGACCTGGGTCAAACTCCTGCTGATGACATCATCACAAGGACACGCTGTTTGCACACAGCTGAGCATGATGTCATCACAGCAGAGAGAGAGAGAGAGAGAGAGAGAGAGTGTGTGTGTGAGATGGTTTCCAGATGTTGAGTTTCTGGAGCATCAAACTGGGTGGAGGACACACACACACAAACTGTACTAATGTTTGTGCTGTCGTTGTGCTCAGATT
Source organism: Echeneis naucrates (assembly GCF_900963305.1). NCBI lineage: Eukaryota > Metazoa > Chordata > Actinopteri > Carangiformes > Echeneidae > Echeneis > Echeneis naucrates. The sequence goes on from NC_042521.1 coordinate 253,425, forward strand.
GTTAGTCTGCATTTGATGTGAGGGGAGTTTGGACTTCAGGTCTCGGCCTTTAATCGGGCTGTTTCTGTCAGAATCTGTGAAGCAGATTTTTTTCAGTCAACATTTTCTCCAACAGAAGATTTTCTGAAGAAACAGCTGAGGAGGTTTCCCCACAAAAAGCTCCATGAAGCTGATGTTTTCTGTCAGATTCATTTGTTTGTCGTCCGCTATTAAATCTGTTTGACTGTTAAAACTTTTCTGTAGCGATCCATCAATGGATTTCTATTCACTTGAGGTTCTTCTGTTGTGGCTTGGCTTTTCACAATAAAACCTTTTCTAATATAACACTGCCGTTTTCAAAGTAAAACACCAACTAAAGGTGCTGGAGTGGGCGGAGCCTCAGAAGGTCAACCACTGAACACAGAAAAACAGGTGGATCAGGGCAGCTGGACTTCTGACCCGGACTGGACCAGAACCAGAGAGAAAGCTGGCAGCATGTTGAGTCTGGGGGGGGGGGGGGGGGGGGGGGGCGAGGGACCCTCAGGGGCCCCACATGATCTGCCCTGAAGGGCCAGAGGAAGAGGGTGAAACGGCTAAATAGTGACGTCACGACATTCTCTGGATTTTCGGGGGGGGGGGGGGGTTGGTGGCTCCTGATGAAAACAAACCGGGGGAGGAGGAGCCGGGTCGGGCAGGACCAGGCCCTCAGCCCCGAGACCATCACCGGGACAACAGGGACGATCCCCGACTGCAGAAGCGGACCGGACCGGACCGGACCAGGACAGAGAAAGGAGAAGCGGCGGAGGAGGAACACCTACCGGGAACTGCAGCGGCCTGTCTCCGGCTCAGAGTTCCAGGCCTCCGGGCTCGCTCCGGCTCTGGTCCCGGCTCTTCGCGCTCTGAGTCCAGGTCTTTGAGCCGGTTTTGTTCCGGTCTCAGTCCCGGTTTTCAGGTCTGAAACGGTCCATCTGGTTCTCGGCCCGGATCAGACCGACTCCGCTTTAAAGCAGCGGTGACGCAACATCCATCAAGACAGCCGCAGTCTGAACCCACACACTTCCGTTGAGTTCACACAATAAAAGCACAAAGTCCGGTTCAGTAAGACGTAGACGGGATCAGTGGACACTTCAGGACAGTCTGACTTCCTGTTCCAGTGGGCCGCCCCCTGCTGGTCACGGCAGAGACTGCAGAGCCCAGGTCCGAGGCCAGAGATCGTCTGTCAATGTGTGCAACTTGTCTGTGTGGGCCTTTACTTTGAAGTCAAGATAGTACCGGTTCCGGTTACCTTTCCGGACCTTCTAGTTTTGGTTCTGTTTCCTGTTTCCGTTTGGAAACAGAACCACTAATACACACACACACACACACACACACACACACACTCCTCCACGGTTCTCCAAATAAACAGTTTCAATGGTCAGAAGGTTTCTGTGACGTCACGATAAGAAAGAGGCTGCAGAAAACAACAACAACACATCGCTACCTCCCCCCACACACACGAATCCCACAAATCCCACCGGATGCGGAACGGCGGCAGAGCCGATAGGTGTGTGCTTCCAGCTCCGGTAACCGGCAGCTTTCCGCAGCAGATACTCAGAGCTCTCATTCAGCAGGATACCGGAAAATTGTGTACAGACTCAAAATAAAGCATCCGGTGTATTTTCAAAATAAAATACCCCGTGTTACCTCGTATTTCACACCTTGATGACGTCACAATGGGTGAAGTCAACAGGTCACCCCGCTGACACCGTGGACCGGAGATGCTGATTCTGGAGGTCCAAATCACAGAATAATCTATAACCCGTCACATCCTTTTTATAAAGACAGCTGTGAGGAGGACGCAGGAGTAAATGGAGCGGATGGAAAATTAAATGTCCTCTGGATGGACACGAACTGTTTCAATGCTTTTGTGGTTTTGTTTACAGAAACTACAGCCGGCTATATCGCGCGATTGTGCGTGAATTCACGAGATCTCGTGAGTCCGGCGGAGCCGCAACAGTGCGCGTGACAGACGGATCCGGTGAGAGTCGACGGCCGGCGGAGGACGGAGCCGTTCCGGAGTTAGATCTGCTCATAAATTATATGATAAACATCTTTTCTCTATGACATCAATATTTCGATTTTTACACGAACTTTGACCCCACCCCTTTTCCCCCGTAAAAGCAATATTTATATTGCGTCACTTAATTAGCCTTCACACAGCTGTTCCCTTCTGTCAAATCTCACCTTAGTTAAAGTTTTTCCTAAGAGAGGATCAAAGAGCGCCCCCTGCTGACAGCAGAAGGAAAGAAGGAGTCAGATCAGAATTAGCTTCCTGCCGGTGATGTCACATCCTTTATTCCAGTCAGTCAGTAGGAAAATAGATCCAGATTAATGTTGTGAGTCTGTCATTAAAACAAACTGCAGAAACACACAAAACAGACTCGCACATTAAAAGTAAAGGTGCATTTTACTGATTTGGTTTCCAAACCAAAGGGGGGGGGGGGGTCGACACAGAGAAACAGATAGCCACAGGGAGGAAACCATGCAGGAAGCCGCTGCGTCTTTCACAACAAAAACAGATGTAAAAGATCAGCAAAAGTCAGAAGAAGAAAACACATCAACAAACTGTACAACAACAGACAGGAAACAGACACAAAGAAAAACCTGCAAGATTCAATCAGAAAAACACCAAACAGTCACAGCAGGAAGCTGCAGGTGCTGCCGCCTGACAGAGTCCCAGACCAGGACTCAGACCGACGAGAATCACCTCCAGCTCTGGCTAGGACTTCAGCACCAACATGTGATTCGCAGCGTTGGACCGGGATCAGCTCGCCGACCAAACGTCTCGTCACCTTGCCTTGGATTCGCTGACTCACTTTACGGTTTGTGTTGAAGTGAGAACAAAAAATTCTAACAAATTAGAAACTGGACTGAGCAGAAGTTTAACTTTCTGCTGCTGACTGACGACCGTCATCTCAGAAACAGACTGAAAGACATCTAAACTGGTTCCTCCTGGCCCAAATGGACATTAGAGAATAAGTCCTGTATCAGCTCATTAGTCCAGAGGGTCTTCATCAACAGGGGAACAATTCAAATAATAAAATCCTCCATCTGATTCAGGCCAGGTTTTGGGACTAGAATCTGAGCTGGTTGAATCAAAGTGAAGCTTAAATTACATCACAGTAATGTTGGAACATTTGAAAACTCAAAATGACCTGACATTAGATGGTGAAATTAAATAAGCTGAACAAAGATGTTTGTTGAAATGATCCCGTACAGGAAGTGACATCAGAGGACGTTGTGTCATTGAGTCTGATCCTTTAAAGTCAACGCACTGCTACCCGAATCCCGATCCATTAATCTTTGATTATCTGACCCGTTTCTTTTGTTTGTAAATTTTTTTGAGCATTGTGGCTCCACAGTGAAAGATCCAGCAAACACCAACCCCCTTAAACCAGAGCTCCCTCTGCAGGACGGACTGGGACAAAACTGGCATCACCGACACATTAAGATCACAATGCCCTTCCAGAGGAACAGAGAGCTGTCCTCCACAGGCCAGTCCAGTTGTCCTGGGGGTCTGAATGTCCACAGAGCTTCCTCCCAAACATTTATACATCTGAACTTCTCCCAGATTCACCAGGTCCAAACATCCATCCGGTGTCCTCAGGATACACGTCATGTCCAGTTGGCCCAGTTAACGGTCCAAACTGGTCCGACCTGAGACATCCTCCATCACCTCCTTGTTTCTGACCAAATTGACTTCCTGTCCAGTTTGCCAAGTTCAGCCCAGTAGGTCCTGCCGAGGGAAATCGCTGGAGGAAACATCAGGCTCTCTTTCAACCTTTAACGGTGATTCCAAACAAGACAAAAAGCAACATTTCACTTCTTCTGAAGTTGTTAGGTGAGGACAATAAAGTGACCAGAAACCTTTCTCCAAGAGACTTTACTAAAAAATCTCCTTCATCAAATTGACTAAAACATATAAAGTCTTGACCAACAAGACCTGCTGACCTTTGAGTCTGGCCCGAGTCAGAAGCTACAAGTCCCAAATCAACTAAACTAATTTGTTGGTCAACATTCGTTGGTCCAGTTCAGGCAGCAGATGTTCATTTCATTGCTCAGTAAGTGAAATGTTGTTTTAAAGTCTTTGTCTCTTTAATAGAACTGAAAGTTCCCCTCTTTATTTACAGTGAACACTTTAAAAAAGTATTTTGACCAAAATCTTGCAATAAAAAATAAAGCCGACGCTGCAGAGTCGGTCTCTGGCTGAGTGCAAGCAGAAAGCACAATGTTACATCATCACCCATAAATACTTGATGTATTTTCTCAATGCATATAAACAATAAACTCATAACGTACAAGGACTTTCTTATTTAACGTCTTTAACAGTGCAACTTTTCATTAGTTTCAGTCTGAAAAGGGCGGAGACTCAGCCGTTAAAGTGAAACACCCAGTTATCCCACTTGGTGGAAAAACTTCACTGCAGTGACAGGAAATGACACGTGTGCCTCGTTAGTGCTCCCGTTAAGTGGACATTATTGGCCATGCTGGTAAATGACAAGGGCTACAAACCACTTTCCTGTCATGCAACACGTTTTAACAGTCAGAAGTTTGCAGTATCCCTTTAACTGACCTGAAGTGCTCGATGTCACAGGACGGAGAGACAACACAAACACACACAGACACACAGGGCTGAACTCATACCTACACTAGGTGTTTTTACGTCTGTGATGATCAACAGTGAGGACTGAGGAGGTGAAGAACAAATTGGATTGACAGCTCATCAACCAGCAGTTTTGTTAATTCAGAACTGAAAAAGTTTTGATTTTGATGAATTTTTAGTTCTGAAGAAAAACAAACTTTTCATTGAGAATTTTACTTTTGTTTCTTTTACACTTATCTGAATAATAATCAGATGATTAACTATATCTTTGATTATCTCAATTATGAATTAATCTCCTGATGACTCAACAGATGAATGTTTTACAAACATCTATTGTGTAGTTTTTGTTTCATCAGTGAATACAGCTTCATCTTGTATATCTGTTAGAGACATGAGGCCTGTTAATCTGAAGAAAAGCTGATTTCATTAGATTTATTTCCACTAAAGGATCTTTTCAAAATAAGAGTTTTTGTTGATGGCTGCTCCTCACTCTGACTGGAGGAGGGAACGTCTGATTGGTCATGTCACATTGTGGTGAGATATTGATCAGGAAATGCAAAGAGGGAATTTAGCGAAGAAAACACAGCAAGCCTGACCAACTGGACTTCCTTTCAGGTTCGTTATCTCATTTCCAGTCAATCAGCTGACTTTGGTGTTTAGGTCGTGTGACATTTATATCAGCATTAGATGACACAGTCGATCAGTGAATCAGCAGATGAATTGCTGATGCAATCACTAGGTTTAAAACTGACGTGAAACAGGCTAAACTGAGCAGCTGCACAGACATGACAGTCTTATGACACTGAAGTCAGTGAAGGGTCATACAACCTGAACCATCTCATTAAATGAACCCAGCCCTGATCATCTGACTGGAAGTTTCTGTTCCATTTTTTAAATTAAATTATTTTATCAAAGTCATTTAATTGTAAATTAAATTTAATCTGAGAGTATTTTTTCTATCTGCAGAAGATAAATAAATTGGAATAATAAGGAATTTAAAATCTCTCATCAATAATTAGCCCCTTTTTACACCAGCTGTCTAGGTGATAGGAAAACACACACACACACACCACACACACACACACACACACAGAGGAGTATCCATTGTACCGACACTGACAACACACTCCCCCACCTGTTGAAAACAGGACACAGAGCTGAGCTTCGGTGTTTGTTCAGTCAAAAACTACATTTTCCCGCCTTGATTGTTCTCAGTGAGAGAACCTGATCGACATCCTCCAGTCTAGATCTCGTTCCCCTTAAGTACACTGAAATGGACCCAAGGCCCAGCTCTGTCAGAGGGCTGACCCGTCGTGTCGGCCCATCTCAGGCTGAACTCAACACATCTCCTTTTCTGCTTCTTCTCCTCTGTCATCTCCCCATTTCTTCATCAGTCTGTTGCAACGGAGGTGCCGCAGCAGATGATCAGACCTCAGCACAGAGAAGGTCAAAAGGTGAGGAGACAAGGACACAAGGAAGCACTGAATCAGAGGAAGGTACAGTCAGTCAGTGTCCAGTCTGTTTACAAGTGCAGTGGAAGGGCAGCATGTTGATGTTTTGGCATCATTTATCCTCAGTGACTGGCTCTCTGCTGCTGCCAATCTGGGATTTCCACCAATGAGGAAGAAGAGAGGTAAGGGGGTGGGGCTGTGTTGCAGGTGAGGTAAAAGCTGAGTAAGGGAGCGGCTGGTAAAAAGAAAAAAAAATTAAAGAACAGAGTTAGTGTCCCTCTCTCTTTGAGGAAGTGCTGCCTCCACCCTCCTCATCCTCACTCTTCACAGCCGTGGGGAAGGGGGAGGCGACCGCAGCAGCAGAAGAAGAAGAGGAAGCAGGAATTAGGGGCTGCAGCTCCATCGGTGTGAGTGTGATCTCCACCTCTGCCTGGTTCTCCTGCACCGGGGGCAGGGGAGGGGTGGGGGCAGGGAGGTTCACTGCAGGGGGGGGTCCACTGCTGTTATTGTTGCTGGGCCTTGGAGCTTTCTGGATCACCTCAACCATCTGGGTCCGTCCCGATGCTGCCAGCTCCCAGCTGGGGTTCCCTGGACTTGGGAGAAGCAGCAGCGGCCGGGTGTGACGGTCCGATTCAGCCCCCCCACCTGGCTGACACTGGACAACCACCCCCCGGTGGTCTGACACTGCTGGCAGCTGACTAAGAACGAGACCAGACTGGTCTTGGATCACCAATTCCAGCACTGGCTGCGAGCACGAGGACGACGAGGACGACGCCTTATGGATGACGCCACCAGTCAGTGGCGTGATGATGGAAGGGTGGGACGAGGGCACAGGAGGTGGGGGTGGAGGAGGAAGAGCAGCTGCAACAGGAGGTGGGGGGGCATCCTCCGGCCGAGGCTTCCTGGGTCGTCCACGTTTGCGTTTCAACGGAGGGGCATTGGTAGCGGAGCCTCCAGACCCGCCTGCTGTGTTGCCAGACGTCACCGCCTCCAGGGGACGCTTGTTGGCGTTTCCTCGTACCTTCTGGACCACAGAGGTGGGGGCTGCTGGGGTGTGCTGCTGCTGAGGAGGGGGAGGCGGTGGGAGCGGGGCAACCTCCCTCTCGTAGGACAGGCAGCCCTGAGGCAGGATCATCACAGGGACAGGCGCACCCTGCTGCTGGGGCAATGTTGCCATGGCGATGACCTTCACCCCTCCCCCACTAGCAGCAGCGGCGGCAGCCGGGCCACCGGGCCCAGATGCCCCACCCACACCAGAGGCATCTTTGGGCGCCAGTGAGGGTGGAGAAGAGCGGACCGAGAGCTGGGTCTTATCAGGGATGGAGCTCCGAGGGAGTATTCTGGGTAACTGCTTCATGAAGGCTTCAACCTGCACCACCAATCAGTTATTGATCACAGATCGGCTAATTAATTGTTCACTGTGGATAACAGAAAAAGTGACCTACCGCAGGACGCAGGGAAGAGGAGGAGGAGGGGGGAGGAGCGTCCAGAGGAGAGGGTTTGGTGGCTGCAGATTTGTCACCGCATGGCGGCCTCAGTGAAGACGAGGAGGACGAGTCTCCGGGTTCCCTCTGCAGACAGACAGAAAGCTGTGAGCAGCAGTAAAGGACTGAATGTGGTCAGGGACTGACCTGAAACAGGACAGAGCACCTTCTGGTCTGCAGGTTCCCCCTCCACCTTCGACTGGACTGGAGCCTTCTTGATGACCTTGTGGGGTTTAGCTGGACCTCCTACAGACAAGACAGCAGCAGGTCACATGATCTGAGAATAAAACCTGCGTCAGATACATCTGGACTCGAGTCCTTCTAGGAAGGACAGAATAGAAGTACATATTTAAGTCACATGACCCTTGCTGATTAGTTGAACCCCAAGATGTTGCAGCAGCTGTGGATGTCTGCACTTTCCTAAGTCCACATCAGACAAAGGCCTGTGAAACATCAACGGTACCTTATGCCCAGACTGAGTAGGACGGACCTGCAAGCGCGGCGGATGTGACCAGCTCTGCCTGGCTGCAACGAGGGTTGACGATGTGCTCCTGGATCAGGTACCGAGCGATCTCCACCACCGTATCAAACGAGCGCTTCAGGATCTTCTGAGCCCAATCACAGATAAGTTCGCAGGCCGCCTCGGTCACTTCCTGTTTATAGGTCTGGACCAGCTCGGTCAGCTCTGCCTGAGAAGGAAGAGGAAGGAGCATCAACAGCCAATGGAGGCTCAGGGTCGGAAAAGGAGGAGGAGGAGACACAGATACATGTCAAGCATTTATGATCTCAGGTGATCTTTATGTCAGACTGAGACGTTAAGGACTTAACCAGCTCTCGTCTGAAGAGGTCAAATCCATAACTGCAATTTTCCAGCCTGTGATACAGATAGTATATATATCTATCTATCTATCTACAAAATGGATTCATGCTTATTAAAAAAAGGAACATTATAATAGAAGAAACAGTGTTCATGTACTGGGTCGTTCTTCAGGTCCAGGTTGGGCAGCAGAGGCATGTTGAGGACCGTCTTCCTCCTGATGCCGCTGTAACAGTATGTATGATCCAGTTTAAGGAATTCAACTAGCACCTAAGCAGCCTCAATGTTTGTGGATTTTCTTTTAGAGCTTCATTCAGGCTTTTTTGTTTTTTCTCCCTTTTGTGTTTGTAATTTTTTAAATGTCTCCGAGTCTCCTCATATCAAGACTCATCTGATTCTGCCTGATCAGTTCAGACTCTGAATGTTTTCTTCTTTTCCAAGGGTAAATTCCTCTCGTGTTTGGGTCGTTCTACAGCTGATCTGAAGTTTCTATCTTTATCTGATCAGGAGTTCTGCTCATTCTTTGGAGCAGTAATGATGAAAAATCAGTTCAAAGGCCTCTAATGCCCTAAATATGTTTATATATAAAAAACACAGGTCAAACCATGAGGGAGCTCTAAAGACCAGCTGATGGTGGATGAGACACTTCCTGTGAGATTAACAGGACTAAAAAAAAAAAAAAAGTAAAATCACTGGGAAAAGATCTGTGCACTCTGTGCGTATGTTCAGGTGTGGGAGTTGGTTAAAGGATATTTTGACTGTCCTCGGCCACCGAGCCGCCGTGCCTTGATGTTGGGGAAAATGTCTCTGATGATCTTCCCAAAGTTAGCGGCGCTCAGAGGACGATGCTGCAGGTTCTCACAGTATCTCCTGGAGGATGAGGAGCAGGCAGAGGTCACATAAACCAATAACAACCATACAATGTGAATTGTGTGTCTTTGAGAATCTCTTGTATCTTTGTTTTCTCACTTGTATGTCTCATAGACATCCTGTTTGGGCAGGCAGGTGTCAGAGTGCTCCTCCAGGTGACTGCGGATCCAGTTACAGGTATGAAACTGGTCGGCTGTGCTGAACGAGCTGGAGTCTCCACCACTGCTCTCACAGATAGATAAATGTACTTTATTAATCCCAAACTGGGAAATTCTCATGCCACAGCAGCAAGACACACTGTTTGCAATGTAACAGAATAATAATAATAATAATAATAATGAGAAAAAATATATACAATATAATAAAATCATTATAAATAGATCATTATCATTATGGATGAGTGCATCATGCTGTTGTTTAGAGGCAGCAGCTCTGACCTCTTGTCTCCGGAGCTGGGTCCTGAGGGCAGCTGGAGGTACAGGTACAACTTGTCATTGTCAGAGAATCGCTGGATTTCTTGCTATGAAAGGAAAAGAAAAGAGTTACAACCCATCTGGACTGAACTGATCTGGACTGGACTAATCTGGACTGGAGATCTTACCAGAATCTGATCCACTTTGGTCTGAACGCTTTTCCTGCAAGACAGAGACCTTATCAGTGAGGTTAGATGATGAAGATGATGATGATGAAGATAGGCCCATCATCTGGACCTTCATGGAAACATTTTAAACTTCCATGCATTCATCTGACCTCGAAAACCTTCCAGGTCCTGAATCACTTACGAGATGTTACTCTTTAGTTTCTGCAGCAGCATGCTGGGCTCGGTGTCGCCCTCCCCCACCTCCAGGCTGCCCTCCCCCCGCCGGGAGACCTCAGGCCGCGGGTGTCGCTGGTCCTCCGACATCTGGACCAACTAACCAGTGCTGAGCACCACCATCTTTGGGGGGGGGGGGGGGGGGGGGGTCACACAGCTCAGGTCAGAGACAACAAACACCAAAACAACCGCAGAGGTAAAACACAGACACCGATGACAGCAAAGAGACAAAAACCAAACAAAATGACCACAATTCACAGAGCTGAACACGAAGTGACAGCCTGACACTGGGCCTGTTAGTCTGCTTTATATTTAAATCACTGACAGACACATCCCGAGCTGTTTCTGTCACAGCAGCTCAGAAAACACCCAGCGTGTGACAAAAACCGCCGACTCAGGATGTTTGACACTTTTCCAGCCAGCGGACCGGACTGACCCCGGGTGACCGCAGACAGGCGACAGGCAGCCCGTCCTGCAGCGCCGGAGCTGCCCCCTCCATCCCCCGGGTTCAGCTCAGGCTTCAGTTCGGTGGAGGGGACACATGCCGGCTGTCATGGTGCCGCTGGAGGCTGCTCCAACAGCCGGAACAGGTTGCATGCTCCTGCGGTACACGGCGGCCACCGTCACCGCCCTCCCCCGACATCGACACCGGTACTTGTGAAGGTGTGAGCGGCCGCAGTGTGCCGGTGAGCTCCCGGTGCTGACCGGCATGAGTCCGACATCCACCGACATCACTGCTGCCAGTTAGCCGGCTAACGGACAGCAAACACCCGCTGCATTAGCTGCCCGAGACCGCGACAGCTCGACCCATCAGCTGCTGAAATCACGGACAGAACCGTTGGTGGTTCTGACACCGGAGGGAACCGGGCTCACCGGACCGATACACGGCGGTCCAGCTGATGCCGATGTTAGCCGCGCTCCGACGTAGCTAGCTACAAGCTCCCAGCTAGCTAGCCTAGCCAGTTGCTAACAGATAGCGTTAGCTATCAAGCCCCGAAACACCCTTTAAATATATTTTAAGACGCTGTTTTTAATTTCAGAATAATTCTCTCTGATGGTCAATTTATTCTGTTATTAACATGTCATCTGTTCGGTCGGCCGCTTTTGAGTAATTATTTTTAAAAAGAAAAAGAAAGTACCTGAGCCAAGATACAGCAAAAATCCCCTTACAGATTTTTTTGTGATTGGACAACTTCGTTATGTCTGCCTGACTACAAAGCTGACGTCTACTGCTATTGGTGCGCTGTCGCTAATCCACCCGGATACCAAATGTGAGTGGAATTCCATTGGTACAGCAGAATTATTTTTCTGACAGGGAATTTTCTGATTGCATGCAATATCCTGGTCTGCCCAGTTACAAAACAGATGAAATCATCAGGTGAAATCTGCCTAGCAACAGCCGGTTGTTCAGACAATGAAAGTGATAAGCGCTTCACAAAATATTAAATTATGTATTAAACGTTTCTTTATGTTGCAGGATTATCCGGTTCAGAAAGACACAGAGGCTACAGAGACTCTGATGGGAGTATTTTGCTGCCAAAAAGCCAAAGCTTTACATGTATACGGTCGTATTCTTGACCAAAACATACATTTAGTCTAAAATCTCTTGGGTGAAGATATACTCTGATAGGAAGCTGCCACCTAATATGATCAATTAAACAAACATATGATGTTAAGTGAGTACTTTTGTTTCCAAAATGTGAACACATGAAAACAATCACTTTTTGAATAGTTGGTGAACTAAAATATGAAGTGTGTTATTCACTGGGCAGAAATGTCTTTTTTTTACATTTTCAACACTACATCTAAATACAGGAAAGACCAGAAACCATCACCTTGTATTGATGACATTTATTTTCCATTATACAAAAGAGACACTGAATATCTGAAAAAACTAGTGGAATAGACATGTTTCCTAAGAGCGGTTAGTCTGTGATGCAGCTCAGCGAGGTTTCATCAGTCACAGCTTGTCTTCACTCAAAGCCGCTGCAGAGACAGAGATATCGAGTCAACACAAAGTGACACCAGAGGAATCACGCACCCTGACAAACTGTCAGTAAATCTGAATGATAATTTTTGAAGAGCCAGTTTCACAGCAGCAGTGAGCTGGTCCAGAGCCTCCTCCTCCAACTTCCGACCTCTGACCCTACCTGACCATATGAGCGATGTCCCAGTTGGTTTCAGATGACAGAGGGCCGATGATCTCCACGCCCTCCTCTGTTACTATGGCGATTTCGTGCTGAAGTTAAAAAGCAAACATCAGTTTTGTGTCAACATGTAACAGGTAAAGTTGATGTCATGTTGTCTGTTTTAATGTATTCATGAAAAACTCTCAGGATCCTAAACCCAGGCTGAGGTTGAAGACCGCATGCATCACTCATGGGTGTGATCCAACATGTGCTCTGTTGCACCTTTAACCACGCCCACCAGTGATGTCCCAGCAGAACAGCTGATCACAGCAGTGAAGATCAAGGTTCAAAATTGGACAAAGGACCTGCTGGGTCAACAGGGACTGTGGAACAGACCTGGACCCGGTCTTAGAGGTCCTGGACTCACCCTGTTGTATGAGCGAGCGTCTCTATAGTACAGCACTTTGAGGCAGCGCTCCACCAGGTCCCGAGCCTCCTGTTTCGTGATCTCCACTTTGTTCTCCACCACCTCCCTCATCAGAGGCTGCACACAAACAGACAGTTCTGTCAGTAACTTCCTCTCCCCCCTTCTGCAACAAGGCTTATTACACTGCCATCCAGCAGCTGATTCAGCAGGTACACCCATCAGGAGGGCAGGTGGTCATTTTTCAAGTTACTTGTGTTTAATAGGCATCAGGTTTCTTTTGGAGAAAGCAGATTTCTCTTGGTTTTTCTCAGTTGACCAATTAAATAAACACAGATTCTCAGTTCATTATCCCACTTTGTTCACTGTTTTACTCTCTTCTGTTAACGTCATTGTCTGCATTTCCTTTTGAGGACAACAACTGGTCGACACTCTCACACAATAATTCATTAATGTGACCAGAGACCACAACTTGACTCAGACTCAGTCATCTCCACTATGGGCCAACCTGCAGACCATCCTCATCAGGTTAAGGTTGACCAAGTCCCCCTGAGCCCTAACCAGTTCTATTATAACTATCTGATGAGACCAGATATGATGCGGACAGCAATGAGAGAGTAGACCCAAGCTTTAGTCCACAAAGAGAACTTGTTACCTGTGCCAGGTATGCTCCAAAGCCTGTGGCCACTGTGGGAGCCTCGTAGGCCACGCCCAGCTTGTCCACATACCCGAGGAAACTAGAGAGACGAAAGATAATGGACTGGTTAGTGATTATGATCTCGATCAGAGGTGAGACCTGCAGCTCTTAGGGGCCATTTGGACCAGTCTGAGCTCTGACCTCTCTCCATTATAGAAGCCTCCGATCACCACTGTGTTCCATAGAGGGTTCATCCGACTGCGACGGTTGTACATCACTCTGGTAAGCCAGGAGTGGACTGCCTTTGGGCTATAGCTGTGACCGTCACCCAGCAGCTCCTCATCAATCCTGAAGGAGACAACCACCACAAAATTTCTGCAGGGGTCACCAGTTCATCTTTGACCTTCTTACAGCAACATTCAGTGTTTTGTTCTGGTTTTATTTTTAAATTTGTCTGCAAGTCTCATATTCAGAATCAGCTGGTTCTCTTTGACTTGGAAAGACTCTTCTTTGTAATCAAGAAGAGAAGCTCAGAAAACAGGAACAAACTAAAAACACATATCGAAAATGTTTATTATCTACATAAAAACCCTGTTAGCCAGAATAACCAAAGAATGCTTCAAAGACCCGCTGATGATACAGTAGGAGACACTTTCTGTGGGTTTTCTAACATCAAACCACATATTTGCTTACACCATCTGTTCGATGACCTGCTTCAGGTACTGGTAGTCGGCGTAGTCCCCAGAGGCTCCCAGGATGGTGGTGTTGTTTACCTGAAAAACGAAAAGCTGTTCAGTTCAGGTCAGGGCACGCTAATCCTTAAAACACAGCTCATGTGTCAACATTCCCCATCACCTTCATGAGGCGGGAGATGTTCCTGAAACGAGCCAGAGAGCCGTATGAACCCAACATGTCCGCCGCAATGATGACGCCACCAGTGAACTTCACGCCAAGCACCGACGTCCCAGTGACCATTGGGTTTCTGCAGGAGGAGAAGACAAGTCTGTGTCAGATCTGACAGTAAGAGGATAAGATGGGATGTTTTCAGAATGAAGGTTTCTGGCAGACCTCAGAACTCACTCTCATCTCCGTTGCCAGGCAACACTGACTCATCATTATTACCATCAAATCAATATTTAGTGACCTCACAGCTAGATGATGTTTAAAAAAGTCAGGCTGTGACTTATCTATTTCTACATGTACAGAAGAATGATACAGAGCAGCTGACTCACACACACTGCTGTCAAGGTCTATTCTCCCCTTCATCACTATTATATTACGCACGACTTATTAACCAGGTCTTATTTATGTCAAACTTATTCAGCTGATTATTCTTTGATTCCTGTTTCAACGATCTTTGTCTGAAATTAGATTTTCATTTCAATATAAAGTGATGGTGATGTGACGTTTGTAGATTGATGGTTGTAAAAAACTGAAGACGTTTTTGGATTTTTTTCGTGTGTGTTTTTGAATGTAGACCAAACTGGCCTGCAGGCTGCTGATGTAACAACACCAATGGTGCCAGCAACGTAATGTAACTAACGAAGCAGCGTCTGTGGTTTGGATTCTGAACTTGGCCACGCTTTGATTAAGTGACAGCAGCCTTTCATCTGGTTCTTGGCTATTTATCGATCGATCCACACAATTAAAGGCGGATTTAATAATGCTGAAAACCGAAACCTTCAACAAACTCGAAGCTGAAGAAAGTGTTTGTATCGAGCAAACACTTTGATACTCGGGCTGTTTTAAAGAGGTAATTGAGTTCAACTTTACATGCTTCTGTTGTAATTCCCCATCAACGATCCACCAATAACTCAAAGTTCCGTTTCATTTTTTTATTTAAGGTTTTGACCGAGTTCAGAAACGTTAACGTGAGTCAGCGAATTTGAGCTGTAAATGAGTCCAAACGAGCTCTCTGCTCCAGAAACTGAGATGAATACGAGGCAGCCGCAGAAGCTAACAGTAGCAGCTAGCATTAGTCAGCAGAGCGGGAACAAACCGGCCAGTCGGTGTGTTTCAATCTTTAAAATAACTTCTGTTCATTTCTGAGTGAGTGGAATTATTCGAACTTCTCCGTGTGTCACAGCCGGAGTCACCCTTCTGCTAGCTTAGCATCAGCTAGCTGCCTCCATGATGATACAGCACCGCGGCGGAGCTCAAAACGAAACCGACTGCGGATCTCCAGGTCCGGGTCCGGGAGCGGCTTACTCACAGTGTGTGTCGGATCGGCCCGCATGATGTGCCCGGACCACTGCTGCTGCCGCCGGGGAAAGTGTAGAACTGTCCCGGCTTCGGTCCGTCTTCCCAGAAACTCAGCTTCAAAACGGACTCCATGTTGAAAATCTGAGGAAGTGACGACACAGCGTTTTCTTCACAAGTCACCTCGACGTCATGGAGTGGGCGGGGTTTTATCGCCCCCTGCTGTCGAGACCAAAAACTGCAGGTACCAACAGACCCGAGTCTGTAAACTTGAAGTCTATGGGAAAATGTCCCTCCTCCCCCGCTTATATTGAAGTCTATGGAAAAATGTCTCTCCTCCTCCCTTATATTGAAGTCTATGGGAAAATGTCCCTCCTCCTCCCTGATGAGTTTCTGGTCTCAGTCTTCAACACAACATGATGCTCATTTAGAGGGAAACAGACCAGAGAGGAAGGGAGGGGTTGGGGCAAGTAACCGCCCAATCAGGATTAGAGACAGCCCTGACTCCTCCTCAGCGCCCCTCCCCCCCAAATACGGTTTTTGTAAGATAAACACACAGTCAGGCTTCAGCTTTTCTTTTTATTGGTTGATGACTTCACTCCTACACCCGAACACTTCCTGGTTCCCTGGCTGGCTGGACGGTCATCACTCAGGACTCCTCCTGTTTCACCTCTGGAGATGCTTTCTCATGACAGAAATCTGAGGGGAGGAGAGTCGTTCAGTTGGTGTCAGCTGACGATGATGCCTCATAGTGGGCGGAGTCACTCACCTGACACTCCGTCGTAGATGAAGGTCTTTTCATGAGTGAATCCCAGACACTCTGCCTGCTTCCTGTAGTGGGCGTGGGTGGCGGTCAGCTGCTCTACGTCGGAGTGGTGCCCCTCCCTCCCTGACTCACACAAACACACCTAATCAAAACGTGTGCACCTGTGTGTGTGTGTGTGTGTGTGTGTGTGTGTGTGTGTGTGTGTGTGTGTTTGTCTGTTTACTGTAGTTCATCAGGAATTGTGCTTCGCTCTCTTTGTAGACGACAGTCAGACAGTCAGAGCAGCTCTCATACACGTCCATCACCCAAGGATCATTATAAGGCCGAACAACTCCATCCTTCTCCTCCGCTAACACACAAACACACACACGCTATTACAAACATGACAACGATACAACAGCCCTGTCACTTCTCTACCTGTTACATTAACCTCCACTGAACTTCACTGGCACCAGATCTCTAACATTTGAGTTTTACAGAAATTTAATCTTAATCGAAATTAAAACTTAATTGACATTTTGTTGTTCCCCCTTCCTGTTCTGGAGGTCAGTCTGTGTGTGTCTCACTGATGGCGGTGCTGTGCAGGGGAATGTGCTCGTCGGAGGGCTCAGAGGGCATCGTGAAGTTGACCATTAACGTAGCACATCCATCGCTGGAACAAACACAACATGGACATGATGTCAGTGATGATGTCAGTCACGATGTTGCTGCAGTCAGCATGAACTCACATGTAGTTGTTCCTCTCGATTAACGTCAGGGTTTTGTTGTCATGCAGCTGGAACTGGATATGGGTGCTGGAAATGTTGACCAGCAGGTCCCAGTCTTGGAGTTTGTCAGAAATGGCCCAGACCAGAACCCAGTCCCCCAAAAGCTGCGGGGGGTCAGACAGACAGACACACTTAGGATCCTGACACCGACCCAGTCCAGGATGAATGCAGAACATGTCAGGAGCAGACTCACCGTGTGCAGGTCTTTGGACGGCAGCATTTTCTTTGCATTCTCGCAGTCTTGGGGGGCCGGGACAGTCTGGGAGCTGACGGCCGCTGCCAGCAGCAGCAGCAGCACTGCCTGCTTGATCATGCAACACATCCTGCTGAGAACAAACCTGAAGCACCGTCTAAGCTCTGCCAGGAAAGTGGAGCCAGAGAGCAGAGCTGGGAAAGTTATACTGTCTGCCCCCACCCCCAGGCCCTGCATCATCAACTTTTGGTTGTGTTTGTGTCCGTGTGCCCACTGTGCTATTGCCCTGATCCTTCACACACTGACGCTGCCCCCACTGCTTCTTCAGTTTGTGTTTATTGTCGATGAAGTTTTAGAGTCAACCTCCATCATTATTCTGAGAAACGAAGAGGTCCTGTGATGGATTGCAGACTGTCCAGGGTGACCCCACCCCTCACCCAGTGTGAGCTGGGATTGGCTCCAGAACCCCCCATGACCCGGAAACAGATCAGAGGTAGAAGATGAATGAATTAATTGATTGTATTCAACAGTTTCAGCTTTATCAGGAACAATATTTTCTGTTTGCTGCACTGAATTGTCAGCAGATATAATGAGAAGGTTCGGGTCTTTATTATTTATCTATTGGTTTCAAACAGAGCAGTCTACCTGTCTGTTGGCAGTTATATTTGTAAGTGGGAGTTTTAACCCCACGTCCTGGTTCCATAGATCATCATGCTGGATGTTTTCCATGAACCAGGACACGGGGCTAAAACCCCCACGGACAAATATAACTGCCAACACACAGGTAGACTTTGACTCCTGAGAAACATGCTGATGAAAGCTTTTCAGGTCTGAACAGCTTTTTACTGAGTCTGTTGATAAAGTTTCTTCTTCACTGTTTCTGTTTATTTTAGGGGATGATTTTCTCAGCACTTCAGAAATTAACCATGTAGTTTATTGACTTGATTTCCATCCACATCATCTCCTACCTAATGAGGAATTTTCCTTACCGCCTATCGGCATCACTACGGCCCTGATGTCGCCTAGCAACAAGAGATGCTGACAGATGTGTTCTGGTTCTGATCGGATGGCCTTGTTAGCAGCTGCTGAACTGAGATCAGACTGAGACAGAGGCAGCTCATCCATCAGGAGATTCTCTCCTTCTCCATCATAAATAAATAATAAAATAATAATGATGTTTTTCAGACTCTGTTGCTAAATTAGCTAACAATCCAAAATGGCTGCAGTCTGTTGGTGATGTAATGTAGAAACTGACTGTCACACAGCTCAGGTCAGAGACAACAAACACCAAAACAACCGCAGAGGCAAAACACAGACACCGATGACAGCAAAGAGACAAAAACCAAACAAAATGACCACAATTCACAGAGCTGAACACGAAGTGACAGCCTGACACTGGGCCTGTTAGTCTGCTTTATATTTAAATCACTGACAGACACATCCCGAGCTGTTTCTGTCACAGCAGCTCAGGAAACACCCAGCGTGTGACAAAAACCGCCGACTCAGGATGTTTGACACTTTTCCAGCCAGCGGACCGGACTGACCCCGGGTGACCGCAGACAGGCGACAGGCAGCCCGTCCTGCAGCGCCGGAGCTGCCCCCTCCATCCCCCGGGTTCAGCTCAGGCTTCAGTTCGGTGGAGGGGACACATGCCGGCTGTCATGGTGCCGCTGGAGGCTGCTCCAACAGCCGGAACAGGTTGCATGCTCCTGCGGTACACGGCGGCCACCGTCACCGCCCTCCCCCGACATCGACACCGGTACTTGTGAAGGTGTGAGCGGCCGCAGTGTGCCGGTGAGCTCCCGGTGCTGACCGGCATGAGTCCGACATCCACCGACATCACTGCTGCCAGTTAGCCGGCTAACGGACAGCAAACACCCGCTGCATTAGCTGCCCGAGACCGCGACAGCTCGACCCGTCAGCTGCTGAAATCACGGACAGAACCGTTGGTGGTTCTGACACCGGAGGGAACCGGGCTCACCGGACCGATACACGGCGGTCCAGCTGACGCCGATGTTAGCCGCGCTCCGACGTAGCTAGCTACAAGCTCCCAGCTAGCTAGCCTAGCCAGTTGCTAACAGATAGCGTTAGCTATCAAGCCCCGAAACACCCTTTAAATATATTTTAAGACGCTGTTTTTAATTTCAGAATAATTCTCTCTGATGGTCAATTTATTCTGTTATTAACATGTCATCTGTTCGGTCGGCCGCTTTTGAGTAATTATTTTTAAAAAGAAAAAGAAAGTACCTGAGCCAAGATACAGCAAAAATCCCCTTACAGATTTTTTTGTGATTGGACAACTTCGTTATGTCTGCCTGACTACAAAGCTGACGTCTACTGCTATTGGTGCGCTGTCGCTAATCCACCCGGATACCAAATGTGAGTGGAATTCCATTGGTACAGCAGAATTATTTTTCTGACAGGGAATTTTCTGATTGCATGCAATATCCTGGTCTGCCCAGTTACAAAACAGATGAAATCATCAGGTGAAATCTGCCTAGCAACAGCCGGTTGTTCAGACAATGAAAGTGATAAGCGCTTCACAAAATATTAAATTATGTATTAAACGTTTCTTTATGTTGCAGGATTATCCGGTTCAGAAAGACACAGAGGCTACAGAGACTCTGATGGGAGTATTTTGCTGCCAAAAAGCCAAAGCTTTACATGTATACGGTCGTATTCTTGACCAAAACATACATTTAGTCTAAAATCTCTTGGGTGAAGATATACTCTGATAGGAAGCTGCCACCTAATATGATCAATTAAACAAACATATGATGTTAAGTGAGTACTTTTGTTTCCAAAATGTGAACACATGAAAACAATCACTTTTTGAATAGTTGGTGAACTAAAATATGAAGTGTGTTATTCACTGGGCAGAAATGTCTTTTTTTGACATTTTCAACACTACATCTAAATACAGGAAAGACCAGAAACCATCACTTTGTATTGATGACATTTATTTTCCATTATACAAAAGAGACACTGAATATCTGAAAAAACTAGTGGAATAGACATGTTTCCTAAGAGCGGTTAGTCTGTGATGCAGCTCAGCGAGGTTTCATCAGTCACAGCTTGTCTTCACTCAAAGCCGCTGCAGAGACAGAGATATCGAGTCAACACAAAGTGACACCAGAGGAATCACGCACCCTGACAAACTGTCAGTAAATCTGAATGATAATTTTTGAAGAGCCAGTTTCACAGCAGCAGTGAGCTGGTCCAGAGCCTCCTCCTCCAACTTCCGACCTCTGACCCTACCTGACCATATGAGCGATGTCCCAGTTGGTTTCAGATGACAGAGGGCCGATGATCTCCACGCCCTCCTCTGTTACTATGGCGATTTCGTGCTGAAGTTAAAAAGCAAACATCAGTTTTTTGTCAACACGTTTTTGGATTTTTTTGTGTGTTTTTTTGAATGTAGACCAAACTGGCCTGCAGGCTGCTGATGTAACAACACCAATGGTGCCAGCAACGTAATGTAACTAACGAAGCAGCGTCTGTGGTTTGGATTCTGAACTTGGCCACGCTTTGATTAAGTGACAGCAGCCTTTCATCTGGTTCTTGGCTATTTATCGATCGATCCACACAATTAAAGGCGGATTTAATAATGCTGAAAACCGAAACCTTCAACAAACTCGAAGCTGAAGAAAGTGTTTGTATCGAGCAAACACTTTGATACTCGGGCTGTTTTAAAGAGGTAATTGTCCACCCCCCCCCCCCCCCCCCCTTATATTGAAGTCTATGGGAAAATGTCCCTCCTCCTCCCTTATATTGAAGTCTATGGGAAAATGTCCCTCCTCCCCCGCTTATATTGAAGTCTATGGAAAAATGTCTCTCCTCCTCCCTTATATTGAAGCCTATGGGAAAATGTCCCTGCTCCCCCACTTATATTGAATTCTATGGGAAAATGTCCCTCCTCCTCCCTCATATTGAAGTATATGGGAAAATGTCCCTCCTCCTCCCTGATGAGTTTCTGGTCTCAGTCTTCAACACAACATGATGCTCATTTAGAGGGAAACAGACCAGAGAGGAAGGGAGGGGTTGGGGCAGGTAACCGCCCAATCAGGATTAGAGACAGCCCTGACTCCTCCTCAGCGCCCCTCCCCCCCAAATACGGCTGTTGTAAGATAAACACACAGTCAGGCTTCAGCTTTTCTTTTTATTGGTTGATGACTTCACTCCTACACCCGAACACTTCCTGGTTCCCTGGCTGGCTGGACGGTCATCACTCAGGACTCCTCCTGTTTCACCTCTGGAGATGCTTTCTCATGACAGAAATCTGAGGGGAGGAGAGTCGTTCAGTTGGTGTCAGCTGACGATGATGCCTCATAGTGGGCGGAGTCACTCACCTGACACTCCGTCGTAGATGAAGGTCTTTTCATGAGTGAATCCCAGACACTCTGCCTGCTTCCTGTAGTGGGCGTGGGTGGCGGTCAGCTGCTCTACGTCGGAGTGGTGCCCCTCCCTCCCTGACTCACACAAACACACCTAATCAAAACGTGTGCACCTGTGTGTGTGTGTGTGTGTGTGTGTGTGTGTGTGTGTTTGTCTGTTTACTGTAGTTCATCAGGAATTGTGCTTCGCTCTCTTTGTAGACGACAGTCAGACAGTCAGCGCAGCTCTCATACACGTCCACCACCCCAGGCTTATTATAGGGCCGAACAACTCCATCCTTCTCCTCCGCTAACACACAAACACACACACGCTATTACAAACATGACAACGATACAACAGCCCTGTCACTTCTCTACCTGTTACATTAACCTCCACTGAACTTCACTGGCACCAGATCTCTAACCTTTGAGCGTTACGGAAATTTAATCTTAATCGAAATTAAAACTTAATTGACATTTTGTTGTTCCCCCTTCCTGTTCTGGAGGTCAGTCTGTGTGTGTCTCACTGATGGCGGTGCTGTGCAGGGGAATGTGCTCGTCGGAGGGCTCAGAGGGCATCGTGAAGTTGACCTTGTAGGTAACACATCCATCGCTGGAACAAACACAACATGGACATGATGTCAGTGATGATGTCAGTCACGATGTTGCTGCAGTCAGCATGAACTCACATGTGCTTGTTCCTCTCGATTAACGTCAGGGTTTTGTTGTCATGCAGCTGGAACTGGATATGGGTGCTGGAAATGTTGGCTAGCAGGTCCCAGCCTTGGAGTTTGTCAGAAATGGCCCAGACCAGAACCCAGTCCCCCAAAAGCTGCGGGGGGTCAGACAGACAGACAGACTTAGGATCCTGACACCGACCCAGTCCAGGATGAATGCAGAACATGTCAGGAGCAGACTCACCGTGTGCAGGTCTTTGGACGGCAGCATTTTCTTTGCATTCTCGCAGTCTTGGGGGGCCGGGACAGTCTGGGAGCTGACGGCCGCTGCCAGCAGCAGCAGCAGCACTGCCTGCTTGATCATGCAACACATCCTGCTGAGAACAAACCTGAAGCACCGTCTAAGCTCTGCCAGGAAAGTGGAGCCAGAGAGCAGAGCTGGGAAAGTTATACTGTCTGCCCCCACCCCCAGGCCCTGCATCATCAACTTTTGGTTGTGTTTGTGTCCGTGTGCCCACTGTGCTATTGCCCTGATCCTTCACACACTGACGCTGCCCCCACTGCTTCTTCAGTTTGTGTTTATTGTCGATGAAGTTTTAGAGTCAACCTCCATCATTATTCTGAGAAACGAAGAGGTCCTGTGATGGATTGCAGACTGTCCAGGGTGACCCCACCCCTCACCCAGTGTGAGCTGGGATTGGCTCCAGAACCCCCCGTGACCCGGAAACAGATCAGAGGTAGAAGATGAATGAATTAATTGATTGTATTCAACAGTTTCAGCTTTATCAGGAACAATATTTTCTGTTTGCTGCACTGAATTGTCAGCAGATATAATGAGAAGGTTCGGGTCTTTATTATTTATCTATTGGTTTCAAACAGAGCAGTCTACCTGTCTGTTGGCAGTTATATTTGTAAGTGGGAGTTTTAACCCCACGTCCTGGTTCCATAGATCATCATGCTGGATGTTTTCCATGAACCAGGACACGGGGCTAAAACCCCCACGGACAAATATAACTGCCAACACACAGGTAGACTTTGACTCCTGAGAAACATGCTGATGAAAGCTTTTCAGGTCTGAACAGCTTTTTACTGAGTCTGTTGATAAAGTTTCTTCTTCACTGTTTCTGTTTATTTTAGGGGATGATTTTCTCAGCACTTCAGAAATTAACCATGTAGTTTATTGACTTGATTTCCATCCACATCATCTCCTACCTAATGAGGAATTTTCCTTACCGCCTATCGGCATCACTACGGCCCTGATGTCGCCTAGCAACAAGAGATGCTGACAGATGTGTTCTGGTTCTGATCGGATGGCCTTGTTAGCAGCTGCTGAACTGAGATCAGACTGAGACAGAGGCAGCTCATCCATCAGGAGATTCTCTCCTTCTCCATCATAAATAAACATAGAGTCTTGAGTCAAATGTCATAAGGACCACTTCAGGCCCAGCAGCTCTCTGTTTTTGCCAGTTTCAATTATTTAAACTTCTCAGGTTTTGAAGCTTTGGCGCCATGTGGCAGCATCACATTCACTCAAATCACTGATCATGTGATGTTTTTCAGACTCTGTTGCTAAATTAGCTAAAAATCCAAAATGGCTGCAGCCTGTTGGTGATGTAATGTAGAAACTGACTGTCGATGCGTTTCAGGGTTTATCATGTGAAACCAACTCATCGAGGCTTCCAAATGTAACCATCAAATTCAATTCAAAGAATACTTTTCAATGTCTTTCAACTTTCATGTTGAGGTAAAGGTGAAAAATTGACTTCATTCAGTGTCCATAATTACAAAAAATGTAGCTGCGTTATAATTAAGGTAATTGTTGAAAAGTTAAATCTTTCTGCCTTTTGTTGCTTGAAACTTTACCATTGTGTTTTTTCCCTCCTCTAGCAGATTTTACTCTGTAATAGTCAAGACAGTTAGATTTAGCTGCTTAATGTTTTTTTCTTCATTCTTCCTTTTAATAAAGTTTAGTCTTTAGGAAAATCAGAAACATCCTTTCTCAGGATGAAGCAGAAAAACTGCTCCATGCATTTATAACTTCTAGGCTGGACTACTGTAACTCATTACTATCTGGATGTCCAAACAAATCTCTAAAAGGCCTTCAGTTAATTCAGAACGCTGCTGCACGAATATTAACAGGAACTAGGAAAAGAGATCATATCTCTCCCGTGTTAGCTGCTCTTCATTGGCTGCCAGTAAAATATAGAGTAGAATTCAAAATCCTTCTTTGAACATATAAAGCTCTTAATGGCCAAGCTCCATCGTATCTCAGAGAGCTCATAGTTCCTTACTGTCCTAGCAGGCCACTCCGCTCTCTAGATGGAGGTTTACTTGTGGTTCCTAGAGTCTCCAAGAGTAAATCTGGAGGCAGATCGTTCAGTTATCAGGCTCCTCTTCTATGGAACCAACTCCCAGCATCGGTCCGTGGGGCGGACTCTTTAGTAACTTTCAAGACCAGGCTTAAAACTTTCCTGTATGACAGCGTTTATAGTTAAAAAGTTAAAGTCCTCTACTCTTTAGCTGTGCTGCTGTAGGCCGAGGCTGCTGGGGGAAGGACTGAGCATCTCTCTCTCTCTCTCTCTCTCTCTCCCCTTCCCCTCTGCATGCGCCAACATACCAATAACCACGCTTCTCCCAAATCCCTGTCTCTCCCAGTTCTAAACATGTGTACTGTATTTACTAACTAATCTCCTCTCACTCTCCATCCACTAACCTCTCTCTGTTCCATATTCTTCCTCCGCCTGCTGCTCCCATATTTTCATGAACTCCGTCCAACATCATGTTCCTGCTCCACCTGTATTGAATATCCCCTCCTCCTGCTCTCATCTCTTCCTTCTCTTCCCAACTTGGCCCCCACCCCTCTCTCTCTCTCTCAATCCAACTGGTCAAGACAGATGCCCCCCTCATTCTGCCTGAGGTTTCTGCCTCTTAAAGGTAGTTTTTCCTGCTCATCGGCGGATCTGTTGGTCTCTTTAAATAAATTTATAAAGACTTTGGTCCAGACCTGCTCTATATGTAAAGTGCGTTGATGTAACTTTGTTATGATTTGGTGCTTTATAAATAAATCTGATTTGATTTGCTTGTGAAATGTATTCTTTATTGTTTCTGTTCATCAAGACAAATCACTTCCATCCTCCTGAGATAACGCCACATGGTGTTGAGTCACTTTACTTCATGGTTCTGTTGGGCATGTTTGTTTCTGATGACAGCGGCGTTATTACAGCCTGACGCTTTCGCCCTCAGGACAGAACTCTGTGGAGAGACAGACGAAGGTAAAAACCAGCAGAGTCTTGATATGAGTATTTGAGCGGCAGCTCTGAGGACCACCCACCATTCTTGGTGTCGTGCACGTAGTCGGGCTCTCTGTCGAAGCCCAGGCAGCTTGCCTGCTTCTTGAAATGTTCCAGGTCGGAGTCCTTCAACGTGGATTCTTTGGCTGGAGGAAAGAAGACCAAGTTAAACGGAAGTTCTGGACAATGAGTTGCTGATACTCTCCGTCCGGCTTCTTACCCATCAGATACACAGCTTGGACATGGAGCTCATCATCAGTGATGGGAGTGGTGATGTTCATGAGGCCCAGAAGCTTGCTGATGTCTCCAGCGGTGACGTTGACGCTGAGGACGAGGCAACCTTCGCAGCTCGGCAGCACCTTGAAGTTTGAGGTGATGTTAGCTATCGAGGGCAGATATGCTGTGAAGAAAATAATAAAAATTAAACTTTGATTATTCATTTGTCTTCAGAAAAGCTGAAAATGGAAGAATATGAATCTGACCAAACTCTATGAAAGCTTTTATTCCTGATTTATCAAATAAAAACAACAGATCTGTGAATGTGAGACTCGCCTTCAGTGACTGCTGTGTTGCCTTCAATGGTAAAGTTGACCGACGAGCTGAAGCATTTTCCGTTCCTGAACAAAAGGGTGAAACCGTAACAGTGTTCACATTAAGTGATCCGGATCAGTCTGCGGTCCGGTTCATCAACAGTGAGGATGTTTTGTTCCCAGCTGGTTATAAATTATTGTGAACTCACAGTTTGTTCTCCTCTGTCATCACAAGCTTTTTGGGATCAACTGGTGACTCGCTGATTTTCAACCAGGAACTGTCGGTCACTTTCAGGATTTCATTGAAGACCTGGTGGTCAGTGTATCCTGCGATGACATTGATTTTGCCGTACAGCTGGACATCAACATGAGATCAGTTAGTGCCGGTTCACAAACACACAAATCAGCATGCCGTTCAGCTGAAGGCTCTGTCTCACTCTGTACTCTGGATTTTAACGACTATGCAGAAGATACACAGTTTTATATTCTAAATCAATCCGGTCTATGTTTGATTCCCAGAGCTGAATAGGCAGAAGCTTTGAGGACCAATCAAAGTCCCTGCTGCTTGGGTTGGTGATATTTTATAGCAAAAAAAAAAAGCAACACGTTTTATTCTAAGCTTCTTTTGTATTTCTGTCACAGCAACAAAGAATATTTGTCCTGAGAAATCTTTTCGTCATCCAGTCGATGTCCAGCTGAACAGTATTTCAGTGAAACACCATCTTTATGTCACTAAACTGTCAATTACAGGCAGAATTTCAAACTGTCTACACTGTTTTCATTCAGAGGAAACAGAAGAGGTTTACCACGGAGGGGTCAGCCAGAGACACGGGGGTGACCAGCGGCTGACATTCTTCGATTGGCAGAGCTGAGCTGCATAGAAAAGACGCAGTGACCAAGAAGAGTCTGTTGAACCAGAAATTCATGATTCTCTAGATGGTCAGAACGAGGAACTCAAGCTGCAGTTTTTTCTGCACAGCTCAGGAAAGTGATGACAGAACAACACTAGGCAGCTTCAGATTATATAGCAGCTGCTGCGGCCAGACCAGTGCAATTCTGGACATTTCCATTATTGACATTGGTGTCCTGAGTTTACTTAGAAATATTTATCTCATTGTCAGTTCAAAGTTCATGCGGTAGATTGCATGGCAATGGTTTACTGATTTGTTGAACTGCCCTTTGTTGCCTACGTTGCACAAATAGACTGATCCTACTGTGCAGCTAACACACAAGTGAAACAACATGAAGAACATCAGGTCTTTGCTAATGCTGTGACAGAGATGCTAAATTAGATAAATATAACCTAATCATGCAGAAGGAGAAGCTAATGTTTAGCTATTAGCGCTACAACACAAAGGTGCTCTTCTATCTCTGATCTGTTTCCAGATCACAGTGGGGTCACCCTGGACAGGTCTCCAGTCCATCACAGAGACAGACAGACCTACAGACAGTCACCAATGAACCCAAACAGGATGTCTTTGGAGGCCCCAGGCTGGGAACTGAACCATCTTAATAAAGATTTTTAGAGGAATAATATTGAACTGAATAATCAGAGTACACCTGAAAAAGGTTTGGTCATAAGGAAAATGAAAAACAGGAGGTGGCTGGCTAAGTGTTAGCATGCTAACACTGACACTACGTTCACCCCTTGTGTAAATTTGCTTAATTTACAGTGTAACTGATGTTTCAAGGAGTTGTCGCCGGGGGGTCATGTTGACTTTGACTGTGTCAGTTGCTTGTCTCTATATGTCCACCCTGGTATGGCCCAAAGGACCACTGGGCCGAGATCCCGTTGGCACTGTCCAATCCCAGGTGGATTTGGATCCAGAATCAATGACGATGACAGTGCAGATAAAGGATGATGGGATGATGTTTAAAGATGCTTGGGTGAGGGGTAAATGGGGTTATCTTGTTCACGCAATCCACCACCATTTACTGATTGATAGGGTCCAGGTCCAGGTCTAGATCTGATCCACTCTTTGTAAGACAGTATGATGCTGAGCTGAGCTCCTGCACGTCAGCTGATCAGTTCAACAAGGAACTGTGCTATCATGTACACACGCACACGCACACAATCAGTTTTGCTCCAACAGTTTTATTTCTTTACAAAACAAGAGCACAGACTCTTAAAGGAGCTGGATAGACAGCAGGAAGTTAAAGTGACAAGAAAATATAGAAGAGCTACACCTGCATTATTTACACTGTAAAAAACAGAGCCATAAAATCTGCGCACTAACTACACTGTAAAAAAAGAAGCAAGAAAATAGCTGTTGTTCTGTTTGTTTTTTCGAAAGAAGCTCACAAGGCCACGACGCCATCTTCAATTCATTGGAACACGACATTAAAGGTGTGGCAGAGCGTCACATCACAGCGTTCCCTGTCATCAGCTGATGATCAAACAGCAAAAGACACAAAACCCTGAAAATGCAAATTTACATGACTTTGATTCTGCGACATCTTTGAAGCCAAAACAATGACAAGACCAAGAAGAAACTGTTTGCCACACAATTAAAGTACACGTGACAGTTTTGGGGCAGACACACATCCAACAAGAGTATTTAAAGGGAAAGTCCACCCAAACTGCCTTTGTAGCTGCTGAGTGTCTCTTTAAAGCTGGCCCCGAGCCCCAGGCCCCTGGCCCTCCTGAACTTCTGGACCATGGACTCAGAATCTGACTGACCTGAACTCAAAAGTCCTCAAGAACCAACACACAGGAAACCAGCAGACTCTAAACCTGCAAACAGGCTGAGTGTAAGGCAAGAGGAGGAGGAGGAGGAGGAGGAACAGGAACAGGAGGTGGAGGAAGAAGAGGAGGAGGAAGAGGATGAAGGAAGAGTAGGAGGAGGAGGAGGAGGAGTAGGAGGATGAAGAGGAAGAGGTGAAGGAGGAGGGTGCAGATGGCTGAAAGGCAGACGGCAGAGTTAAAGGGATCCGGCTCGGACACACGTTCTCCTGAAAATGAAGCTGACATTGAACATCTCACTCAACAACAAGCTGCAGCTTTGTTTTCTCCAGTTTCCTTAAACACAACATGACAGATGTACGGAGGCTCAGCGGGACAAAACTCAACATTCACTCTCATATTCCCATTTTTTTATTTGAAGAAAGATCTGACTTGTTGTGTTCTTAACAAGTTCACAAGAAAAGCTGTCTGAGAAATATTTTAAATGTTCGCAGTTTTCTGAAATATAAGTCATTCATTTTTTGACATTTAAACAGTTGTATTTTTTATTTTACACAGTTAAAGAGATTTTTTTAAAGAAATGTCATAAATTGATTGAATTATATCAAGAATTGTATTCTTTACATTAAAATACATGACTACAGACACGAAGATTTAAAACATTTCTTAGTCAAACTTTGTAATCAAGGCTGAACTTTTTAAAGGCAAAAATATTATTTTGATGTATATGTTATTTATATTATTAAAATCTATCTCATGCTTATTTGAATAAATAGAATTTTAATAACTAATATATAATCATCAGAAAGGATTGAATACTTTGTTTTTCAGTTGATAGTTGTTAGAAATGTTAGCTTTAATTATTTGAGATACAAAATTTCAGGGAGAGAAGTTCACTTCACTTCTGAAGAGGAAGCCTGTAAGAACAAATATATAACAAAAATAAAAACCTAAAGAGGAAACTAAATATGTCCTTACAAGGCACAAACTAAAAATAAATGAGCTGACCTAAATATAGACTTCTGTCCAGAACCTCAAAGAACAAACTGCACCTGAAATAAAAAGAAACAACAGCTTCCCACAGCAGATGTCTCACCATCTCTGCTGTTCTCAAACGTCTCACCTGTCGAAGCTGAACATCATTTTAATCTAAAAACCACAAAACCACAAAGGAGACGAATCGAAGGAAACTGAGGTGGAGGCTGCAGTGAGCGGCTGTGTGTTTACAAGACGAGCATCTGAATACGAAGGCAGCTTTGAAGGACAATCAGGACATTTTCCCTCAAAAGGCCTGATTGGTTCTGGTTGGTTCTGGTCGGTCCTGATTGAGTGGTGAGTCTCCACCAGGACATTTTAGAAGGTAAAATATTTCTTTGAGATCAAACTTGACACTGTGGAGGAGCTGAAGAGGAAACAGCTGCTTAACAATCCAGATTCAAACACTGGAGATAAAAGATTACTGGAAAATCCTGAGGGGGCAGTTTAGTTAAGTGAAATCTGGGAAATTCCACATTTGGAATTTTGTTCTCAAAGAGAAGCCAAGTTTGACATGTTGGGATCAGTTTTAGGTTCATTCATTCAGAGGCTGAGGATTAAATTCAACTTCCAACTGGAGCTCAGAAAAAGCAGGAAGTTGCTCATGTTTGGAATAAAAAGGGGCTAGAATTTTCTTTTTTTAAATCTGTGAACAGAAACTTGAACTGTGTTTTAATTTGAAAAGGCTCCACTCAGGCTTCCTGGATATCATCTCCGCATGTAAACAAAGATGGACGTCACCTTCCGCTTTTCTCAGCTGCTCAACCGCCGCCATCTTGACTGAGCCTGACTGACTTCCAGATAATGAAACAATGGTCACTAATCTGTCAGTCCAAGAGGCCACGCCCCCAAACCTGCATAATTTAACAAGAGTCTAACAGGTGGACTCAGTGCTGGACTCTAGTGGACTATGGAAGAACCACAGGTTCAGGCTCAGGGGACGATGAGGGGAAGAACTATCTGATGGGGGAATTTTCCAGGAATCCTGATCCTGATGAAGAAACCGTTTCAACCTGAAACTGTGATGGGAGAGCTGGATGTGTTGTCATGGAGATGCAGGTCATGGATGTGATGAAGGAGTCCACTGAAAGGGGCCTCCTCCTCGTCAGGCTGATGCTTCTCTTTGTTTTCAGATCTTTTCACTGCTGGGGGGCTCCAGGAGGTCCAGAACAGTATGGAGGTCCGCAGTCACCTGGGGGGGGTCATTTTATAATATGTTTAGAAGTTTTGATCATAAATGTTATTATCTTTAGAACAAAGACTCTTAATTGGAACATGCTGGCTGTCAGTGGGTGGAGACCTTACCAAGCATGCACTGAGGATGGAGAGCAGATTGTGTTGTAAAGGTGATGTAAGCGTTGACTCATCTTCCTGTTGCGGTCGCTGACGGCAGGCTCTCTGGTCAGTGATTGGTCAGTTAACGGGGTCCCTGCAGGCCAATAATATTTCATCAGAGATAAAGACGTCTTTGAAATTCAACTCCTGTAAATTACAAATGCAAAGCTGCAGAACAGACGGAGCGATGCTCAGAGGAATAACTTTGGTATCAACATTAGCTTAGTTTCGTTTATATCATCTTAGCCTCCAGATTAAGAGCAATGATGCAAAGATGGAGAATGAGAATGGACAGATAAACAAACAGAAGGAGTCAGAGAGTCAGACTGATCCAGATCTGATCAGTTTATCATTGAAGAACCATCAGAGAGCAGCTGATGGAGAGCTCTTACATTTTAACATCAACTTCATTGTAATTGATGATAAAGACTCAACCTGGAGGACCCACCTGGGGAACTGGACCAGGGTCTGCGGTCCAGGTCTGGTTTCAGGTGAAAGCAGCAGCTGAAGAAGAGATTCTGATGAGACGACAGCACATCATCACCATCATCAGCTGGAGCTGGAGCTGGAGGGACCAGTTACTAAGCAACAGCTGGTTGGCACGACGATGGAGAAACGCTGGAACCAGACTGGGTTCGTCTCTGCAGTCTGTGTTCATTTTCTTCCTTCTCATTCAGACACCCCCCTTCACCTGATCCTCGGCAAATCAGAAACCTCTTAAAGTCTGATAATAAAAGTTAAAATCAAATCAACAGAAGATGATCTTGTCCCGTGAGAGACAGCGGCCCTAACGTGGCGGGCAGCAGATGGCAGACAGGGAGGCATCTCCACGTCCGTCATTGTTGCTGCATCTGGGCAGAAACCACAGCCTCAGACCGAGGGTTCCATCAGGATCATCTCAGTCTAAGACCGTCCTCTGGGACCACTGATCGATCCAGATCGGGCTGGATGTTGTGTTCTTTGCCCAGATGTGCTGCCTGCCAGGCAAACTGAGGCACGATTGGCCTGAAGGCGGTAAAACTCTCAGCGCAGCCCCTCCCCTTTAAATCTCTGTGAGTACACCTCTGCTTCCTGGACAGGTGTGTCCCAGTTCAGGGTCTGAATCCTTCAGGATGTGGCTCACAACCTGGACATTTTCTGTTCCTGGTCCATAAAGGACAGTGCTGTCTGTAGATGCAGACCTCTGGACGGGGACACAGGTGAGGGACGAGTTCCCATGATGCCCCAGGTGTCGATCCTCAGACAGGAACTTCCTGCATCGCTCTGTGGCGAAGGGGAAACCTGCGCTGCTGTTTTTGCTCTTCTTTGTTATTTTTTGATCGTCGCCTCAGTTTGACCTACTTCCTGTCAGGGTTGCTGCCTCTCAGGCTGCCTGTCAGGAAATCCGGTAGTCGAAAGTATCCTTCTCCATGTAGTCCGTCCAGGTGGAGGATGGCATGCTCCGATACGGGTCTAGGAGGATCCGGAAACAGCGGACAATCAGCAGGCCCAGGAAGATGAAGAGGATGAGGACAAAGACGAAGGCGGCCCTTTGCTCCAGCGTCAGGAAAGAGGCAGATGGCGAGGAGGACGAGGACGAAGAGAAGTCCGATTCAGAGCCGGAGAAGGTGCTGCTGTACAGGTCTTCGGCCATGTTGGACTGGTCCACTCAGACTGTCCTCTGAATCTGTCCTATGAGAGACAGTCCACAGGAAGACATTGTCCGTGTCGCAGAAGGTCACTATCAGGGTGATGTCAGAGTGATGTCAGAGTGATGTCAAACGTCTGTGAGGAAACAAAGAAGGAAGGATCATTATTAAACTGACAATTTAAGTCAGACGTGAAGAAGACGTGTTCGTCCTCCGGGCAGCAGCACAGTCTGATGTGGTCTCTTCAGGATTTGCTGGGACCTGTTCGTGGTCCCCCAAACCCCCTCAGACTCTCCAGCTCGTTTGTTCTTCCTGTTCTTCTGTGGTTCTGACTCCGGTGGGACTGGACAGGACAGGACAGACAACAATATGTGGACTCTGATGTGGACCTGGACCCTGATGTGGACTCTGATCTGGACTCTGATGTGGACTCTGATCTGGACTCTGATGTGGACTCTGATGTGGACCTGGACAGACATTCATCTGTTTCCACCTGTTGCTGTTTGTTTGAGAAAAACAACTGTGTGCGCATGTCTGTGTGAGACTGTGGTGTGTGCTGTGGTTGCCATGGTTACTGAAGTCCGTCTCAGCCTCAGGACTGATTAGACGATGGAAGGTTGCAGCCGTCACCATGGCGATGCAGTACCTGATGTAAATGCACTATTCTCCTCCAGGTCACATGACGACTTCATATGAACAAAGGACAGTTCAGTATGATGGCACAAAGAAGTTGACCTTTGACCTTTTGTGTAAATCTGAAGATCCTTAAACCTTCATCCTCTCTAATGACGATCAGGGGGCTCCCTGACTGTAGTCAGAAGTCAGGTTAAATTGAAGTCTATGGGAAAATGTCTCTCCTCCTCTGTTAACGTTTTCCTGATAAGTTTATGGTCTGAAATACAACATGTTCATTTTCAGACTAAGTTTGATGGTGTTCCATTTTATCGTCCAGTTGAACTCAGGAGCTACTGATGAGGGCGGAGCCTCTGAGGACACCTAACATCACCTGTCAGGTCACACTGACTCCATCAGGAGGTTAGAGTCATTGACTTCCCTCCATGTTTTGATGATGTCACCTGTGCTGACCTGTGACATCACACAGGAGGGAACAGCTGCCTGCAGCTTTAAACTCTGATGCTGTTTATTGTTGCATAAGATCTGGATGGTGCTGGAGGTGGAGAGAAGAAACAGAGAAGAGTTCTGCTGCAGAACGTGTCGGTGTGAAGAGAGTGGAGGAGGGAGAGTGGGCGAGAGAGGAGGACGTCAATCTGAGAGGGGGGCTCTGCAGCACCAACACTTTGAATACTCTGTCTTCTTCTCCATTATTATGAAGAGCTCCAGACGGTCTAAAGGTCT
Source organism: Echeneis naucrates (assembly GCF_900963305.1). Taxonomy (NCBI): domain Eukaryota; kingdom Metazoa; phylum Chordata; class Actinopteri; order Carangiformes; family Echeneidae; genus Echeneis; species Echeneis naucrates. Next base: position 287,504 of record NC_042521.1, read on the forward strand.
GAAGGTCTAAAGGTCTAAAGGTCTGAAGGTCCAGACGGTCTGACGGTCTAAAGGTCTGAAGGTCTAAAGGTCTGAAGGTCTGAAGGTCTGAAGGTCTGAAGGTCCTCCATGTGGTCTTGGATTCTGAATCAGGTCCAGATTCTATATTAATACAGTGACAGTCTCAGAGGTCTCCTTCCTCAGAGAAGGTTTCACAGTCTGGATCCAGAACCTGAACCTTAAAACATGACTTTTGGAACTTTGTGATGACACAACGATGTGGTCACTGCCCTCAGCCCCGCCCATCTGCCTCTGTCCTGATTGGTTGTTGCGTGTTTGAACTCAGATTTTGTGTGTTTGTGCTGCAGCAGACAGACAGTTGTGTTTCCATGAAGAGGAGGAAACTCTGCAGAGCTTCACCTGCTGCAGCACCTGATTCTCATGCAGGCCTGATCGTCCAATCAAACCAGCCCCAGGCTACACAGGGTGTGTGTGTGTGTGTGTGTGTCTGCAGTGCTTTTGATAGATTTTACTCTGTAAAGCAGTTTGTATGAATAAAGATTGACTTTATGTTTGTTCAGCAGAACTTCCTGTTTCATACATGTTTTTTTCACGACATCAGAACTTTCCTTCATCGGACAAAACAGAACAACATCATAACAAATCTTTGTCCAGGCCGTTCAAGGACCTCGATGCATCTCCCTGATAACCAACGAACCTGGAGGATTCAGATGACCTGAGTCTTTCTGTGATTGGCTCAGAGATCAACCAATCACAGCAGCTGATCTCAGTCAGCCCTCAGACAAACAAGAAGGAGAAAACAAGAATTTACTGCTCTGCTGAACTCCGTGTGTGTGTGTGTGTGTCTTTGTCCTGCTTTCATGCAAGACAGGATTCAGTTAGGAGTTGCTCAACAGTGTCAGTCTCAGTTTGGATTTGACAGCAGAGCTGACACACACACACACACACACAACATGACAGTAATCACTCGACTGGTCAGTCACAGAGAAGCTGATCATGTTGACCAATATTCAATAATCAAACTGTGCCAAAGTTCACGCAGACTGTACGGACTTCAGTTTTATCGGACAGCATTCGATCCTGAGAAAACAGATTAGATCTGTGTGTGTTCCATGATAAAATGATTCACGTGTTCATGTAGAGACTAACATTTGTTCCTGTAACAGAATGTGGAGGCGTGATTCTATGACACACACACAAAGTCACACAGAAACACACTCTGTCATCTGTCAGACAGATTGTCGCTCAGTGCCGCTCATCCACTTCCCTGCAGAGAGAAGGAGGAGCTGTGTGTGTGTTTGTGTGTTTAATGAAATCATCTTCATCATCAGTATCCAGGTTACGTATCTACAACCATCACCTTTTAGTTACTGTCAAATCTATGATTGTGTGTGTTTGTGTTGACACATGATAACAGTACCAATCAATACACATCCTGACTGTGTGTATTTGTGTTCTCTAGGTCAATAATGTGTGGATAAATCGATATGTATGACAACAACCACAGTGTCTGTTTCCTAATCAGGAGAAGTGATTGGAGAAGTGGGGGCCAAGAGACACTCAGTGACCACAGGAGAGAGAGGGGGGACTCCCGACACGTCCTGTCTGTGACATCACAGGAAGAGGAGGAGCTTCTTCTCGACAGTTTGTGTTGTCACTGAAAGTTTCAACGTGTGTTTCACTTTCATTCATTTATGATTAGATGGCCTTTAAGTTTTTTAAGTTTTTTAAATATTCATAATAATATATAAATAATAAATAATATTCAAATAACACAAAAACAATTTCCAGTAAATTTATTCAAATTCTAATGATCATTAATTAACTCAAAATCATTAAAAGCCATTTTTAACAAAACTGATCTGATTGGTTTTGACTATAAAATTTTTTTTTTATTGTTTTTATATTTTTGATGTTTGGGTGTTTTCCTTTATGTTTTCATCTTTTAATCTTTGCTGTATATTGTTGTTCTTATTTTCTTCCTTTTTTGTTTTTAATCTGAATTCAAACTGATGCCTCTTTAATTTTGCGATTCTTCGTTGTTGTTTGTTGGTGTTTTTTATATCTCTCTCTGGATTTTCAATTTATTGTATTTGTCTCTCAACCACCAATTAAACACACTTACAGGTTCATGAGGAATCTAAATATAAAGGAGTTAAAACAGGATATAAATAATCTGACAGCTCTGCACTCGTCTTTTTTTCTTCCCTCTAACTCTGTGTCGGCGCCAGGTTCACACTGAGCACGTGCAGACGCCCCAGGTCACTTCCTGTGTTGACAGATTCAGTGTCTTTCACCTCTGTCTCTGTGGGCGTCTGACAGCAAGTATGTCTGTGACGCCACCATCATTAGCTGAGACCTTGGCGCTTATCAGTTTATGTCAATCAAAAGTCCAGCCACCTGTCACTCAAAGAGGCCACGCCCCCAATCCGCCATAACGTTAACCTTAGTAAACAGGAAACAGCTGAGTTCTCCTCGTTCTCCTGTCAGTCATGATGAAGGAGAATGGCTTTTGTTCTGGTCTTTGTTCTCCTGATGTTCTGAGAGGAGACAAAGGACTGAGTGTCTTCAGGAGGACAATTTGGACGTCTGAGGGCCGACTCCTGTTGGTCTATTAGCTGAAGCTGTTAAACCGTCTAAATTCAAATAGAATAAGAATAGAATAGAAAAGAAATAAAACCAGATATGAGGCCATCACAGGGAAGATGACAAAAAATTTATATTAATCAGTATGAATCATATGTTTAAAAAAGATTATCAGAGAAACCTCGTTAATATAAAAAATAACAGAAGATTTAAGGGAATTACAGAATGTTAAAGAAATAGTGTTGAATATTGATGAAACCTCTTCAGTCAGTTTGTGGACCCTGAACAGAGAGTGTAGACGCCATTACACACACACACACACAGTTCTGCGACGTGGCTCAGCGCTCTGATCCACCTCAGTTTGGACCAGAAGACACCTGACAGACCAAACTCAGGGAGAATCTGACTGAAAGCAGTAGGTAAGTTGGGGACTCACCCTGTGATGGGGGTCTCGTGGTATTGTGGTGGTGGTCTTGGTCTTGGTATCAGGTCTCAGGTCACCGGTTGGTCTCCATCACAGCCGACCATTGAGGCAACGCTTTCCTAGAAGAGTAAGTTGTCACCATCATCAGAAACCCCGTCAACAGGAGGGTCCAGAGTCCACAGGTCTGGTTCTGATCTGATTTTATTTTGCTGCTTTTATTCTGGCGAGGTGAACGGGTCTTCCTCTGCTGCTCTGTTCGTGCCGCACCTTCTCTCTCTGCCTCTTCAACAACAACTGAGGACGGCGCTGCCTGGTGCTGGCTGTGTCTCGTCGCCTGTGGCAACCAGTTGCTATAGTGATGGACCAGAGTTCATTGGGGGACGGAGGTGATGATGGAGCCACGGGGAGACCTTCGGAGGAGACGGGGAAGTTTACTGGAGAACGGTTGGTACTGGGGTGTGTGTGTATGTTCATTTAAAAACTAACTGACAGAAACAAACATAAAAGATGAATGAAACTATCACAGGAAAATCACAGCAGCACAAACAAACACACAAAGCAGCCGACACAGTGAGTTGTCTTTACACACACTCAGCGTCCTCATGTTCGACAAAACGCAGTCTGTAGGGAATAATTTTCAGCAGCGGATTAATCCACAGTCAGTGCTGTGGTGATCAGGTCTTCATTCCTTCTGCTGACTGTCAGAGGGAGACAGGCAGACTGTGTTGAAGTCTATAGGAAAATGTCTCTCCTCCCTGGTGTAGTAGCTCAGTAGAGGTACAGCTGCATTTAGAGGCGAGGCTACTCTGTCTGATTGACAGACTGCCCTGCCAATCAGACAGAGGACAGAGCAGGCCAGCATCACCTTCTCCTCCAGATCTGGGTTCAGCTGCTGAGTTCATGTTCATGTTAAATTATTTCCTCAAAACCACAAAACACTGTCCCTTCAAAGTAAAGGCGACACCAAGAACAGGAGACGTTATCTGTCCAGCTGAGAGACGTCAGGACACAGTGAGAACCTTTTCTAAACCAGATCCAGTCCCAGCCCTGGTCCTGGTCTCTTCACCGTTGGCATGATCTTTACAGCGTCTCACACTTGATTTGAAAAGCCCGTTGGTCCTCACCTCGCTGTGAGTGAGGTCACTGAGGTCAAACATGGACACACTTCCTGTTTCCTGTTCAGGCTCTCATCCTTCTGAAGACCAAACAACCTATTCTATGATTCCTTGCTGAGCTCTGATGATCAGGTGACCAGAGTTCTGTTCACGACCAAACCATTAGCACACCACGACCCCCGAGAGCAGACGTGAGAACCGAACCAGGCCAGATCAGACCGTTTCAGCTGATACACAGCTCACCTGTTCATCCCACATCTTAGAACACTTCCTGTTTCCTGCTGCCTCCATGTGGCTGAATGTCGTCATTACAAACAGGAAGTCTGAGTTTGAAGTTCAATAATTATTTATGTTAATTTGTTGTTCAGTGCTTTGTATTCTTTTCTTTATGATTTGTTCAAATCAGCTGATAATACATCAATCATTCAATCAGTCAGCTGACAGACCAAAGATCTCAATAAATACTGAAATAGGATGAAATTAACTGAGTTTCCGTCCAGTCCTAAAAACCTCAGCTCCAGATCTTGGACAAGTCCAGTACACATGCTGGAAGTATCTAAACTGCGGGCTCAATTTCCTCACAAAAACTGAGCCCATAATAAAAACCAGCAGCCCCGCCGCCCCGGATCAGAGTCCCGGTGGTCCGGGATCAGGATCCCTGGAACTGGTCCTCTGGACAATGTCTTCTCTGATGTGACCACATGGTGTCGCCAGAAAACCACATTAACCTCTTTGAGCCTCTGAGTGTGTTTGTGTTGCTGCTGCAGGTGCTGTTCTCCTTCTTGAGTTGGTGGAACCTGAAGCAGAAGAAGAGGAACAGCTCTGGAGGACGAAGGAAGAACCACCGAAGTCAGTGTGTCTTCTTATTCTCTGATTGAAGCACTGACAGGAAGGAAACAAATCAGACATCGCCGCCATCAGCTGACGTGCTGACAGGACTTCCACCGGACTTCCAGCTCCGGTAACCGGCAGCCGGATACAGCAGGATACCGGAAAAGTATGCACAGACTCAAAATAAAGCATCCGGTGTATTTTCAAAATAAAATACCCCGTGTTCTCGGCGGCTCGTAGTTCACACCTTGATGACGTCACAATGGGTGAAGTCAACAGGTCACCCCGCTGACACCGTGGACCGGAGATGCTGATTCTGGAGGTCCAAATCACAGAATAATCTATAACCCGTCACATCCTTTTTATAAAGACAGCTGTGAGGAGGACGCAGGAGTAAATGGAGCGGATGGAAAATTAAATGTCCTCTGGATGGACACGAACTGTTTCAATGCTTTTGTGGTTTTGTTTACAGAAACTACAGCCGGCTATATCGCGCGATTGTGCGTGAATTCACGAGATCTCGTGAGTCCGGCGGAGCCGCAACAGTGCGCGTGACAGACGGATCCGGTGAGAGTCGACGGCCGGCGGAGCTTTTCCGGAGCCTCCTCATTTATTATACACATATTCATGAATATGTTAATGAGCAGCAGGCCGCCCACTCAGCAGGAGGTCACACACTCAACACAATCCTCCTAATTAAACACACACTTCAGAGCTGTGTGTGTGTGTGTCTGCCACAGCAGGAGGCACCACACACACACCTTACTCATGTTAGGTTGTTAGCAAAATGCTAATCAGCGGTGGCTCATTGTGGCTCGCGGGGTAATTTATAACAATATGGTAACACAGCCAAGAATTTTTTTCCAAATGTGCTACATAAATATACAGTGAACACTGCAGAACAAACATCGGCATTATACTTTCACCTCAACTAATATCGTTTCCTAAAGGGGACACTGTCAAACCTGCCAACGCAGCGCGCTTACAGCAGGATTTATAACATCTTCACACTTGGTGACGTTAGCTCCTCTAGCCAGCGTGAGACAGGCGCAAAATGGATCCATTTCTAATTTAAAAGCGCAGCGTTGTACACACAGCGTTGCAATGAATTGTATAATAGCAGCAAACAAAAATCAAAACAAAGACGCCGGAGAGGGAACGAGCAGGCAAACGCCAGGTGGTCCGAGTAAAAAATGTGTGGCTCTCCCCTTGACTTTGCTCTGTCAATGCGGCTCTTGTGAAAAAAATTGTGAGGAGACAGGTTTGAATCCCTCAGGGGAAGTGTATGTCTGATGAGACACCACACAGACCAGACCTGGTCCCTCAGACTGTTCGAGTCCTTGAGGCCATTCACAGTTCATCTAAGCCTGTTTGGACTGCGGGAGGAACCTGGAGGGAACCCCATACAGACCCGTACTGTCCTGGTTCTGGTCCTCTCGGTCTCAGAGCTCCTCTCAGCTGCAGGAGAAGAAGAATGGAGGGATTACTGACGATGAAGAAACTGAACCCAGCTCCTTTTTTTCAGATGTTAATCCACCGCTGGGCTGCGACTCCGCCACTGAGCCGCCTGACAAAGCCTCGGAGCCCCCCCCACCAAAAAAGATAATAAATCCAATGACTTGAGTTGAAAAACTGCTGTGACGAACCTTCAAAAGCGATTAGCAGGAAGCATCAGGAAGGAAAAAGTGGGACATGGGAACAGAAGGCCCCCCTACTGAAAGACCTGGAGAACTGGACATAATGGAACATACTGATGACATCAGATGACTGGCAGCCATGTTGGATTGTGTTTCCCTCTGTCATCACAACAGAAAGAAGATTGTCAGTCTGAGCGTCTGGGCCTTCTGGAGACTATCTTGGTCTGGTTCAGGTTCAGTTTCAGGGGGAGGAGGTCTGGATTCGACCTTATATTTCTACAAGCATATCTATGTGTGTGTTTGTGTGTGATTGAGGGTGAAGCTTTGTTGCTGTCTTTGTGAGGACATTTCTTCATTATCGGGACATTTTTGTCCACCCCCCCTTTATCATCGTTTATATCTGAGGGGGAAGGGGGACCACATGGAGGTCTTCCATTAGACCACCATGATCATATCTCAAATCATCTGAGCTCTCACTCAAACACACTGATGTTCATTATAACACAAACTCATTAAATATTGCGTGTGCTCACAGTGTGTCTTAAGTGTATATAACTGTGTGTGTGTGTGTGTTGTTCAGTGATGAAGACAAATGGCCTCAGAAGTTATTATATTACTATAGATTTCACATTTAAACATCAATAACTCATCATCAGTGCGGATGGAACCTCTGAGCTTCATGACTTTATTGGATTTAAAGCTTCAGAACAATTTCATTATGTTTGTCATTAAACTCTGGTACTGAAGAATTCAGGCCAAATGACGGACAAAGACTGTTGTTGTGACTAATTAATGCACGTCTTCCATAATCAGCAGATGTTGATCACTAGATTTAAATGAATGTCTTACAGTAAATTCTGCACCAAGTTATACTGAACCACAATCTTACTGTGGACATGACGATGAGACCAGGACCAGACAGAACCAGGTCCTGATCCTGTTCAGTTCCTCTGAGTGTGACCTTCACAGCACTGACAGGCCACAGCGAGGAGCACACTAACACCAGAGAGGAGTGTCAACATGGAACGTGTTAGTGTGTTTGTTGTGTGTTTGTTACTGAACTGACTGCTGATGCTAATATTAGCGCAGCAGCAACACCCAAACTTAGAAAAGGCTTCTTTAAAAGAGTCCTGATCCACCATGTGGACTTCCTCCTGCTCCTGACACCAAAAACAGGCTTTATACTGAGCAACTGAATTAAAATGAGCTCCACAGTGATCACTGCCATGATTATAACACGCTGTGAGGCACAAATGATCCACACAGAAAACCAACAGTCGTTTCATAGTTGAATTGAACTAAATTCAGGCCCTCTTTAACGAACGTTGAGGCCTGTGGGGGAGCTCCCAGCATCCTCCGGTTGGTTTAATTATCATTCTCACTCAGTGCTGGGTTTGTTCTATGAATATGAAATGCACCAAATTATTCCTCGAATGTCTCTGTGTTCGTTAAGTCCCGTTGAGCTGGAGACCGAAGCTCTCACTCACTGTAATGAGTCCATGAAAGCTTCAGTAACTGTTGGTGTGTTCAGGTGTCGTTGGTCATATCAGTGTTATTGACTGTCACGGAAAGCTGCCGTGTATTTAACAGCTGATTCTCTGTTTTACTGGTCAGGAATAAACTAACACACTGAAAAACTGCCACAAACAGCCTCATGCTGATTAATGCCATCTTTAATCTCCGACACACCAGCATCCATCAGACTGCGTGTGTGTGTTCATTACATCGTTAGTGTTCAGTCTAATTAATCAGTGAGAGTTTGTCTCTCTCTGGTGATTAGTTTCATCCTTTTCAGCTCGTTATCTTTCATTTAAAAACCTGATTTTATCAGGACTGGACCACAGTTCAAACTGACACCTTTAAAGGAAAAGTTGTCTTGAGATGACATCCTATTGGCTACTGTCTGTTCTCTCTGATTACTTTCAGTATTTTAAAGGAGCTATATGTTCTCTCATCGGGCAGCATGGTGTCACAGTGGTTCTCTCTGAAGGTCCTGGTTCGATATCCTGTTTGGGTTCATTGGTGACTTTAAACTGTCCGTAGGTCTGTCTGTCTCTGTGATGGACTGGAGAGCTGTCCAGGGTGACCCCGCCCCTCGCCCAGAGTGAGCTGGGATTGGCTGCAGAACCCTCCGTGACCCGTAAACAGAGCAGCAGCTACCCTTTTCTTGCTAGAAGAAGAAACAAGTTTCTCATCAAACGCCATCAGTTAGCCTGCCGACCAGCTAGCCTCAGTCCAGCTGAAGAAGAGGACAGCAGGTATCTGTTGTGTCTGTTTGATTGATTTTGGATATGCTGGAGACCAGAACAGCTCCCGCATCCAGAGTCTCTCCATCTGATGAGTCCAGATAGGTCCGTGGTGCTGAAATCAGGACTCTGAGGGGCCAGACCAGTCCTGATGAACGTAAATGAAGTCTCTATTCAGGTTCTAACAGGTGGCAATTCTGGTTATTGGGCACTTTACTGAAAATGACTTCAGACAGTCAATAAAACAGGAAATATTCTGCAGTGACAGAGACTAAAACATAGACAGCAAATTAAAAGATAAACTAACTTCAAAAAGTAAAAAAACCCCAACATATTTTACTAAAGTGCTCTCATGGAAAGCAATTTGTCTACTAAACTGCCAGCTCCAAACTTTAATGATCCAAAAATGATGCGGTTGCCAGGCAACCAGCCGTCAGAGGAGCCGACAGCTCTTCATTTGGAGGCTGCAGACATTAAAAGTCAGTCGGGGAATCTTCAGCCTGCGACACAGAGAACAATTTACTGCCATTATACCTCATCTGACCTCCATTAACCCACACACAGTTAACCCACGGAGCAAGTGGCCGCACAAAGGTCGCACACAAGACACAACTCTACACACTGAAACAGAGGAGGTGGGAGTCAGACCGGCTGACAAAGGCAGGTCATGGAAAGTTTGGATTATTGAAGAACTCTGGAGTCAAGAATTTAATGTTGGAATGCTTCCTTAATTTCCCTTTACTAACCTGTCAGGATTTTCACTAACCCGACAGGACCTCTACTAACCCGTCAGGACCTTTACTAACCCGACAGGACCTTTACTAACCTGTCAGGATTTTCACTAACCCGACAGGACCTTTACTAACCTGTCAGGATTTTCACTAACCCGACAGGACCTCTACTAACCCGTCAGGACCTTTACTAACCCGACAGGACCTTTACTAACCCGTCAGGACCTTTACTAACCCGACAGGACCTTTACTAACCTGTCAGGATTTTCACTAACCCGACAGGACCTCTACTAACCCGACAGGACCTTTACTAACCCGACAGGACCTTTACTAACCCAACAGGACCTTTACTAACCCAACAGGACCTTTACTAACCCGACAAGACCTTTACTAACCCGACAGGACCTTTAGATTTGAACACAACACAACAGATGAGACAGTGAGATGAAAATGAAACATCCAGGAAGAGAAGAAGAGGTCCTGATGAAAAAGTCAGGAGAAGAAGAAGAAGAAATGTTTTTATGTTGACGTCTAAATTCATGATCTGGTTTTTCCTCAAAGAAGGAAGCTGAACGTCACACACACTTAGAAGAGCTCTCATGAATAACAGTGACTCATGTTTTGTTCCCTGAAGGCAATCAATCTAATCTGCCCTCATGGTGGAGTATGTGTGTGTGTGTGTGTGTGTGTGTGTGTGTGTGTGTGTGTGTGTGTGTGTGTGTGTGTGTGTGTGTGTGTGCCCGTCATCAGGCAGCAGTCACCGGGACAACAGGGGTTCTTTGGTGAGTTTGTGGATCAAGTTCAGGTCACACGCAGTCTGAGGTCACCTGAGGGCGTCCAAGGAAGGAGACGCACTGGACCACAGTGTCAGAGGTCAAAGGTCACAGCAGTCCAAACTGCTGAAGAAGTTCATGCTGGTTCTGATCGAAATCTGTCAGAACTTGCAGACAGTCAGAGGTCCATCCACTTAGCGTCTGTTTTGTTGTCCCTGTGTGACGCTCACCAGGAGAGTCAACTTCAGGGAAGAGAGAGAGCAGCCTTTTAAACGTGAAAACAAAAAGCTCTCCTGAGCTGCAGACCAGTCGGGGTTTCCATACTGATCCCAGTCCGCCACCAACACCTCCGACAGTGAACGCACAAGGAGAAGGAGGTGGTTCAACTTTATTCAAACTTGTGTGTTGAACTCCCTCTTCAGCTCCACAGAACAGATCTCAATATCAAAGACTCTGACCTGATTCTCTGATGAAGAACTGGAGCATCACTTCCTTCATCAGAGTCTTCCTCTTCCACAGTTCCCGCCATCCTCTCTTCTGATTTGTTGAGGGGTGTGGCGACATCAGAGTGTGTGTATGTTTGTTGGGGGGGTGGCATGAAACAGCCAAACACTGATCTCTGTCGTCATGGTAACGCCCCACCATTTGTTTTGACATTGACGTGAATGTCTCCGTTCCCACAATCCCTCTCTCCAATGTGTGTGTGCCCCCTGACCCTTGAGATGTTTGAAATGTTTCCACGGCAACCTGTCACCCCGATGATGTGACAGACCAGACAAGAATTCTGAGCACACATTGAACGCAGCACGAGCTGAGGGAGGGAAGGGAAGGAGATGCAGGAGGACACAGGAAAGGAAAGAAGGGAGGAAGAGAAGGATTTGGACGATGAATGGAGCTAATTAGAACAGAGAAGCTGTAATTACAGTCGGCTCGTTAACGAACAGAAACCTGAAACTGTTCCATCACGCACACACACAGACACTTCCTTTTCCTCTTATCATCAGCACTAATTTCCTCTTGTTGGAGTGTGATGGTTGCCAAACAACAACAGGTGGAAAATGTGTGTGTGTGTGACTGACAGGTTGTAATCAGCAGCTTCTGGATGTAGATGGGGCTGAAAACTTTCTTCTTAAAGAAACAGAGTCCAGTGATCATCATCTCTTGTCCTGTTGAGCTTCAGAAGAAACCACCATATTTCAGCAGACAGGTGACAGTCTTGATAACGTTGTTGCCATAGTAACCCTTCGGCGACAGCTATCAGTCAGATATCTTTCTGTTGACTGAAGAACTCCCTCCTTCCTGACCCGTGACCTCTGACCCTGATAGATGCAACCAATCCTGCTGGAGGATGTTTTCGTCCCTGTTCTCAGGGAAGTGACAGCGTCAGCGGCCGTGACCTCTTTTCTGTGGGTTTGTCCTCAGAGGAAGAATTTACTTGTCAAAACACAAACAACTGTGGACCGACAACATCTTTACAAAACAGACACAGTTTCCTGACAGTTGAACACTTTGGACATTTAAAGAATGTCAACATGAAAAATTCTCCACACAAATGTCCAAATATGTCCTCAAATATGAACATGCCCTTCTCAATATTCTTCAAGCTGAAGTCCGTCCATCCTCACAAAGATAAGCCTGGTGTATCACAGTGTGTGTCAGTCCAGGTCCTGGGAAACAGCAGCTCTGGAGCTGTGGGGTCAGAGGTGGGGGGGGCTTGCTGAGCCCTGCCCCTGGGAAAGAGCTGCTGACTGGGCAGAGAGAGGAGAGAGCTCCTCGACGTCTCTGGAGCTTCTCTCTCTTTGTGCTCCGTATAAAAACAGAATCTAAAGTCTTCACATCGACACAACTCTCCATGTCTCTGACCTCTTCCGCTTTGTAACCTTTGACCTTGTCATGGGCGTGGGAAAAAGGGTAAGGGTTTGGGTTAGGGCTTTCTTCTCATTTCGTTGTTCTTCTGCAGATCTGCAGCTCGTGGCATCTCCACACGTAGTTATCCAATCAACACACACACAAAGACACACAGACACACACACAGTTTGCTGCAGGAGGAAAGGCCTGGAGAGATGACTGACTTTAAAACAAATGGTGATGAAGAAGTACGTCTTTCCAGGAGCAAAACTGCCATCCTGGCAGCATCTGACTCCGCCCCTGAAC